>NC_092389.1:33512928-33815883 GCF_030028105.1 Mobula birostris | reverse complement strand
CTCAGGTTACCTGTAGCTCTCTATTTTTCTAAGCTCCATGTACCTATCCAGGAGTCTCTTAACAGACCCTATTGTATCAGCCCCCTCCACCATTGCTGGCAGCCCATTCCACACACTCGCCACTCTCTGCGTAAAAAACTTAACCCTGACGTCTCCTCTGTACCTGCTTCCAAGCACCTTAAAACTGTGCCCTCTTGTGCTAGCCATTTCAGCCCTGGGGAAGAGCCTCTGACTATCCACACAATCAATGCCTCTCATCATCTTATACACCTCTATCAGGTCACCTCTCGTCCTGTGTCGCTCCAAGGAGAAAAGGCTAAGTTCACTCAACCTATTCTCATAAGGCATGCTCCCTAATCCAGGCAACATCCTTGTAAATCTCCTCTGCACCCTTTCTATAGTTTCCACATCCTTCCTGTAGTGAGGTGACCAGAACTGAGCACAGTACTCCAAGTGGGGTCTGACCAGGGTCCGACATAGTGGTAACATTACCTCTCAGCTCTTAAACTCAATCATACGGTTGATGAAGACCAATATACAGTATGCTTTCTTAACCACAGAGTAAATCTGCTTTGAGTGTCCTATGGACTCGGACCCCAAGATCCCTCTGATTCTCCACACTGCCAAGAGTCTTGCCATTAATACTATATTCTGCCATGATATTTGACCCACCCAAATAAACCACCTTACACTTAACTAGGTTGAACACCATCTGCCACTTCTCAGCCCAGTTTTGCATCCTATCATTGTCCCACTGTAACCTCTGACTGCCCTCCACACTATCCACAACACCTCCAACCTTTGTGTCATCAGCAAATTTACTAACCCATCCCTCTACTTACTCATCCAGGTCATTTATAAGAATCACGAGGAGAATGGGTCCGAGAACAGATCCCTGTGGCACACCAGTAGTCACCAACCTCCATGCATAATATGACCTGTCTACAGCCACACTTTGTCTTCTGTGGGCAAGCCAGTTCTGGATCCCATGCCTCCTTACTTTCTCAATAAGCCTTGCATGGGGTACTTTATTAAATGCCTTGCTGAAATCCATATACACTACATCTACTGCTCTACCTTCATTGATGTGTTTAGTCACATCCTCAGAATTCATTCAAGCTCATAAGGCATGACCTGCCTTTGACAAAGCCATGCTGACTATTCCTAATCATATTATGCCTCTCCAAATGTTCATAAATCCTGCCTCTCAGGATCTTCTCCATGAACTTACCAACCACTGGAGTAAGACTCACTGGTTTATAATTTCCTGGGCTATCTGTACTCCCTTTCTTGGATACGGGAACAACATCTGCAACCTTCCAATCCTCTGGAACCTCCTCCCTTGCTTCCCACAGTAGCCTGGGGTATATCTCATCTGGTCCTGGTGACTTATCCAACTTGATGCTTTCCAAAAGCTCCAGCACATCCCCTTTCTTAATGTCTATATGCTCAAGCCTTCCAGTCTGCTGTAAGTCATCCCTACAATCACCAAGGTCCTTTTCTGTCATGAATACTGAAGCAAATAGTCCACTACCTCCTCCAGTTCCATACACACTTTTCTACTGTCACACTTGATTGGTCCTATAGTCTCGTATCTTATCCTTTTGCTCTTCACATACTTATAGAATTCCTCGGGGTTTTCCTTAATCCTGCTCACCAAGGCCTTCTCATGGCCCCTTTTAGCTCTCCTAATTTCTTTCTTAAGTTCCTTCCTGCTAGCCTTATAATCTTCTAGATCTCTATCATTGCCTAGCTTTTTGAACCTTTCGTAAGCTTTTCTTTTCTTCTTGACTAGATTTTCAACTACCTTTGCACACCATGGTTCCTGTACCCTACCATCCTTTCCCTGTCTCATTGGAACGTACCTGTACAGAATGCCACACAAATAGCCCCTGAACATTTGCTACATTTCTGCCATACATTTCCTAGAGAACGTCTGTTCCCAATTTATGCTTCCAAGTCCCTGCCTGATTGCTTCACATTTCCCCTTACTCCAGTTAAACGCTTTCCTAACTTGTCAGTTCCCATCTCTCTCCAATGCTATGGTAAAGGAGATAGAATTGTGATCACTATCTCCAAAATGTTCTCCCACTGAGAGACCTGACACCTGACCAGGTTCATTTCCCAATACCAGATCAAGTTCAGCCTCTCCTCTTGTAGGCTTATCTACATACTGTGTCAGGAAACCTTCCTGAACACACCAAACTAACAACATTCCATCTAAACCCCTCATTTTAGGAAGATGCCAATCAATATTGGGGAAATTAAAATCTCCCATCACGACAACCCTGTTATTACTGCACTGTTCCAGAATCTGTCTCCCTATCTGCTCCTCAATGTCCCTGTTACTATTGGGTGGTCTATAAATAAACACCCAGTAGAGTTATTGAGCCCTTCCTGTTTCTATCTTCCACCCACAGAGACTCAGTAGATAGTCCCTCCATGACTTCCTCCTTTTCTGCAGCCGTGACACTATCTCTGATCAGCAGTGCCATGCCTCCACCTCTTGCCTCCCTCCTTGTCCTTTCTGAAACATCTAAAGCCTGGCATTTGATGTAGCCATTCCTGTCCTTGAGCCATCCAAGTCTCTGTAATGGCCATCACATCATTGCTCCAAGTACTGATCCATGCTCCAAGCTCATCTGCTTTGTTCATGATACTCCTTGCATTAAAATTTATTATTACTGCACTGATCATTAAATTTGCAGATAGAGAGCTGGTGCAGGGATAACAACTTGATGCTTAATGTCACCAAAACCAAGGAGATGATCGTCGATTTCAGACGGTCTCAGCCTGAGCACACACCCCTCAGCATCAGCGGCTCCACAGTGGAAAACATCAAGTTCCTTGGGGTGCAGATCTCGGACAATCTCACCTGGTCCAGGAACACCACTGGGATTGGGAAACGGGCCCAGCACTTTCTGAGGAAGCTTAAACAAGCATCACTCCCCACTAACATCTTAACTACATTCTACAGAGGCGTGGTTGAGAGTGTGCTGACCTTTTGCATCACAATCTGGTACTCCAGCTGTAGTGCTGTCGACAAAAAAGCCTTGCAGAGGGTGGTTAGGGGAGCAGAGAAGGTTATTGGGGTCTTCCTACCTTCTGTCCAAGACCTCTTTCAGAGTCGATGCCTCCAGAAGACACGGTACATCATTAAAGACCCCTCACACCCTCTCCATGAACTGTTTGTTCTTCTGCCATCAAGCAAACGTTACAGGAGCATCAAAACTAAAACCACAAGGCTACTAAACAGTTTCCTCCCACAGGCAGTCAGACTGCTAAATAGCTGCTCCACCTGACTCTGCTTTGGCCACTTTTAACTTGCACTGGACACTTATAACTGATTTGACTGACATGTGGCTGTTGTGTTTTACTATTTATTGTTATGTTTATTATTTTGTGTTGCGTTTGTTATGTTATGATTGTACTGCCCCTGAGGAATGCTGTCTCATTCTGCCCTGGAGAGCTGATGTATGGTTAGAATGACAATAAAGTTTTTTGAATCTTTGAATCTTGAATCTTGAAATAGACACATCTCAAACCGTTAGTCTGAGCGCGTCTCTTCTCTATCACCTGCCTATCCTCCCTCTCACACTGCCTACAAACTTTCTTTTTGTGAGCCAATTGCCCCTTCCTCCATCTCTTCAGTTCAGAGCCCCCCCCCCACCCCCAGCAATTCTAGTTTAAACTCTCCCCAGTAGCTTTAACAAACCTCTTTGTCAGGATATTGGTCCCTCTCGGATTCAAGTGCAACCTGTCCTTTTTGTACAGGTCACACCTGCCCCAAAAGAGGTCCCAGTAATCCAGAAATCTGAATCCCTGCCCCCTGCTCCAATCCCTCAGCCACGTACAGTTGAAGTCAGAAGTTTACATACACCTTAGCCAAATACATTTAAACTTAGTTTTTCACAATTCCTGATACTTAATCCTAGAAAACATTCCCTGTCTTAGGTCAGTTAGGATCACTACTTTATTTTAAGAATGTGAAATGTCAGAACAATAGTAGAGAGAATGATTTATTTCAGCTTTTATTTCTTTCATCACTTTCCCAGTGGGTCAGAAGTTTACATACACTTTGTTCGTATTTGGCAGCATTGCCTTTAAATTGTTTAACTTGGGTCAAACATTTTGGATAGCCTTCCACAAGCTTCTCACAGTAATTTGCTGGAATTTTGTTCCATTCCTCCAGACAGAACTGGTGTAACTGAGTCAGGTTTGTAGGCCTCCTTGCTCGCACATGCTTTTTCAGTTCTGCCCACAAATTTTCTATCGGATTGAGGTCAGAAAATGATGTCAAGTCTGGTTCATCCTTGGGAGCAATTTCTAAACTCCTGAAGGTACCACGTTCATCTGTACAAATAATAGTACGCAAGTATAAACACTATGGGACCATGCAGCCGTCATATCGCCCAGGAAGGAGACACTTTCTGTCTCCGAGGTGAACGTACTTTGACACGAAAAGTGCAAATCAATCCCAGAGCAACAGCAAAGGACCTTGTGAAGATGCTGGAGGAAACAGGTAGACAAGTATCTATATCCACAGTGAAGCAAGTCCTATATTGACATAACCTGAAAGACTGCTCAGCAAGCCAGACTACAGTTTGCAAGTGCACATGGGGACAAGGATCTTACTTTTGGGAGAAATGTCCTCAGGTCTGATGAAACTAAAATTGAACTGTTTGGCCATAATGACCATCGTTATGTTTGGAGGAAAAAGGGTGAGGCTTGTAAGCCGAAGAACAACATCCCAACCGTGAAGCATGGGGGTGGTAGCATCATGTTGTGGGGGTGCTTTGCTGCAGGAGGGACTGGTGCACTTCACAAAATAGATGGCATCATGAGGAAGGAAAATTATGTGGATATATTGAAGCAACATCTCAAGACATCAGCCAGGAAGTTAAAGCTCAGTCGCAAATGCGTCTTCCAGATGGACGATGACCCCAAGCATACCTCCAAAGTTGTGGCAAAATTGCTTAAGGACAACAAAGTCAAGGTATTGGAGTGGTCATCACAAAGCCCTTCAACTGTATTTATCACTCGCTCTATTCCTATACTCACTGTCGCGTGGCACAGGCAGTAATCCCGAGATTACTACTGGTTGGTATTGCTGTTCCTTGCCACTGTGGTTTGTTCAATCATGTTTTCTCATAGGTTCACCAAGCATCCAGAAGCAGGGGAGAGATGAATTCTTATCATGGACTGAGAGGCAGGATGAGAATGTTAACTTAGGCTGGATATTGGAGACTGGGTATGAACTAAAATGAGGCCGAAGGATGTAGAAACTGCAGGTGCTGGAGCCAAACAGAACATTGTGGAAGAACTCAAAAAGGGATGGTTAATATTTCAAGTTGAGATCCTGTGTCAGGACTGGGAGTGTAGAGACAACATACAGTACTGTGCAAAAGTCTTAGGCACATGTGAAAAAAATTCTGTAAAGCAAAGATGTTTTAAAAAATAATGAAATGAAAAGTTACTAAATATCAAAAATTTTACTATAAAGAACAGTGAACAGTAAAAAAGTAAATCAACTCAATATTTGGTGTGATCATACTTTGCCTTTAAAATTGCATTAATTCTCTTAGGTACACTGTCGTGCAGTCTTATAAGAAAATCGGCTGGTATGTTGTTCCAAGCATCTTGGAGAACTTGCCACAGTTCTTCTGCAAACTTTGGCTGTCTCTCCAGGTAATCACAGACAGCATCAAAGATGTAGAGATCAGGGCTCTGTGGAGGTCATACCATCTGTTCCAGAACTCCCTGTTCTTTTCACTGCAGATTGTTCATTGACCTTGGCCGTGTGTGTTGGAGTCATTGTTTTGTTGCAGAATGAATTTGGGGCCGATCAGACACATCCCTGTTGGTATTGTGTGATGGATGAGAATCTGTTTGTACTTCTCAGCATTGAGGTTTCCATTAATTCTGAACAGATCACCAACTCTATTTGTAGAATTGCAGCCTCAAACCTGTAGGGAACCTCCACTGTGTTTCACAGTTGGCTGCAGACACACATCCATGTTGCACTCTCCAGCTCTTCTACAGACAAACTGCCTCCAGTTTGAGACAAAAATATCAAATTTTGACTCATTAGTCCAGAGCACTTGCTGCCATTGTTCAGCATCCCAGTCCTTGTGTTTTTGTGCATAGGCGAGTCCCTTGGCTTTGTTTCCACTTCGAAGGAATGTTTCTTTTGGCTACAACTCTTCCATGAAGATCACTTCTAACAAGAATTCTCTGGACTGTATGAGGGTGTACTTGGGTTCTAGTGGTTTCTGTGAGTTGAAGGTAGATAGCAGTGCTGGACTTCATCTAATTTAGGAGGGATGTATCTCTCGTCTGATGTACTCAGTTTCTGTGGCCGACCACAGTGTTTCTGATCCTCAACCGTTCCCATTTCTTTGTGCTTCTTCAGAAGAGCTTGGACAGCACATCTTAAAACTCCTGTCTGTTATAAAATTTCTGCTTGGAAGAAACCTTGCTGATGCAGGATAATCACCTTATGTCTTGTTGCTTTGCTCACTTTTGCCATAGTGATGATTTGAAGGTTAAACTATCACATCTGCCACACCCTCACCTTTTAGCTTGATTGTCCTTTGCCCACTTTGATTCCTTCCACACTTGTTTCTGTTTCAGTTAATCAGTTTCATTCATATAGCTCATAATGTCATTTATCATTCGCACCTGTTTGTTATCTTTGTTCAATTATGCACTGAGCTGTGTACCTACAAGGTAATCAAGTTTTTATTTGAAAAGTACTTTATTACTTAATATGTTACTTTCTATAAGAAAGTATACATTTTTCTCTATAATGTTTAATTTTTTTTGAAAAATGAGTCTTTCGAAATCTAGAATTTGTTCTTTTCTACTGACATGCTAATGCAGAATAAGTACTTAAAACAAAATTTATACTAAAAAAATCTAGGGTGCCTAAGACTTTTGCACAGTACTGTAGCTGGTAAAAAGAGGAGAGTATTTTCATTAACTGAGGAAAGCATCAATAAAGTGTCAATAAATACTTCAGAATTGGGGTGAGGCAGGGAGAAGGTTCAAAGTACTTTCAGGAATAACAGAAGCCCAAAGTATTTCTGCACTCAGGTGACTGCTAGCAGTGTGAAAAGACTTGATCAATCGGTTTTCACAACAGATACATTGTGTCCCCACAAAAGCCAGATGCTCTTTGCTCAGCACGTCCTGCCCTTCTTCCAGCTATTATACAGCTATGGTGTCTAGCTATCCTATGTTCAGTCTACACAGACTAGCCATCACTGAGGGGACACAGCACTCTTGAAAATTTGGAGCACGAGGAGGTTGAACAGCTCTTTCAACAATGTCATTCATTTACTTTGCTGGCAATGTCACCTTATTATAACTGGTCCCTAATCACCCCTGAAACTGAGGAAGAAGTTAATCGTTGACCACATTGGTCTGCAATCACGCAAAGGACAGATCAGGTAAAGATAGTAGATTTTCCCCCATTAAGGACACTAGCAAATAGAAGAGTCTGTACAACAAAATTTTGGTAGGTTGATGATTACCAAAACTAAAATGAGCATAATTTTAGATTTTACCATTACCGGTTTTAATAGCTTTGTCTACCCATTTTAGGAATATTTGTAGTTTTGGATATACAATTCACTATTTCTTCATTTTTTCTCCTTTATGTGGGAAATGTGACTTAGCGCAACCAAATTTTGAAGACCATAAGATGTAGGAGCAGGATTAGGCCATTTGGCCCATTGAGTCTGCTCTGCCATTTCATCATGGCTGATTTATTATCCCTCTCAATCCCACTGTCCAGCATTCTTCCCTTAACCTTTGACACCCTTGACTAATCAAGAACCTATCAACCTCCGCTTTAAATATACCCAATGACTTGGCCTCCACAGCTGTCTCTGGCAATGAATTCTACAGATTCACTGCCATCTGATTGAAGAAATTCCTCCTTATCTTCTTTATCTTGATCTTTCAATACTTGATAGGTTTCAATGAGATCCAGTTTCATACTTCTAAACTTCAACAAGTACAAGCTCAAAGCCTTCCCCATACATAACTCCTTTCATTCCAGGAATCATCCTTGTGAACCTCCTCTGGACCCTCTCCAATGCCAGCACATCTTTTCTTAGATAAGGGGCCCAAAACTGCTCACAATATTTCAGGAGTGGTCTGATGAATGCCTTATAGACCCTCAGCATTACTCTTATTTTCTAGTCCTCTCGATATGAATGCTGACATTGCATTTGCCTTCCTCACCACTGACTCAACTTGCAAATTAAACTTTAAGGAATCCAGCAAAAGGACTCCCAAGTCCGTTTGCACCTTTGATTTATGAATTTGCTCCCTGGTTAGAAAGTAGTCAACGCCTTTATGCCTTCTATCAAAGAGCATGACCATATACTTTCCTACATTATATTTTATCTGCTCATTCTCCTAATCTGCCTAAGTCCTTCCTCACACTCCCTACTTCCTCAACATTACCTGCCCCTTCCCACCATATGTCTTTGTATTGTCTGCAAACTTGTCAATAAAGCCATCAAGTCCATCATCCAAATCATTGACATTTAACATAAAAAGAAGCAGTCCGAACAACGACCTCTGCAGAACACCATTCTTCACCGGCAGCCAACCAGAAAAGGCCCTTTTATACCCACTCCGGTGTTGGTAATGCACCATTAAGCTGGGTGCCAACTGCTGTAAAACAAGACGGAGAGAGAGAGAGAGAGAGAGAGAGAGAGAGAGAGAAAGAGAGCCACCTGCCAGTCAGCCAATCTTCTGTCCAGGTTGATATCTTTCCTGTAATACCATAAGCTCTTATCCTGTTTAGAAGCTTCATGTGTGGTACCTTGTCATAGGCTTTTTGAAAATCCAAAGAAACAATCCACTGACTCTCCTTTGTCTATCATGCCTGTTACTTCCTCAAAGAATTCCACCAGATTTGCCAGGCAAGATTTCCTCTTAAGGAAACCATGTTGATTTGGCGTATTTTATCATGTCCCACTAAGTACTCCAAAACCTCAGCCTTAATAATGGGCTCTAACATCTTCCCAAACACTGTGGTCAGACTAACTGGCTTATAATTTCCTTTCTTCTGCCTCACTCCTTTTTTAATGAGTGGAATTTTCCAGCGCTCCAGAACCATTTCAGAATCTAGTGATTCTTGAAAGATCATTACTAATGCCTCCACAATCTCTTCAGCCACCTCTTTCAGAACCCCAGAGGTGTAGTCCATCTGGTCCGGGTGACTTATCAACCTTCAGACATTTTTTTTCTCCATACTGTCTTCCAGATCAAACCGATAGCATAAGATTTTTTTCAATCCAGTCATTGTAATTTTTGTTTGTAAACACTTGAGGACCTTTATCAAATTCATATTTCTCTGCAAGTCATGGAATCCTTGTGTTACCATTTTCAACACTTACTCAAAATTATCAATGCGATTAGTTAGGCTTGGCCTGCCCTTCATAAATCCACACTGTCTCTCCCTCATCAGAGAATACCTCATCCAATTCTTCAACAACTTTGGCCCAGATGACAGATCTGTATAATTTCTCCTAGTTTCCTCTGCCTTGCTCATCTGAAGAATGGACTGCCGTTTTCCATTAATAGTGGAAAACTGCAGTGAACTGCAATTTCCTATTTCAAAGGAATGAATTCTGAAACTTGAGAGCTTTGGAAAGTTACAATAAATATACTAACAATTTTCCACTGCCATTTCCTTTAATGTCCTTTCTCAGATTCCTTTATTCTGTATGTTACTGTTTTTTTTCATTATGAGAATTGGTTAGGAAGGCTCAATCATTAGGTGTTAATATTGAAGTAGTAAAATGGATTCAGCTGTGGCTGGATGGGAGACGCCAGAGAGTAGTGATTGATAACTGTTTGTCAGATTGGAGGCCGGTGACTAGTGGTGTGCCTTATGGATCTGTACTGGGTCCAATGTTATTTGTCATATACATTAATGATCTGGATGATGGGGTGGTAAATTGGATGAGTAAGTATGCAGATAATACTAAGATAGTTGGAGTTGTGGATAATGAAGTAGGTTTTCAATGCTTGCAGAGAGATTTAGGCCAGTTAGAAGAGTGGGCTGAAAGATGGCAGATGGAGTTTAATGCTGATAAATGTGTGGTGCTACATTTTGGTAGAACTAATCAAAATAGGACATACATGGTAAATGGTAAGACATTGAAGAATGCAGTAGAATAGAGGGATCTAGGAATAATGGTGCATAGTTCCCTGAAGATGTTATCTCATGTGGATAGGGTGGTGAAGAAAGCTTTTGGTATGCTGGCCTTTATAAATCAGAGCATTGAGTATAGGAGTTGGGATGTAATGTTGAAATTGTACAAGGCATTGGTGAGGCCAAATTTGGAGTATTGTGTACAGTTTTGGTCACCAAATTATAGGAAAGATGTCAACAAAATAGAAAGAGTACAGAGAAGGTTTACTAGAATGTTACCTGGGTTTCATCTCCTAAGTTACAGAGAAAGGTTGAACAAATTGGGTCTTTATTCTTTGGAGCGTAGAAGGTTGAGGGGGGACTTGATAGAGGTATTTAGAATTATGAGGGGGATAGATAGAGTTGACGTGGATAGGGATATAGATTGTGCTCGTACTTTGAGAGGAGGGAATGTGTTAATCATTTGTAAGAATAAGAAACAGCGTGAGAAGGCATTACATTTGAAGACTTTGCTTAGCAAAGATATAGTATCTATATTGCCTTATGAAAATAAAGGTATTGAGGGTAATAGGTATTCTGGTGACGATTTCAATAGAGGAGGTTAAATTTCATTTATTGGGAGGTAACGTTAAAGAGGTGAAGAGTTAGAAATGGAGAAAAGGCGGATAGACAGTCTGTATTGATTTATTTTGATGAGCTGAAGCTTCCTGATAAAGTTAGTTTAGGGTACGTTAGTTATAATGTATGAGCTTATATTTCACCTCTGCTTAGATGTTATGAATGTCAGAAATTTGGGCACCTTGTGTCAGTATGTCATGCGAAACTAAGGTGTAGTAGGTGTGGTGGGGAACAAAAATAAGAAGATTGTGAAGGTGTAAAGTCAAATTGTTGCAATTGTTGAAGAGAACATAATGCAGCTTATAGAGGATGTGAAGTGCTTAAGAAGGTAGCTGCAGTTCAACAGGTTGAAGTAGAATTGGGTGTATCTTATGCAGAGGCTGTTCAAACAGTTAAACAGAATGTTGATAAAGACTGTGAAATCAGTGGATATATGTCAGCATCACTGTTCTCTTAGTAAAGATACTTGTGGATAAAATGAAGTTTGTGATGTTTACAAAAGATATAGTGAATTGTACTGCTCAGACATCTAGTTGTACTAAGAAAATTAAAGCTGCAGAAAAGTATCTTGGTATAACTGGTGTTATGTGGGAAGCTGTAAATGAAGCTCTGATGGGTGGGGTATCTGTATTTCAGTCTACTTGTGAAGGTACAAAATGGGTATAAGAATATTGCAGTGGAATGTGAGAAGCCTGATTTCTAATTGACAAGATCTTAAGAAGTTTATTTCTGTTTTGTCAAATCCTCCCAATATTATATGTATCCAGGAAACCTAGTTGTTACCACATTTAAATTTTTTTGCATGATTATATTGTTATTAGGCGTGATAGGTTATTTGGTAAAGGGGGTGGTGTTGCCAGTTTTATAAGGAAAGAGGTAAGGTATAGAGTTGTGAATGTGAATGAAACATATCAGACACTTGTTGTGAATGTGTTTGATTCAACAGGTAGGGGTATTAAAGTGGTTAATTTTTACAGTCCTTGTGGAAAACTTTCTATTGATTTTTTTAGATAGTATATGTAGCTCTAGCTCACATGGTGCAGGGATTTTAACGCACATAGTTCACTGTGGGGTTGTTCGTGGACTGATGGTAATAGCTTGATTGTAGAAGAATTTTTAGATATTTCTCTTCTTGTGTGAATTAATGATGAGAGAGGTGTGAGATTTAATCTTCATAACAGTTCTGAAACTGCTATAGATTTAACTTTAGTTTTGAACACACTGGCTGCAGTGGGTATGTGGGACGTTATGAGTGATGAAACATTGGGGAGTGATTATTTTCCTCTATTTATAAGCTTCGTTTGGATTTATATAGGGGACAGGAGCCACTTCTGAAAGGTGGAATTTTGGTAAAGCAAATTGGGAGAAGTTTAAGGTTTTATGTGTTGAATGTCTGTCTGGGCTGAATGTTGAGGATTTCTGCAATGAAAGGTTATGTCATATTATTCATTAAACTGCATTGGAAGTGATTCCTATTAAAAGGGATATTAATAGGAGAAAGGCTGTACTATGGTGGACTGAGAAGAGTGCAGAGGCGGAGAGAAATAAGGCGTTTAGGAAAGTTAAGAAGTATCACACTCCAAGTGAACTTATTAAGTATAAAAGGCCATGGTCAAAAACTGGTGAAGATTGCGATAAAGGTGTACTGGAGGTCATATTGTTATAGTGTTGGAAAGGATATTAAACTTGCAGATGTTTGAGAAGATGGGGGGGAGGATTCATAGGGATAATAATATTCCAGTGATGATCGCTGAGGGTAAAATTATTGCTACTGAAATAGAGAAAGTTGAGTTACTGGCTCGATCATTTACTGCAATTCATAATCAAGATAATGTAAGTGAAGATTAAACAATGTAGGGATAAGGTTTGAAGTGAATACCCTGATGTGTTGGAAGTCAGCTGTAGCAATGATGGGATCACTGATGTAGAGTTTTCTGTGTGTGAATTTAAAGAGGCTATTATTAATGCATCCCCAGGAAAGGATGATATATGTTATTGTATGATTAGACATATGATTGACAACTATCTTCAGATAATATTAAAATTTTTGAATTATATTTGGAGGTTAGGCCATCTTCCTTCCTCATGGAAAATCACAGAAGTAGTGCCTATTCCGAAACCTGGAAACCCCTCGTATCCTTCTAGATATAGACCAACATCATTAATGTCTTGTTTATGTAAACTTATGGTAATAGAGTGTTTGAATTATATTTTGGAAAAGAGAGGTGATACAGCATTTTATCGAAGTGGATTTTGGAAGGGAAGAATGACATTGGATTCAGTTTTATGATTGGAAGTTATTAGCAAAGCACAGGTAAATAAAGAAGTTGTAACAGCATATTTTTTGATATAGAAAAAGCATATGATATGTTATGAAAGAAAGGACTTTTGATTAAACTATGGAAATTAGGAGTGGGGGGAAGATTGTACACTTATTTTTATTTGGATGATCTGTGCAAGTAAGGGTGGGCAAGATATATTCAGATTTCTATGAGACAGAGAATGGAACCCCACAGGGCAGTATTTGTAGCTCTTTATTATTTAATATTATGGTTAATGATATTTTTTCTGAGATAGGTACTAGGGTGTGTAAATCACTATATGCAGATGAAGGAGCTTTTGGATTAGAGGTAGATATTTCTGTTTTACTATATATAGGACACAATTAGCAATTAATAAGGTTGAACAAAAGGCAAATAGATGAGGATTTAAGCCTTCAGTAGCTAAAATACAAGTTATATGATTTACAAATAGGATTAATAAACCTGTACTTGATTTGAAATTATATGGAGAAACTCTTGAAGTGTTGGTAAGATTTCTAGGCATGTGGATGGATATCAGTTCCATATCAGTGAAATAATTGATAAATATAATGGAGCATTAAATATTCCCAATTATTTTACTTTTGTGGGCATTTTCGGGGTGCTACACGAAAATCTCTCTTGACCATTTATATTTGTTTAATTAGATCAGCCCTTGATGATGGCTGTGTGGCTTATGGATCAGCTTCACCTTCAACTTTAAAGTGCATAGATGTGATACAAGCTCAGGCTTTGAGATTGTGTTGTGGTGCAGTAAGTTTGGCTTTACTGGTTGAAATGGGAAATCACCTTTACAGTTGTGGAGGCTGAAGCTGATATTAACATTCTAGATTAATTTAAGGAGGCAAAGAAATGATCATCCTGTTAAAGGTGTGTTGGAGGACTGTTGGGAACATCATGAAAAGAATGTCTAAAGCTTTGGGTAGCTGGGTTCTTATCATGCTGGGAACATGGGTTTGTTGGATCACGCAGTATGTCCCACTGTAGCTTTGTCAGTAACCCCACCTTGTTTTTTCCAATGACTTTAGTTGATTTTAGGTTACACGATTTAATAAAATCTAAGGATTCTGTTATGCCTGAGAATCTGTTGGTTCATTAATATATGTAGTAAGCAAAATTTTTATGGTAGGTTAACCATTTTTACAAATCAAAAGATAATTTAACTGGGAATGTTGGTGTGGCTGTTTTTGTGCCTGAATTACAGGTAACAATAAAGAAACTACCATTTATCAGTATGTGCAGCAGAATTGATTGCTATCATTTCTAGGCTGAGAGTGGGTGGAGGAAATTTGTCCATGTAAAGTTGTAATTTGTTCAGATTCCTTTTGAGTTTTGATGTGTCTTAAAACAGGTCATTCTAGCAGTAGGAAGATTTACTGTTGGAAACTCATTAAAAATTATTTCGTATACAAAGTATTGGTTCACATGATTTCTTCTTATGGCTCCCTGAATGTAAGAGGTGTTGAGGGGAATGAGTGGGTTGCTAGTTTAGCTGAGAAAGCTGTTAAAAGTTCAACGGTGGAGATAGACCTTCCACTTCGCAAATCAGAAGCTAAAGGGTCGGTGGGGCTAAGAATGAGGGGATTATGGCAAGACCTCTGGGATAATAGGCATAAGGGGAGACCCCTTTACAAAATACACAAAACTGTTGGATTGATGGGAGAAGGGGGTAAAACAAGAAAGGAAGGAATCGTATAGACTCGACTTAGAATTGGGCATACTATGCTTAATTATTCCTTATACGGCATCTTGTTGGAAAACATCATTCACGGATGTGTAGGTTTTGTCGTCATTATGAAACAGTTGAACACAATGTGAAGCAGGTAATGTTGAAAGAAAGCAAATGCAGGCTGCACTACTCTCTTTGGGGGTTGACAGTTTTCAATTAAAAACTTTAAGTTATGGAAATGATTTTAATTTAATTCACAATATTGTCTTTCATTATTTAAAAACTATAGGGCTTTTTGGAGTAATTTAACTTTCAGTTGATAAAGAACTAGTAGGGGTTTTATTTCCCAACTCTTGACACCACACTCCAGTCCAGCTGGTGGTAGTTATGTACCTCTAAGTTTTGGCGCGTGGCCAAGTGGTTAAAGTGTTCGTCTAGTGATTTGAAGATCACTAGTTCGAGCCTTGGCTGAGGAAGCGTGTGTGTCCTTGAGCAAGGCACTTAATCACACATTGCTCTGCAACGACACTGGTGCCAAGCTGTACGGGTCCTAATGCCCTTCCCTTGGACAACATTGGTGTCGTGGAGAGGGGAGACTTGCAGCATGGGCAACTGCTGGTCTTACATAGAACCTTGCCCAGGCCTGCGCCCTGGAAACCTTCCAAGGCACAAATCCATGGTCTCATGAGACTAACGGATGCCTATAAATATATATGTACCTTTAAGTTGGACTGCAAACTGCCATTAAAAGTCAGAAGAACAAGAGGTTCAGTTGTGACAGAAGTGGCAGTTTGGCATAATCTGAACTGTGACTGGGTTGGGATGGCAGGTAGTTGTGGTGGAATGGATGTAAGGGACTATGAAGAATGGAATAAAGTGCAGACAGGTAGAAAAGTGGAAATAAATGAGAAAATTATAAGTGTAGAGAACAACTTTCAACTTGAAGGAAGGTGATAAGAGAGGAATTTTTTAGTCATGTTTAAGTTTAAACAAGGATGTGACTTAAATGCATTGAGTCCAATAGTACTGACTAGCAATCTAAACAACATCATCAGATTTAAAATGGCCTGGTGATGCCCAGCAACTACTTCTTGGCAGCAAAATATAAAACAAAGAAAACTATTAAACACTTTATTAATAACACTTTATTAATAATGATCATTGCTAACAATAAAGAGGCATGCAGAGGTGAGGCTAGGTGAACTGAGGCGGGAGGAGAAGGAGGAGATGAGACATGACAGAGGCAAGCGGAGGTGGGAGTGAGGAAAGTCCCAATAGTTGGCTGATTTTAAGTGCCAGGCCAAATTGGGAAGGTTGAGTACAGGCCAAATTGTGGCAGCGGAGTCCAGGCTCCAGAGCTGTCCGAGATCAAGGAACGACCCAATGTTGGGACGATTTAAGTGCTGGGCCAGATTGAAAAGATTAGGGTGTTGGGACCAGAGGTGAAACAAGGGCTGGTTCTGCCTGGTTTTGCTTGCTGTTCTGTAGCTTTTACTCAACTCTGTGCTGAACTGAAGCTGTGGCCTGCTCCAGCTGTAGTGATGTCTGGCTTCATGTCTTTCGTAAAACTTCAATTCTGAATGTTATTTGCTTACTTTTATTGTTTGCATATTTTTTTTTCTGTGTGCACTGTGTGCTTGACGGTCTTTTTTAATGGTTTCTTTGTTTTGTGACTGCCTGTAAAGAGGCAAATCTCAAGGTTGTATGATGTATACATACTTTGATAATAAATGTACTTCGAACTTTTAACTTTGAGAAACAAGTATGGCAAAGATTCTGCGTGATAGATCACTATTGATTGTTTGTAAAAATTTGGAATAGAGGGACAAAGCAATGAAGGTACTAATTGGCAAAAAAGAGGTGATAAAAAAGAGAATGTCAGGGGAAAATTGTGTTAAAAGGGTGATAATGGGAATACCAATTGGAGAAAACTTGGAAGAGCTAAAGAAAAATATTTAAGGAGGCTTGATGACCAAAATAAAAAGATTGAAAGCAGTGAGGAATGGAGAAAAGTTTGACAGCACATTTATTATGTTAATATTTCAGGGTTCAATCTTACCAGAAAAATTAGCAATTGGATTCATGAGCCTTAGTGTCAGAGCCTATGTTCCACCACCACTTAGGTGTTATAAATGTCAGAAATATGGGCTCGTAGCAGTGGTGTGTAAAGGAAGGCAGAAATATGGTGGATGCGGAGGAGGACATCTGTATGAGCATGATGAACCAGTAAAATGTTGGCATTGTGTTGGGGGGTGCAGACAGTAGCCTAAGGGGGATGTGAAATTTTAAAAAAAGCAATGGAGATCCAACAAATGAGGGAACAGCATAATGTGACATATATGGAAGAAGTTAGGACAGTAAACAATGAAAGAAGAGTTAAAGAAGGATATGATTCAAGTGCAAATGCAAGACAAGGTCAGTCAAAAAATTCAACATCATTGATTAGTACAGATAAATTAGTTTTATTCGTGGCAAATGTTATTAATTGTTCCAAGCAGGCAAAAACTAAAATGGAAAAGTTATAAATGATAGTGAAAGCACCGGTGAGGTTTTAGAATATGAGAGAACTATCATGGGAGAACGTGCAGGAAAAATGAATCGGAATGATCCAAATCTTAAGGTTTATTTACAAGGTAATGTACTAATCCTGTTAATTCTTCAGTGGAATGCCAGAAGTTTAATAGCTAATGGACAGGAATTTATGAGTTATGTGAGGGATTTTGCTGAGAAATCACATGTGATATGTGTGCAAGAAACATGGCTTAACCCAACTCTAGATTTTGTAATACATCACTGCTGTATGGGTGTTCAGGGAGGGGTAGCACCTCTGGTGGTGGGCTTGTCGTGCTCTGCCCAGGGCAGCTCATCCACCTTTGGTCCCCACTTGCCACCCAGCTCTCACTTGTGGCTCCAAGTAACTGATTGCATGCAACAGTGGCCACCCCCTGGTACTCTGCTTTGACAGGTGGGCTAAACCAGGTGAGGGTAGCCAGGAACCTCCAACCCTAGTGAGATAGGGATATGCCTACTCCAGCATGCAAAGCCAGTTCTGGTGGACTGGGCAGATGAGATCAACTACAAGATCCAATAGCCAAGAAGATGGTGCTGCAACACTTCATGGAGAGCGTAGGGCCTGACAAGGCACAGAGGGCATCATGGCTATCTATTGCAGCCGAAGGAGTATCCAGTCAGGACAATTTTTCATACCATTGGACCAAGATTTTTGAGGCTGAGAGAGTGAAACTGCCCCAGTGCAGTGACTTTTTCACTATAAAACTCCTTCCACACAGGTTACGCCATCGTCAGAAACGATGGACAACCAACACAGATTTTGTAACTAATAGTTATAATAGTGTACAAACTGATAAGTTAATGGAAGAGAGGGTGAGTGTACAACTTTTGTTAAAAGGGGTTTACAATATAGAGAACAAAAGAAAGAAGAACCTGTTTAAAAATAGAAATAGGTTTACTGGAGCAAATTGGTACCCAGGGAAATGCAGTATGGTGTGGGGGTTTTAATGCACACAGCGCATTGTGGGGGAGCATGATGACATTAATGAAACAGTGATAGAAGAACTCGTGGAAAAGGAAAATCTGTGTGTACAGTATAAATGTTGGAAGTTGGATAAGAGTAAATTTTAACGCTCATTCTGAATCAGCTATTGATTTAACATTAGTTGTGGACCTTTAGCAGGAAAGTGTTGATGGGAGGTTTTGAAGGAAACAGCAATAGATAGTGATCATTATGTAGAAGAGGAACAGAAATAGAGATAGATCAGGAAGTATACTGGAACACCGGCAATGTGAAAAGGGGGAAAGTTTAAAGAAATGTGATTAGGAATGACAGGATATTGAAATCAATCAGGATGTGGATCTTTTATGTGACAAGATTGTAGAACGGATAATGACAACGGCAACAATAAGTATACCAAGGAAATGGAATAGGGCCTAAAAGAAAATGGTACCATGGTGGGGAAGGAATAAGACATCGTAATAGAGCATTTAGAATGTTGAAAGGGACACACAAAGACCTGGGTTACAAGGAAACGTTATGAGAGAACTTGGAAGCATTAAGTAAGGAAGTATTAGAAACAGATGGAAATTTTGAAGGTGCATTAAATGTGACGTTCACCATGACAGTTCTTGGAAAAGTAAAAAAAAACATCCCTGAGAAGGATCAGGTAACTTATGTTGTCTAATTTGAGTGAGAAAGTTATTTTAAAGTTATTTAACAATTTCTAGGGAAAAAGGAAAATTACATAAAGCATGGAAAGAATCAATCATAGTTCCGATATGTAAACCAGGCAAAAATCCTAATAATCCAGCAAATTATAGACCTCACATTTATATAAAACCACCGAAAATTGATTAATAAGAGATTGACATATTACGTCGAAACAAAATGGGGTATTTTTAAATATCAGAGTGGGTTTAGGAGAGGAAGGGGAACCATAGATCCAGTTTTATGTCCAGAACATGAGGTGAGGAGGGCTCAATTGAACAGAGAAAGCAGTCTTTTCTGATGTAGAGAAAGCATATGATATGATGTGGAAAGAAGGTTTGATCATCAAATTGTATAAATTGGGAATTAGAAGTCGAATGCTAAACTGGATAAAAGATTTTTTAATTGGTAGATCTATCATGGTGCGAGTAAGGAAATCTATGTCAAATAAACAGATTGTGGAAAATGGAACCCTGCAGGGAAGTGTTGTTAGTCCATTATTATTTCTATAATGATAAATGATATATTTTCTAAATATAATGGAAAGTAAGAAAGTGAGACAAACTTGAGAAAATCTGCAGATGCTGGAAATCGAAAACAACACATGCAAAATGCTGGAGGAAATCAGCAGGCCCATCAGCATCTGTGGAAAAGGGTAAAAAGTTGACATTTTGGGCCGAGACCCTTCAGCAGTACTGGAAAGAAAGCAGTCAGAGCAATAAGGTGGAGGGGAGGTGATAGGTGATGGGTGACACTAGGAGGAATGAAGTAAAAAGCTGGGCAGTTGATTTGTGAAAGAAATAAAGATAAGGGGGAAAATTTGATAGTAGAGGGTAGAAGACCATTCCCATTTCGACATGTCAGTCCATGGCCTCCTCTACTGCCACGGTGAGGCCACACTCAGGCTGAAGGAACCTTGTATACCATCAGGGTAACCTCCAACCTGATGGCATGAATATCGATTTCTCAAACTTCCGGTAATGTCCCCATCTCCTTCATCATTTCCATTCCCATTTCCCTCTGTCACCTTATCTCTTTACCTGCCCATTATCTCCCTCTGGCACTCCTCCCCCTTCCCTTTCTTCTATGGTCGTCTTTCCTCCCCTGTCAGATTCCCTCTCCTCCAGCCCTGTATCTCTTTCACCAATCATCTTCTCAGCTCTCTACTTCACCCCTCCCCCTCTCCCAGTTTCACCTATCACCTACCACCTTGCACTTTCTCCCCTCCCCCCACCTTCTTACTATGACTTGTAATTTTTTTTTCCAGTCCTGATGAAGGGTCTTGGCATGAAACGTCGACTGTTTACTCTTTTCCATAGATGCTGCCTGGCCTGCTGAGTTCCTCCAGCATTTTGTGTGTGTTGCCAAGGAAGTGCTAAATGTTCTGAGGTGTTTAATAGAAAAGGAATTGGGAGCTGATCGGAAATCCTTACGGCAATATATAGGATTAATAAGCTCAATACTGAACTTTGGAAATATGGTGTATGGATCAGCATCACACAGTATGCTCAAGAAACTGGATATAATTCACAGTCAAGCACTAAGGTTAATCAGTGGGGCAGTAAGGACAACACCAGTGGTGGCAATGCAGGTGGACTTGGGAGAGACACCTCTGGAACTGAGAAGATCACAGCTTGTGTTAACATATTGGGTAAACCTCTCCGGGCATGGAGAAAATCATCCAATGAAACAGCTTTTAGATCCATGCTGGGAAAAGGAAAGAAAGAAAATCAGAAGTTTTACAAGGACTTTGGAAGGAAAAGCGGAAATGACAGGAATTAGTAATAAGGCAGTGAGTGCTACAGTGCCTTTTCCTGGGCCGCCTCCGTGGCTGTGTGAAGCACCAGAGACAGATCTTCAAATATTCAGAATGAGGCAGAAAAATAGAGAAATGATTTTACATCAAGACATAGTTGAATCTTGGGTAAATAATACTTATTATGGATATTTACAAATATACACAGATGGTTTAAAAATGGTACTAGTAGATGAGGGATAGGATTGGTAGTGCCTGGTTTTAACATTAGAAAGCAGGTGAGGATAAATGACGATTTCTCAGTGTAGACAGGTGAAATCTCAGCTGGATATTAGCTTTGCAGTGGGTGGGGAAAGTGAGACCGATGCGAGTTGTAACATTGTCTGATTCAGGCACAACAATCAGGAGTCTAAAAGATTTGCATTCAGAGGCAAGACCAGACATTATGTGTGAGATAATACAAACCGTATTTAGATTTAAAATGATGGGAGTCTGGGTGCGTTTTCTGTGGATTTCAGCACAGTGGGAATGAACAAATTAGCAAAGGAGGCAACTAGACGAGAAGTGGGCATTCAAATAAATTACAGTAAAGGAGAAACGAAAAACATTATTAAAATGAAATCAGAAAACATGTGGAGAGAACAATGGGATGAAGGGAGAACAGGAAGACATCTTTGATATTTGGAAAGAAGTGGGATGGTGGAGGAATGCAGGAGGGAGGAGGTGATGATATTTGAGATTGAGGTTTGGGCCCACAGGGTTAAATAGTATATTGTTTCTTAATGAAGAAATACAATAATGGGAGGTGTGAGTGTTGTAAACAACAAGAAACAGTTGACCATGTACTAGCGAGGAGTCCAAGGTATAATCAAGATAGGGGGTGGTTGATTTTAAAGTTATCATGGAATAAAATGCAATTTAACATTAACGGTATTTTGCAGAAAGGATCACAGGATTATTGCTTCAAGTAAATAGTGCAGTTCCTTAAGAATACAGGTCTTTTTCATAGAATTTGATACAAATACAGGTGTGTGCAGCTTAACGTCCATTCGGACAATGTCCGATTGCATATACGTCTGTAGTCCCAATCAGAGAATGTGATGTAGCGGACGTAACCAATCTTGTGTATCGCGCGTCTCTTGAGTGTAGTAGCATTATCTCTCTGTTTAAATTTTCTTTCGAAAATATTACCGTAAAGTGCTTCATGGATTCCAAACGCAGGTTATTCAACCTGAAACTCTTCCAGTGGAACATTGTGAGGAAGTTGAGAACAGTGATGTGGATGATCCTGATTATCTTTGATAAACTGTGTGTGATATAGGCTAAGAAAGTGTTTACATAAAAGTTTAATTTTTTTCACTTTTTAGAAAGGTTAAAATGAAATAAAAAATTATAGTGCA
The DNA here is from genome assembly GCF_030028105.1 of Mobula birostris. NCBI lineage: Eukaryota > Metazoa > Chordata > Chondrichthyes > Myliobatiformes > Myliobatidae > Mobula > Mobula birostris. The sequence continues at coordinate 33,793,720 of NC_092389.1, read as the reverse complement.
TGTATGTATTATAGTGTACAGTATACAGTTTTAGTGTAGGTTCTTGGCTATTTAGTTAGTACAGGTGCACTACTCCATATAGGTTTACTAAGTATATAATACGGTGTTCACACAACGTCCAAATCACATAACGTCCGATTTCACAGAACGTATTGTGGACGTTAAGCGACGCATACCTGGTATAAACATAAAGGATTTAGATATCTTAACCCATGCTCCAGTTCAGAAGGTGACGGTAGTGTGCCTTAAATCTGTTTTGCCAACCGCCATAAAACCTCAGACGAAGAAGATGAGGTTCAGTCGTTATTCAGACCAAACATCAGAATGGGGAAGAAATGTGATCAAAGTGACTTTGACTGTGGAATGATTGTTGGTCCAGATGGGGTGATTTGAGTGTCTCAGAAACTGCTGGTCTCCTTGGATCTTCATGCACAACAGTCTTTAGAATTTGCAGAGAATGGCATGCGAAACAAAAAAAAACATCCAGTGAACAGCTGTTATATGAGTGAGAACGTCATGTTAATGAGAGAGGTCAGAAGAGAATGGCCAGACTGGTTCAAGCTGACAGTAAATCAAATTACTACATATTAGAACAGTGGTGTGCAGAAGAACATCTCTGAATACACAACATGTTGAACCTTGAAGCAGATGGGTTACAGCAGCATAAGACTATGCACATACGTTCAGTGGCACTTTTTAGGTATCTCCTGTACCTAATAAAGTGGCCACCGAGCTTGTGTAGATTTGCATCTACTTTCCTGTGCAACCTTAGCAATCCACTGCAAGTTTTATTTCACTTTCATGCTCCTTTATTCACGTTTAATTACTTTTCCACATCCCTTTATTGATTATTGTAACTGATCAGTTCACTGGATTTCACTTCTTTGTTTTTGGCTTGAAATCCGCCTCTTAATTTGTGATGCCTTTGGGTTTATTAAGCAACAAGGCAACACGTCAAACAATCACCAGTACAGGAGTCTTGATAACCAATCAGTAGTTATCAAGTCATCAACAGTCTTCCATTCTTTACTTTTTGAAAACTGACCATAAATTCAAAAATCTACATTTTTTTCTGCTTGGAATAACTCCTGTTCCACCCCTCTAATTTATGTATCATTCTATTTATAACCTCATTGCACAGGCCCAGATCCTTACCAAAAACGTCCTTGAAATGAAGAGGTTGTCAGAAATGTCAATGATCTTTAAACTGGGTCTAACAAACACTTTATAGAATGTAGCGCAGCAGAGGAGCTGTCAGAATTTTGTAATTTGAACAATTCACCTCCATCTGCAGTTTACCCATCACTTCCACAACCACATTAAAACATTCAAAGACATTACTCGAATGCTGATTCTAAATTTAATAGAATAGTAACAAGCATAGAATTGGACCTGAGGTTTACCATTCTACCACGTGCTGTGAAAAGTACTCTGGAGTTTGTGCCAGATCTGTAGTCAAAGTCAAATGTCACACACATAAGTACACACAATGAAAAACTTACTTGCAGCAGCATCACAGGCACAGAGTAGCAGGTAAACAGCATTCTGAAGAAAACATAAATTAAACACTATTATTTTTACAAAAAGAACACTATTAAAACTAAAAATAAACAGCCTATTTTCGTGCAAAGTAATCAAAATGCTCAGTGTTGTTAAAACTTTAGTAATTAAGGCTGTGTCTAATTCAGCCTAAGACTAATTGTTTATTTTCAACTGAACAGACAAAGTGGACACTGTGTCCTTAAATGTAAAGCCGTGGGAGCTGGTGGTTAGAAGGACTATGGATGTAGGGTCAGCAGAACTGGAGCACGGTATATAAGGCGGTGATCACTCCAGGTCAGACCAGTAGGCTTTGGGGTGGTTTCAGATGGGTCATTGCTCCCAGTGTCTTTTCATAATTTAAATCCATTCTTAATCACACATTGCAGGGCCTGATTTAATCTTAACCCCCATGGCACTAAGCAATGATGGTTGCTCTGGAAATCCATGCAATATGTTGGAGCTGACACTTCCTCCCTTATAACAGGGCTCTCTGTATTCTGTGCTTCTTAAACTGTGGCATGTGCCCAGGATTAGAATGAACGTAACAGATTAAACCCACAGCTTCCGTCCAGCAAAGCACCTTGCACACTGGCAATGCCCAGGGACAGGGTCAGCCCCACAGACGGGACTAACTGCAACAGGTAAGAATGAACTCATTCACTTTCTCTGTGTTCCTTTCCGTAGTTTCCTCTCGGTGTTGCTTACTTATCCTGAATAAGAAATCTTGGAGACAGGAGTGGGGGTACGGGGGCAGAGAGGAAAAGAGAGAGAGACACACACGTGCCATCAGTTGGTTCTGCAAATCAAGTAGTGGATAGCTCGGAGTCAGTGTGTACTTGCTCACCTGTGAAGAGTTTGTCACTGTTAAGGTAGAATTTGTTAGTCTTACTCGTGTGTGCTCAGGTGCAAAGGTGTCAGAACCTCACTATTTTCAGACCAGATTCCCTTTGTGTTATACTTTAAGATTTTGACTAGGGGCGCAGTGGTTGGGCCTGGGGGCACCTGGCATTTCAAGTGAGGCAGGGAGGTTCCTCCTAATGCATCCACCTAACACCAGAGGAACAAATCCTCTAAATGGTAGTCATAGCAATCTCGAATGGTCAAGCAGCACCATGCTGGATGCAGAGGAAGGTTCATTTCCTTCCATAGCAGAAGGACAAAGGTGCAGGCAGGGCCATTTTGCCCATCAAGCCGGCTCCACCGTTCATTGTGATCATGGCTGATCTTGGACCTCAGCACCATTTTCCTGCACTATCCCATATCACATAATTTTATGAATATCAAGAAAGTGATCGAGCTCAGGTTTGAATGAACGTAGTGACTGAGCTTCCACTGTCCTTGGGATCAAGAATTCCAAAGACTCAGCACCTCCCTGTGAAAACAGTTCTCCTCATTTCAGTCCTAAAGGGCTGGCCCCTTACTCTGGTCCTGGACTTCTCATCAGGGAAATGTCTTCACTGAATCCAGCCTGTTGAACAGTGTCATTTTCAGTGCAATCTCCTCTCATTGTTTCCAAACTACACTAAATACCAATGTAGTCTACTCAATCTCTCCTCAGATGGCAGCAACCAGTCTTATGAATCTTTGCTGCACTCCCTCTGTGGCATTTTTGTCCTTTCTTGTGGAAGGAGGAGAAAGTGTGCACAACACCCCTGGGTATTCTTTGTTTCTGTCCAGTGAACAGCTCCCCACAGGAACTGAATACCACCCATCTGACTGGAGTCGTCCTATAGTATTTGTGGAGGGCAGCCAATAGGCCGGAGCCTGAGCTACTTGTACCTGTGGCAGAAAGGGCACGAGACACAAGCCCCAGCCAGGGAGTGGGTGTGTGCTAGAGCAATGCACCCAACCACCTCAACCCAAAAGCCCATGAGGATTCAGCTCCTGCAGGGAGGTGGGGTGTTGATAAATGCTAGCTACATCAGGACAATGTAAATGGAAGATGTGTGAGACCCGTTTAAGATGACACTGGTGGATCGCCGTGACTCCTGGCTGGTGGGAAGGATAGCAACAAAATACTTTGTTAACTACACTTTTTCTGGCAAATGATCATCGTAAGTAATAGTCTGTAACTTCCCTTTGGACTCGGAGGCAATTCGATGTGGCAGAGCTGAGACAAGGCGAGGTGGCAGGCCCATCACTGAGGGCATGGAAGAGAATGAAAGATCAGGTACAGGGTCCAGGCGCCAGGCATCAGAGCATATCGATGGGACTAAACACTATGTTCGGTCGGAGATTTACAGGCCGAATCGAGGTGGTGAAGTCCAGCGTATCTAAGCAGCAGAGCCCGTTGTTCGGACGGAGATTTTAGAGCCAGGCCAGATTGAAGAGGTCAAGGTGGTGAGGAGCGAGCCGGTTCAGATCGCTGCCGGAAGCAGCAAAACCTGATGTTCAGATAGAGAGTTAAGCGCCGGGCCAGATTGAAAAGGTCAGGGTGTTGGGTACCAAGACAAGGAACGGGCCGATTAAGATCGCTGTTCCACGATGTTTACTCGGCTTTGGCCGAACTATGGGTCTCAGTCTCGGACACTCTTGCGGACTTAGGTTCAGAAACACTATTGGATTGCAGTTACTGTTTGCATGATGCTTTTTTTTCCAGTGCACATTGGGTGTCCGAAAGTCTTTTTTATGGGTTATTTTATTCTATTGTGGGCATGATGTGGTTTTTATTCTCTGCACATTGGGTGTTAGACAGTCTTTTTTATATATATGGGGTTTGCTTTTGGGTTTCTTTGTTATGTGGCTGCCTGCGAGGAGACTAATCTTAAGGTTATATAATTTATACATACTTTGATAATAAATGTACTAATCTGCTGAATATGTGGGGGAAGGTTTTCCTTTGGCAGAAGATTGCTGCCCTTGGCTTCACTGTGTGTTCCAGCGTGTCCTTATGGAAGGCCATTCTCACACTTCAGCACAGTACAGCGACGATCCCAGCACGGTATGGGGACTGTACAAGCACAAAACAGGGGCAGTCTCAGCACTGTGCAGGGGCAATGCCAGCACAATACAGGGGTGCCCCAGTAGAGTATCGGGACTCTCAGCACAGCAAAGGGACCGTCTCAGCACAGGCAGGTAACTACACTCACATGATGGCTTTGGCAGTCAGTGAGGATCAGCCTCCATCTGTTCTCTATCATCAGTATGATTACAACCACTTAGATACCTTTGGCAAGCGTTCAGGGCAATTGAAAATTTAAATAGATAAAAAATATATATTATTTTTCTTTATATTTAACAAAGCCTTACAACACAACCATGCACTAACTGCTAATTTGTGGATTGTAGTAGGAAGCAGTGTCTTTGCAGCTATAACCCAATCTAGTTTCTGGGCTGGACTGGGTCCTACTCGCTGTCCTGATCAGATTTACTGGACATTGTGTTGTTTGTTAGCATTTTGACACATTCTCTGTTTTGCCATTTAGTAGTGGATATAATGCTTAATATCCACAGAACTGAAGTCCTCCACCAACATTGTCCGAAACTGCCCCACATTAATAATGTTCAAGTCTAGATCCTGAAAATGGTGAGCAAACTCGCATTCCACATGAGTCTTTCTCAGTGAAAGCAGACATCAGTGATCAGAATCAGAATCAGGTTTATTATCACCAGCATGTGACGTGAAATTTGTTAACTTAGCAGCAGTTCAATGCAATACATAATCTAGCACAGAGAGAAAAAAATAATAATAAATAAAATAAAATATAATAATAAATAAACAAGTAAATGAATTTTGTATATTGAATAGATTATTTTAAAATGTGCAAAAACAGAAATACTGTATATTAAAAAAAGTGAGGTAGTGTCCAAAGCTTAAATGTCCATTCAGGAATTGGATGGCAGAGGGGAATAAGCTGTTCCTGAATCGCTGAGTGTGTGCCTTCAGGCTTCTGTACCTCCTACCTGATGGTAACAGTGAGAAAAGGGCATGCCCTGGGTGCTGGAGGTCTTTAGTAATGGACGCTGCCTTTCTGAGACACCGCTCCCTAAAGGTGTCCTGGGTACTTTGCAGGCTAGTGCCCAAGATGGAGTTGACTAGATTTACAACCTTCTGCAGCTTCTTTTGGTCCTGTGCAGTAGCCCCTCCATACCAGACAGTGATGCAGCCTGTCAGAATGCTCTCCATGGTAAAACTATAGAAGTTTTTGAGTGTATTTGCTGACATGCCAAATTTCTTCAAATTCCTAATAAAGTATAGCCGCTGTCTTGCTTTCTTTATAACTACATCAATATGTTGGGACGAGGTTAGATCCTCAGAGAGCTTGACAACCAGGAACTTGAAGCTGCTCATTCTCTTCACTTCTGATCTCTCTATGAGGATTGGTATGTGTTCCTTCGTCTTACCCTCTCTGAAGTCCACAATCAGCTCTTTTGTCTTACTGACGTTGAGTGCCAGGTTGTTGCTGCAGCACCATTCCACTAGTTGACATATCTCACTCCTGTACGCCCTCTCATCACCACCTGAGATTCTACCAACAATGGATGTATCGTCAGCAAATGTGTAGATGGTATTTGAGCTATGCCTAGTCACACAGTCATGGGTGTAGAGAGAGTGGAGCAGTGGGCTAAGCACACACTCCTGAGGTGCACCAGTGTTGATTGTCAGCGAAGAGGAGATGTTATCAACAATCTGCACCCTGCTAAATGCACCCCCTTCAATGCAACAGCTCGGATTTTGTTTAGCTGCGGTATAGGGTGTTTGAAGATCAAGGCCTTGGACCTGTACAAACCTTATAGTTTGGCAGAGAGAAGTAACCTCTGTCCTCCTACCTGCGCCTGACACCTTGATTACCTAAAGCAGGTATCTTGAAGCATTGGAACAATAACACCAATGCTGCTGCTGTAAATTCCTGGAAATATGTTAAATCTGGCATAGGAAGACGTGAACGTAGGAATAGAGGAAAAGATGAACCTCAAGCCGACATGAAAAGATGCAACATCCATACTGACTCCTTGGAATTTCTGGTCCATGAGCCCTCAATCAGGAGAGGGGCTTTAGGAATTTTGTTGATAACCTTAAATCCTTGCATCGGGAGCACACAGAACCCAGGTGTAAATGCCAGAAAAAGAGCATGAGCTCATAAATGATCCGCCTACCCATCAGGCATCTCCTGCCCCATCTGTGGAAGGGTCTACGCTTCCTGCTTTGGCCTCGACAGTCATCTCAATACCCATAGAACAGGAGTGGAAGCAAAGTATCCTTGATCTTGTGGGACTGCCCAAGATAGAGGTAATAATACCAAGTGTCAGAAGATCTCTGTCTTGGCAAATGCTGCATTGTTGTGATGTAGATTTTGGTGCGAATGTAGTTGTTGTAGATGGTAGGTTTGCAGATGACACCAAAATTGATGATACGATAGACAATGAAAAAGATTGTATAAGGTTACAACAGGATGTAGATAACCGAGAAAGAGGGCCAAAGAAAGACAGATGGAATTTAATTTGTTGCATTTTGTTAAGTTAAACCAAGGCAGGACTTGCAGATTAAGTGGTAGGGGCCTGGAAAGTGTTGAAGACAGAGATCAAGATATGAAAGTGGTGACACATATAGGCAGGGTGGTGAAGGTGTTGGGAATGCTTGCCTTCGTCAGTCTGGGTGCTGGGTACAGGAGTTGGGATGTCGTATTACAAATGTACAAGTTACTGATGAAACCACATTTAGAATATTGTGTGCAGTTCTGGTTGCCCAGCTGTAGGAAAGATACGATTAAGCTAGCAAAAGGGTGCAGAAAAGATTCCCAAGGATGTTACCAAGGCTGGGGGGCTTGAACTATAAGAAGATTGTTTCCTTTGAAGTGAAGGAGGCTGAGTGGTGACCTTATAGAAGTCTATAAACTCATGAGAGGCATAGACAAAGTAATTGGTCAGTCTATGTAGATCAGTTGGCAGGGGTAATTGCAAACATTTTTAAGTGTTCCCTATTTCAGGCTTTGGTTCCCTCCTGCTTTAAGAAGATCCAAGCATCTCATCACAGTACCCAGGTAAAACTAGATAGCATGCCTTAATGACTACCTCCCAGTGGCTTTAACATATACCATCATGAAGTGCTTTGAGAAGCTGGCCATGGCACACATCAACTCCAGCTTTCCAGACAAACCGTCTGTGGTTGGCACCATCTCCCTGGCTCTACGCTCATCTCTGGAGCATCTGGCTAGTAAAGAACCCATGTTAGCCAATTGTCTATGGACTACAGTTATGCCTTCAATATTGTTGTTCCAAGCAAGCTCATTACCAAACTCCAGAAATTGGGAGCTAATGCTTCTTTCTGCAGCTAGATCCTTGATTTCCTGACCAACAGACCACAATCAATAAGGATAGGCAGCACCACCTCCGCCACAATTATTCTAAACACTGGTACTCCACAAGGTTGCATCCTCAAGTCCCCTGTCCTACTCCCTGTACATGTCTGCATGTCCAGATTCTGCTCTAACTCCACCTACAGGTTTTCAGATGACAGCGCTGCAGTGAACCACATCACGAAGAACAATGAGTTACAGTACAGGAAAGAGACGGGGAGCTTAGTCATGACAACAACCTTTCTCTCATGTCAACAAAAGACTTGGTCATTGATTTCCGCAAAGAGGTCAGTGCACGTGTTCCTGTCTACATCAATGCCACTGAGATTGAGGTGTTGAGAGCTTCAAGTTCCTAATTGGTTCTGGCCCAATCATGTTGATATCATGGCCAAGAAAGCTCACCATACCTCTACTTCCTCAGAAGGCTGAAGAAATTCAGCATGTCCCCATAGACCCTTACCAATTTTTATTGATGCACCACAGAAAGCAACCTATCCAGATACATAACGGCTTGGTACGGCAACTGCTCTGCACGTGACCACAAGAAACTGCAGAGAGTTGTGGACACAGCTCAGTGCATCACAGGAACGAGCCTTCCCTCTATGGACTCTGTCTATACTACGTGTTGCCTCTGTAGGTTTATGCAAATATAAACGGCAGAGGCATTTTATGTTTAAGAAACACCGTAGCAACTCATTTATTGTACTTCAAACGCTGAACACAAAGCGCTGTTTAAAAAAAAACTTTACATAATTATGTTGTCACATCAGACCAGCCTCTTAAAGTGAACCCGAACAGTGTTGGTGGTTGTGAATTATGTATATTTCCACCAATTTCATTACCCTACACAGGACCTTGCAAAACCCACCCCCAAGAATTCACTAAAATCAACATTGCGAGCTTGTCCAGAACTTGGACGAGCTACCTGGCTTGGCTCCAATCCTGGCAGAGCATCACCCATCGTGTCCTATAGGTCAGAATCATGCTGCCTTTGGTGGCCTCCAGTGAGGTTTCATCGCTCTTTGCCTTCTCATCAATAAGCAATACTGGCAGCACACTCACTTGAGCACACTTGTCACACAGCGAGCGTCGCCCTGAAAGGGTGTTCATAATGAACAGTAGACAACACTGGCAGCTGGAACCCACGGTGTTCACAGACCTCTGATGTCCTGATATGCTGGCACTGTCGAAGCTGCAAAGGGGTTGACATTTCTTAGCGTTCATACCAAAGCGAGCATGGTAAAAACACAGACCCAGCACCATCTGTTTCGTGGATGCGGGTGTCCTGATGTTGGGGGTTTTGCTAACTGGGCTTATTCAGGTACGGAAAAGAGGAGATATTATGTACCGTTGCCTGGCTGAGTGTAGACTCTCAGCCATTTTAGCGTGCTCCCTATGGTCCTTCACGGTTGCATTAGCAAAGACTAAGCCAGCTGGTTCAGGCACTTTCTGCATGAAGAGTTCTTTAAAAATAAAACAAGGTTGGTGATTTACCAGCATGTGATCCATTAGCTCCAATGGCCTAGCATTGCCGAGGCTGGGCAAGGAGAGCGACTGTTTGGTGTTCTCAGACTCCAATAGTCCAAAAGTCTGTAAAAGGTGAGTTTTCAGCGATCAGTGTTTATCAAGTTCAGATGGGTGTTCATATAGACTCACCACACTCACAGCTGTGGAGTTGCTGAGCGATACTACCACATAGAAATATTTGGTGTTGTCGGCGGAGATTTCCCAAAGCGCGAATTGGGCCTCGGCTTATACAAGTCAAGCAACGGCAAATTGCTCCCAATACTCCAGCAGTTTCAAAGCAACTGCTTTCCCAACATGTTCAATAACTCTGGAATCGTCCTAGAGCATCGGGGTCACCAATGTAGGTTTCCTTAAATAAAAATGGCAGAAGTGTTTTACAGTTAAGAAAAACCATAACAACTCATTTCTTGTACTTCAAATACTGAACACAAAGTGCAGTAAAAATACCTTACATAATTATGTCACCATGTCAGACAAGCTTCTTAAAGTGAAACCCCAACTCAATGTCGGCGGCTGTGACTTTCCACCAATTATATTACCCTACACTTTAATAAAGCTGCCAGCATAAAGCACCCACCAAAGATACAAAAGCCTGAAAGCACATACTACCAGGCTTAAGGACAGCTTCCATCCGCTGTTATCACACTCTTGAATGGACCTCTTGTAAGATAAGATGGAATCTTGACCTCACAATCTACCTCATTATGATCTTTCACTTTATCGATTATCTGTACTCCACTTTTTTGGTAGCTTTTATACTTTTTTCTGTATTATTGTTGTTTTACCTTATTCTAGTTCAATCCACTATGTAATGACTTGATCTGTATGAACAAAATGCAAGGCAAGTTTTTCACTGCATCTTGGTGCATGTGACAATAATAATAACAATCATAATAATAATAATTATACCAATATTTCAATACCAATAACCATACCAAAGTAGAGGGGATCAAAAACTGAAGGGTATAGGTTAAGGAAAGAATTACAAGGGACCTGAGGGGCAAGTTTTTCCACACAGAAAGTGGTGGGCAAGTGGAATGAGGTGCTAGAGGAAGTGCTAGGAACAGGTACTATTCCAATGTTTAAAAGGTATTTAGACAGCTACATGGACAGGGAGGGTTGAGAGGGATAGGGGCCAAATGAAGGGAAATGTGACTACTTCAGATTGGCAGCTTAACTGGCATAGATGAGTTGGGCTGACAGGCCTGTTTCTGTGTTGTATAATGCTATCAGACTTTTACAATAATATAAAAGGAGAAAGACTATAAAGCTGTAGCACAAAGATTTGGCTATTTAAGGAGCGGTATCTTTATCATTGAAGATTGTTTGGAGAAGGTTGACAAAAATGATCTTGGATGCAGAGCAATTGTCTTATTATAAAAGGTAGAAGCGGTTGATTCTGTACTATTGAAGAATGACTGGAAGTCTTGTAGAAAACACAAAATATTTTGAGGCAACTTGACATGGAGACTGCTCGGAGATTGTTTCTCCTTGTTGGATGGAGAGTACAGACTAGAGGGTGTGGTCTCAGAATTGGGGAGTCCATTTGTAAAGATATAGAAGACTTTCTTCCCTCAGTGGAATCTTTGGAAATCCTTGCCCCAGAGAGTTGTGCAAGCTGAAGTTTCCAATCTGTCTTTGAAAGGATGTGCTCACATTGGAGTGGGTCCACAGGAGGCTTCTGAAATTGATTCTGGAAAAGAAAGGGTATGAAGAACAGTTAATGGCCCAGGGCGTGTACTCGTGAGAGTTCAGAAGCATGAGGGGTGATTTCACTGAAATCTACCAAGCATTGAAAGAGAATGTTTCCAATAGTGGGAGAGTCTAGGACCAGGAGGCACAGTATCAGAATAGAAGGACGTCCCTTTAGGACAGAGATGAGGAGTGATTTCTTTAACCAGGCAATGGTGAATCTGCAGAACTCATTGCCACAGATGGCCATGGAGGGCGAGTCATTGAATTTATTTAGAGCGGAGGTTGATAGGTTCTTGATTAGTAAGGACATCTAAGGTTATTCTTGATTAGTAAGGACATCTAAGGTTATGTGAAGAAGGCAGGAGAATGAAGTTGAGAGGGAAATAAATCAGCCATGATCATATGGCAGAGCAGACTCTTTGAGCCCAACTTCCTAATTCTGCTCCTATGTCTTATGGTCTTTATCGAAGCTGAGGTTAGTTAGTGAATGAAGAAAAAGTCAAGGAAGAAAGTTGGGTCAGATATGAACTATGAGCAAGCTTGAAGGGCTGAATGGCCTACTCCTCCTCCTTTCTCATATGGTTTTATGGTCTCATGAAACAATAGAAGCATGGAGGTCGGTGACCAGTGGTGTGCCTCAGGGATCTGTTCTGGGTCCCTCCTCTTTGTGATTTTTATAAATGACCTGGATGAGGGAGTGGAGGGATGGGTTAGTAAATTTGCTGATGATGTAAAGGTTGGAGGTGTTGTGGATAGTGTGGAGGGTTGTCAGAAGTTATAGCAAGACATTGATAGGATTGAAAACTGGGCTGAGAAGTGGCAGATGGAGTTCAACACAGATAAATGGGAGGTGGTTCATTTTGGTAGGTCAAATATGATGGCAGAATATTAATGGTAAGACTCTTGGCAGTGTGGAGGATCAGAGGGATCTTGGGGTCTGAGTCCATAGGACACTCAAAGCTGCTGCACAGGTTGACTCTGTGGTTAAGAAGGCATACGGTGCATTGGCCTTCATCAACCGTGGTTTAGGAGCCGAGAGGTAATGTTGCAGCTATATAGGACCCTGGTCAGACCCCACTTGGAGTACTGTGCTCAGTTCTGGTCACCTCACTATAGGAAGGATGTGGAAACCATAGAAAGGGTGCAGAGGAGATTTACAAGGATGTTGCCTGGATTGGGGAGCATGCTTTATGAGAGGTTGAGTGAACTCGGCCTTTTTTCCTTGGAGCGACGGAGGATGAGATGTGACCTGATAGAGGTGTGTAAGATGATGAGAGGCATTGATCGTGTGGATAGTCAGAGGCTTTTTCCCAGGGCTGAAATGGCTAGCACGAGAGGGCACAGTTTTAAGGTGCTTGGAAGTAGGTACAGAGGAGACGTCAGCAGGGTCGGACTTTAGGCAGGGCTAGGCTGGGCTGCAGCCCAGGGGCCCGAGCTGCAGAGGGGCCCAAAACAGGTAGCTATCATCATGGTGGACAAAAAAAAATATGAGAGTGGAGCACAGAAAAGATAAAAGAAACAAGAAAAAGAGGACCGTGAGAAAGAAGCATTAAAAAAGACAGAATTGTTTAAACCTGTTCTCGATGATGCAGCAGTACCATTGCTCTTGTCACAGTCTGAGACCGGTGGACAAATGGAGACTTGTTCAACAGTTAGCACTAGCACCAGCGTTAGCACAGGACCACCGTCCTCGCCACAGTCAGCAGCTAACGTTGAAGAGGCAGAGAGCATGACTTTGGGATCCCCGACCACAGAGGCCTCTGAACAACCAAGTCGGGCCGCCATTAATGTTAACGTTACTGCTGCTGAGGATCCTTACAGCACTGATCCTGCTCGCTGAGGAAAGGAAACGTTAGATGATTCAGTCCGAGCGTACTGGGCTAAGAAAGGGCCGGAGTCCTGCCAGAATAAGGATGTGGATATCAAAGCTTCTGAACGAGTATACAAACAGCAGAGACGTTTTTTCTCCGAATTTCACTTCAAATGCAAGCTGGTAAATGGTGAGTACAATATCAAGGCAATGGCTCTTATATTCCCCTTCCACCTGCTGTGTGTTTTGTTTTGCATGCCGCATCTTCAGTGAGAACTGTCAGTCCAGCTTCGAAACTGGCTTTAGCGACTGGAAACATGCCGCTGAGTACATAGGAGAGCATGGAAATAGCGAACACCACAGGAAAACGATACTGACCTACGTTACACTAGCGTTTGACAGCGGAAGAATAGATAAAGAACTGCAAACACTGTTCGAGTCAGAGTGTGTCTACTGGACCGACGTATTGAGAAGAGTGGTGGCGGTTGTGAAGTTTTTGGTCGAGAGGGGACTGGCTATCCGAGGCTCCAGTGACATATTTGGCAGGCCTGATAATGGCAACTACATAGGCTCAGATCCACAATGGGACAGGACAGGCTGAATTATCTTACTCTGGTATCACTTGAAAGTGATCTTGTTCAGAAACTGGATTTTAGTGATCTGATCAAGGACTTTGCTGCGAAGAAATCCAGAAGAACTAGGCTTTCATTTTGAAAAACAAGCATCTGACTTTGTAAATATCTAGGCTTGTGTGTCAGTGCTGTTCCTGTTTTTGTGGCAATAGGCTAATAGTTGACTGTTTACAAACCTAGTAAGTAATAAGTGGTCTTTACTCAGCAAGCCACACAGTACAGCAATAGGTTAGTATGTGCTAGATCTCATTTTTCAAAAAGATTGTTGGAGTATTGTCAAGTTTCCTAGTTTGCCATGGTGCCATCTCTCTTGGCCTTTTTGTCTCTCACTTCCATTTTACTTTCTCAGAACACACGGTTGAGAAAAATACCTAGATGAAAATGCTTTGGCATTGTTTGAGAAATAAGGCCTATGGTATGTGCAGCGATAGCTAAATAAAGATTTAAGATTGGGTACATCATACTTCGTCTCCCTCATAACTTTACTAAGCCAACTAAGCCTAGGTCAATTTTTGAGTGCTTTAGATGCTGTCCTTCAAACTAAGAATCTGCATTACTTTCTATCCTCCCTCTTAAGGCCTGTAAGCTTATAGCCCACATATTGTACTAAACCAATGTCTTGGTCCACAGCTTTGATATTTAGCCCAGTACGAACTTTGCTTTTGTTCTTGCCTTTTTTTTGCTTGGTACAACAGCATTTTACGGCGTCGGCAGGGGCCCATCAGGGCCCCCAGCCCAGGGGCCCTGGTCCCACTAAATCCGGCCCTGGACGTCAGGGGTAAGTTCTTTACACGGAGTGTGGTGAGTGCGTGGAATGGGTTGCTGGAGATGGTGGTGGAGGCGAAAACGGTGGGGTCTTTTAAGAGACTCCTGGACAGGTACATGGAGCTCAGGAAAATAGAGGGCTATGGGTAACCCTAGGTAATTTCTAAGGTAAGAACATGTTCGGCACAGCTTTGTGGGCTGAAGGGCCTGTATTGTGTTGTATGTTTTCTATGTCTATGTTCTAATAACGGGTGTTACCTGCTTACAATACAGGTTTGACTACCTGACTCTGTAGTAAACTATTCGTTTTTCTTATATTGTTACTTCATCTTCACAGTCAAGGGGAAGATGGAGTCATCAACTGTCTCTGACCTAACTATAAACGGTCGCCATTGAGTAAAGTTCACAATTCCTTCTGAACTGGATTATTCACAGCTATGTGATTAACCTGCATTCAACTCCCTATGTTTCACAGACACAGAGTCACACTGCTTGGAGACAGACCCTCCACGCTAAATGAATAGAATTGGAATTGAATTAAATTAATTTGGTTTATTAATGTTACGTACATGTACTGAGGTACGATGAAAAGTTGTTTTGCATACTGTTTATGCAGGTTAAATCATTGCATAGTGCATTGAGGGAGTATATGGTAACACAATACCAGAATGAAACTCGCACAGAAAATACTAATCTCCGAAAGGTCTCCCTGCACAAACTATCTGACAATACTATCTTTTCATCTTTTTTGGACACGACATTCAGTGCGTGTGTTGAAAACGCAACAACTTTCTCTGAAAGAAGCTTATAATAGAGCAAAGATTAATGGGAAGTTAGAGGATTGGGAAGCTTTTGAAAACCAGCAGAAGGCACCTAAAAAAGTCATTAAGAAGGTAAAGATGGAATATGAAAGTAACCTAGACAATAATATTAAAGAGGATACCAAAAGTTTCATCAGATACATAAAGTGTAAAAGAAAGGCGAGAGTGGATATTGGACTGCTGGAAAACTATGCTGGAGAGGTAGTAATAGGGGACAATAGCAGATGAACGGAATAAGTATTTTGCATCAGTCTCCACTGTGGAGGAAACTAGCAGTATGGTGGAGGTTCCAGGTGCTAGGGAGCATAAAGTGTGTGAAGTTACCATAACTAGAGAGAACGTTCTTGGGAAACTGAAAATCTATAGGCAGATAAGTCGCTTGGACCAAATGGTATACTTCCCAGTGTTTTGAAAGAGGTGGCTGAAGAGATTGTGGAGGTATTAGTAATGATCTTTCAAGAATTACTAGATTCTGGAATGGTTCCGGAGGATTGGAGAATAAAAATGTCACTCCACCCTTCAAGAAGGGAGAGAGACAGAAGAAAGGAAAATATAGGCCAGCTAGTCTGACCTCAGTGGTAAGGAAAATGTTGGAGTCAATTGTTAAGGATTAGATCTTAGGGTACTTGGAGTCACCTGATAAAATAAGCCGCAGTCAGCATTATTTCCTCAAGGGAGAATCTTGCCTGACAAATCTGTTCAAATTCTTTGAAGAAGTAACAAGCAGGATAGACAAAGGCAAATCGGTTGATGTTGGGTACTTGGATTTTCAGAAGGTCCTTGACAAGGTGCCACACAAGAGGCTGCTTAACAAACTACGAGCCCATGATATTACAGGAAAGATTCTAGCACAGATCAAGCAGAAGGCAAAGAGTGGGAATAAAGGAATAAAGGAAGCTTTTTCTGACAGACTGCTGGTGGCTAGTGGTGTTCCACAGGGGTCTGTGTTGGGACTAATTCATTTTACTTTATATGTCAATGATTTGGATGTTGGAATTGAAGTCTTTGTTGCA
Source organism: Mobula birostris (assembly GCF_030028105.1). NCBI lineage: Eukaryota > Metazoa > Chordata > Chondrichthyes > Myliobatiformes > Myliobatidae > Mobula > Mobula birostris. The sequence continues at coordinate 33,777,619 of NC_092389.1, read as the reverse complement.
AAGTTTGCAGATGATATGACGATAGCTGGAGGGACAGGTGGTTTTGAGAAAGTAGAGAGACTACTGAAGAATTTCGACAGATTAGGAGAATGGACGATGAAATGGCAGATAGAATACAGTGTCAGGAAGTGTATGGTCATGCACTTTGGTAAAATTAATGAAAGGGTTAAATAATTTCTAAATGGAGAGAAAATACAAAAAACTGGGGCGCAGAGGGACTTGGGAGTCCTTGTGCAGGATATCTTAAAGGTTATTTTGTAGGTTGAGTCTGTGGTGAGAAGGCAAATGCAATGTTAGCATTCATTTCAAGAGGAATAGAATATAAAAGCAAGGATGTAACGTTGAGACTTCATAAAGTACTGGTGAGGCCTCACTTGGAGTATTGTGAGTAAGGTTGGGCCCCTTATCTTAGAAAGGATCTGCTGAAACTGGAGAGGGTTCAAAGGAGGTTCACAAAAATGATTCCAGGTTTGAATGGCTTGTCATATGAAGAATGTCTGATGGCTCTGGGCCTGTATTCACTAGATTTCAGAAGAATGTGGGGTGACCTCTTTGAAAGATTTCCCTTCGAGTGGCGAAAGGCTTTGGTAGAGTGGGTGGAGAGGATATTTCCTGAGGTGGAAGAGTCTAAGACCAGAGGACACAGCCTCAGAATAGAGGGGCATTCTTTTAGTATGGAGGTGAGGATGAATTTCTTTAGCCAAAGGGTGATGAATCTGTAGAATTCTTTGCCACAAGCAGGTGTGGAGGCCAAGTCTTTATGTATATTTAAGGCAGAAGTTGATAGATTCTTGTTTTTTCCAGGCATGGGAATAAGGCAGGAGATTGGGGCTGAGAGGAAAATTGGATCAGACATGATGAAATGGCAGAGCAGACTCGATGGGCCAAATGGACTAATTCTGCTCCTAGATCTTATGGTCTTATGGTCATATGTCTTTTGGGAATATTATTCACTGGCTTGAAAGCAATTGTTTGCAATGGACAGTAATTTGTTTCAGTTTTCTTCATAAATGGTCCATGAATATATGGCAGTGGAATATAAGCCAACCATTTTTACCCTAACGCTCCCCCAAAATGCCGTCATACTTGCCAACACTCCTCTTAGGCACAATATACTTTCCTGGAACCCCCAGTGTAAAAACATGTCTTATCTTATGCTACCATGAGAAAAATGATTCTGCTTTAAATTTTTTATTTGTCTTTAACCCTAGCTTACACAGTACCTGTACACTGCACAGAAGCTTCAATATCAATGCGATCCTTGAGCCTGATGGCTTTTAGCAAGATTTCAAATGTCTGGTTCAAGTTGTGACAGCAAAAGCCTTAAGTCCCTATGTGTAACAGTGTCCAAACAGTTTCTGTTTTTTTGTGAGTATGTGGTTCACTGCACTGAAGCCTCTTTCAACAAGGTAGGAGGATGGAAATGCAATGAAGAGCAGTTTGGCTCTTCTCCAAAGACCAGGAAACTTTGTATGACAGTGTAGCCACGTACCACAAAAACCAACATTTTTGAAAAGCATTTTTGCTGCTTCATCATTCTGAATTTCAATAATTTCTTCTTGCAAGTTCTCTTTTTGTTCTTCCACCTTGCAAATTAATTACTCAGTCTGGAATTTCCAGATTGTTCAAATCCTTGAATTGATTCTGAAAATCCTTCTTCAGTGACTGCAGATGTAAGCAGTATCCTTGCCAATCACCCACTGTGAAAGGGAGTGCCATACTTTCCATGCAGGGTAACTGTGAGAACATTCTTCTCCCAATGTTTTACAAGAAAAGTGAACACTGCACTTTTTGCCTGGAATAGATTGATATTCTCACCCTGCAGTTTCATAGTTAGAAAGTTCATTTTGTCATACAGATTGGCTAGGTATACCACATCTCCATGTATAAGTTCAATCTTGTTTCCCAGGCTCTTGTTGACTTTGAGCAAAAATTCAACCACAGTGGCAAAAGGGTCAAAGAAAGGTTTTAAGCAGCAGCCTTTTGACTGCAAACGCATTTCAGTGTGAAGAAGCAAGCATTCAAATTCTTTATCATTATCTTGGCATAACTGGTGAAATATTCTGCTATTTAATGGATGAGTTTTAATTTTGCTGATCGCAGATATTACAATGGTCATGGTTGAAAAAAGTCATTGGCTGAGTTTTTTGGCTGTGAGATGTTAATGATAAATTACACAATGAATTGCAAACAGACTTGGAATTTCTTTTTTCGTAAATACCACTAAACCTGTCATATATGGTGTTCCATCTGTTGCATAAGAAATCATGTTCCTAATCAAAATGCTTTTATCCTCAGTATACATTTGGGGCTCATTCTAGATTGATTCTCTGTTGATATTTGTTTTTAACTTTTTTACAAAAGAAAATCACTTCATAAACTTTTCCATTTTTGATAAACCATTATGTGCCATTAGCAAAGTTTTGTTGTCTCGCACAGTTAACTCATCCAGTTGTATCCCAAATTCTGTTTTTTGTAGCTCTGTGCATAGTTAATGTCTTCACTCATTTTGTCAATATGGCTAGCTATAGGGTTATTACTCAGAGGAATTGATTTTTAAATACTGGTATCCATTTTGAGAACAGTGGTGGGCACTTCAGATACAGCAAACATTATTAATCTTTCACCAATTGATGAGATTTTCTACATTTTGCTATCATTTTGGAAAAGTTATTGTTGTCGTCGTAGCTATCCCTCGAGGTTGAGGATGATGGTCTTCGTTCCGTAGATCTACTTATGGGCTCTCAAGTGGCTTATGAGTCCAATCTTGGCTTTGAAAGTTCTTCCGCATTCAGGACAGATAGTTCCAGATGGCAGATCGGGCTTTGGTTGTTGCTGCCTCTCTTTCCATTTTCTTTTCTTTTCTTCTAATCCTGCACGTCTGTTGGCTTCGAAAGTTGCTGTTCCTTCTGGGAAGATGGCTTGCCAGAGTTTCCTGTCCTTGGCGTTGGTTTCCCAGTTGTTGATGTCGATGTTACACTTCTTCATGTTGGTTTTTAAGATGTCTTTGAATCTCTTCTGTTGTCCACCTCTTTTACGTTTGCCTTCATGAAGCTGGGAGTAGAAGTTGTAAGCAGTAATGAGACCACTATCAAGGTCATTTTTAGCTTTCTTGGCAAATGACTCGAGAATGCAATGTTTTTCAAATGATTCTGAGTAATACGATAAGTAGCCTTTTCAGGGAGCCTTTTATAGAAGTGCTCCTGCAATCTTGATGGTTTCATGGCTTCATTAGACAGTGCAGTATTACAAATAAGACACATGTGGTGTCGCTGATCTGACAGGAGTGGAATAAAACCATACTCCAGGCACATAACATGGCATTGACGCACTTTCTGTAGTTTCTGTTTCTTAGCAGGATTAGAATTCAAGGCTTCACCACCTTCAGACTCATAGAGATCATACTGTACGTATTTATCCATCATTAACAGGGCTAAATTGAAATTTAAAATTAACACAATCTGGGGAATGCCTATCGGATGTTGACAATGGTAGTGAGTTGACATGGATGGAATGATGGTAGTGGCATGCAAAAGAACAGCGAAGCAAAGATGAAGATGATCATAACAGCGAAAATTACGTTGACAAGGATTCAGATTGGAATCTGAATGTTAGTAGGGATAGAGCTGGATTTTGGCAAGCTACCTTATACTATTCCAGTTAGCTCAATTGACCAATCACATAAGGTCTCATAATGCCCAAAGATGGTTCTTGATCCCACATATCGCAGCCAAGGCCGCTTTGAACATCTCAAGAGGAATCCTTGGGGTCGACAGGTTCACTATTGGTTCTATTTCACCGTTTGATTCCAGCCAGCGTTGTATTGTTATGTGACCTGTTTTTCATAGATCTGTAGAGAAAGTTGAGAGGGTGTACTTGACTTATCAGCTGTTAAATTGCTTGAACTCGTTCCATGCCGTGAGTCAAGGGGAACTGTTGGGAACCCTGGTTGATAATTTATGCATCTCCAATAAAGTCTGTTTGTTTTTGTAAGGTCGGATGAGATTGCCAAGTTTCAGACACGTGACGACAGATACTCACCGCCTCCAAAGCTGTGGTTCTTCCTGTGTTCCAGTGTCTCAACCTGTTTTTTTGGAAGTGCTTGCTCTACTAATGGTCGGTCTGGTCTCGTGCCTCAAGTTAGGGTGCCGCCTACCGTCCCCCCAAAGAATCACTTCCCCCTGGGTCCCCTCCTCCTTCCCTTTCTCCCATGGTCCACTCTCCTCACCTCAGATTCCTTCCTCTCCTGCCCTTTACCTTTCCTACCCACCTGGCTTCACCTATCACCTCCCAGCTATCCTCTCTTCCCTCCCCTCACCATTTTATTCTGGCATCTTTCCCCTTCCTTTTCAGTCCCGAAGTGCCGGCTGTTTATTTATTTCCATGGATACTGCCTGACCTGCTGAGTTCCTCCAGCATTTTGTGCGTGTTGCTTTGGATTTCCAGCTTCTGCAGATTTTCTCATGTTTGTGTCCAGCAAATGTTTATTGTTTCCAGACAGAGCCAGCTTCCTTCCTGGTCTTCACCATGAGGGACTTCCAATTACAATTAGAAGCTCCACCTTTGCAATAATTGTACTTTCCCTTTCCATGAGGATGAAACAGGATCACACACTTCACCTTGAGTTCTCATGCTTATTTGGGATTTCAAATTCTTGCCTGCCTTTAAATGTAACGCAATCATCATTCACAAGTAGGCATACCGACCTTATTCACAACAAAAATAACAACATTCCTGGGTCCTCATTAACCTTTCAGGTGGTTTGATTCCATAGGGCCCCCTCTTTTACCCAAAGCAGGACAAGGATACAAGAAATTATCGGCCAGTTAGCCTGAAATCAGTGGTTAGAAAAGTATTGCAGTCCAGTATTAAAGATGAGGTTTCAGGGTACTTGGAGACATATCATAAAATAGACCAAAGTCAGCATGGTTTCCTCAAGGGAAAATCTTGCCTGACACATCAGTTGGAATTCTTTGACGAAATAACAAGCAGGATAGATAAAAAAAAGAGTTAGTGGATGTTTTAAACTTGGATTTTCAGAAGGCCTTTGACAAGGTGCCACACATGAGGCTGCTTAACAAGATAAGAGCACTTGGTATTACAGGAAAGATACTAGCATGGTTAGAAATTTAGTTGAATGGCAGGAAGCAAAGAGTGGGAATAAAGGGAGCCTTTTCTAGTTGGCTGCTGAGGACTAGTAGTGTTCCACAGGGATTGTGTTGGGACTGTTTCTTTTCACATTATATGTCAATGATATGGATAACAAAATTGATGGCTTTGTGGCCATGCTTGTGGATGATACAAGGAGGCAGCTGGACAAGTAGTGTTGAGGAAGCAGGGACTTAGACAGTTTAGGAGAATGGGGAAGGAAGAGGCAGTTGGAATATAGTGTAGGGAAGTGTATGGTCATGCATTTTGGTAGAAAGAATAAAGGCATGGACTATTTTCTAAATATGGAGCAAATTCAGAAATCAGAGGTGCAAAGGGACTTGGGTGTCTTTGTGCAAGATGCCCTAATAATAACTTGCAGGTTGAGTCAGTGGTGAGGAAGGCAAATGCAATATTAGCATTCATTTTTAGAGGATTAGAATATTAAAGCAAGGATTTTCTTTGCGCAACTGTATTTGACTGACATCTCTTATGTGCCCTATGCTGTGTGTGACTGTTGCTACTGTGATTGCACCTTAGCCCTGGAAGACCACTGTTTCTTTTGGCTATTGGGTGTTCATGTATGGTTGAATGACAATTAAACTTGAATCCTCTCATGCTGAGGCTTTATAAGGCATTCATCAGACCACACTTGGAGTATTGTGAGCAGTTTTCAGCCCCTTATCTAAGAAAGGATGTGCTGGCATTGGAGAGGATCCAGAGCAGGTTCACGAGAATAATCCCAGGAATGAAGGTTTAATGACTGAGTAATGTTTGATGGCTCTAGGCCTGTACTTGCTGGACTTCAGAAGAATGAGGGGGTATCTCGCTAAGACCTATCGAATATTGAAAGGCCTAGATAGCTTGGACTTGAGAGGATGTTTCCTATAGTGGGGGAGTCTAGGACCAGAGGACACAGCCTCAAAATACATGGATGTCCTTTTAGAACAGAGATGAGAAGGAATTTCTTTAGCCAGAGGTTGGTGAATCTGTGGAATTTATTGTGAAAGATGCCTGTAGAAGTGAAGTCATTGGGTATATCTAAAGCAGGGGTTGATAGGTTCTTGATTGGTAAAGGCATCAAAATTTACGGGGAGATGGCAGGAGAATGGGGTTGAGAGAGATAATAAATCAGCCATGATGGAATGGCAGAGCAGACTTGATGGGCTGAACGGCCTAATTCTGCTCTAATGTCTTGTGGACCTCCTGTGGAACTTGTCTCTTCTCATGTATCTATCACTCTCATGTCCTAGGAATTTGCTTCGCCTTTATATCTAGCTTTTGCTGTATCTCTTGGGTTTCCTTGTCCTTATGAATTGCGTACTCATTCTATCCTCTTAGCTCACAAATGACTTCAAGTTGAGCCACCACATTCACGACGCATGTCAAATCTCATTTGCTTTTTCAAAGGCTGTGTTGGTCTCTTGACTCTCAAATACTCAATTCTGGAAACAAATACAGAAGAATGCCACCAAGACGTTGTCTGTATTGGAGTGCATTAGTTATAATGGCAGGTTGGACAACTTGGATTGATTTCTCCTGAGTGACAGAGGCTGAGGGGCAACCTGATAGTTGCTGGAAATCACGAACAACACACACAAAACGTTGGCAGAACTCAGTAGGCAGTATCAATGGAAGGAAATAGATAGCCAGAAAAGTCAACTGTTTATTTGCCCTCCATAGAAGTTGCCTGACTGACTGAGTTCCTCCAGCATTTTGTGTGTGTTGCTCTTCAATTGCTAGTGTGGTTGCAATTTGTTACAAAGAAAAATTGACTTTCATTTGAGGTAAATTAATGTAATCACATTTTATAGAGGTTTTGCTTGCTACTTTGTTACAGAGACACACCCAAGAACTGATGTATGTAAAGAAAGGCACTTATTGATCATTGATATCAGGTATCGAGTGGAAGATGCCAACACTGAATTAGACCAGAGCCTTCACTGGACATTGGGACTTTGACTGAGCAGGTGAGTCATGGCATCGGGGTGGTAGATCTGCCATAACGTAGCCTTCGTTAGTGGAAAGTGATGTCATGATTTCCAATTTTGTACCTTGATCAAATCTTCCCTTATGCAGCATTAGAGGAGAGTCTGTTGATTTCTTTGTATCTCAATCTTAGGACCACATCTTGTAGAGTCTTATGTTTCTGATTAATGAAGCAGTCATTTATTCTACTAACTTAGTAAATTGGGAAAATTAAGAGGACAAAATACTGTTAAGTTTTTAACTTTCTTGCATCGGCATTGTAACTGCATAGACTTTCAGTTCCAATCATTATTAATGCTTCAGGACAATATTATTGCCAAATATTTTTGTTACTGTACCATTTAAGCAGGAATGACAGTTCCCTGGTTCTGTAATATCAGAACACACCTTCCGTGGAGTAATTTATGAGTCTATCTGGCTGTTCTCTGAGAAACCAGTAGGATCTTTGCTGTGTCTGTTGGTTGATTAAATTACTTTCCTAATAAACTACTGATGAAGTCCTGATGAAGGGTCTCAGCCCAAAACATTGACTGCTTATTCCTCTCCATAGATGCTGCCTGACCCTACTGAATTCCTCCAGCATTTTGAGCATGTTCCTCCGGATTTCCAGCATCTGTGGAATCTCTGGTGTCTCAGATTTATAATTAGTTTCTCTTAGAAATGGAAAATGATTGTGATAGTCTCCCGTACTATTTATAACATGGGGATGAGAAGATTGCATGCTAGGAATTAAAAGCCCAGTTGTAGCTTTCCTTTACTTAGTCTCTGCAAATATCAAACATAGAACAGTACAGTACAGAGGCAGTCCCTTCAGTCCACATTGCCTGTGTTGAACATCATGCCATCCTAACTAATCCCATCTCCCTGCATATAGTCCCTGCCTATTCTGGTGTCTGCCAAAATGACTCTATTGTATTTAATGAATAGCTATTGCAACTTTGACCCTATCCACTGCGACTAATGCAGACTTACATCCCACTAAATGTCCCAAGAGGTAAATCTGTTGGCTGAGAGCCAGTGTGAGCTAGAGATCCCTCACACTTCACGGTAGTGCTGAAGTCTCTGTGAAGTAGATCCAGCTGGCTGATGTGAAAGTCTGAAAGTGTGAGCATCCACTCATGTGCTGAAGGGCTAGTTGTTCAGAACTCAGAAGTTCAGAAAGCTGGTGGTTCAGTGATCTGTGTGGGGCACTGCTGGTGTATCCACTCTCTGACGTGCAGCAGGGTTAATTGCCACTGGCACACCTTTGCCTCCCTGTCAGTGACTGGCTCATTGTCTACATCGGTCAAGTGGTCTCCACCACATGGGAGGCCTCTTTTTTCCTTCTATTTCTCCTCTAACTCCAAAACTTCTTGTTGATAGATCAGCTGGAAAAAACTCTCCTAAGAGTATTGACTGAAAAGATCAGAAAGATTGGAAGTCTTGCATTTAGAACACAGAGTATAGAACAGTACAGCCCACGATGTTGTGCCGACCTATATAAACCTGCTCCACAATTAATCCATCCCTTCCATCCTACATAGTCCATAATACTCTACTTTTCTTAAATCCATGTGCCCATCTAAAAGTCTCTCAAGTGTCCCTATTGTACCAGACTCTACACCAACCTCGGCATTGCATTCCAGGTTTCCATCACTCTCAGTGTGAAAAAAAAAACTACCTCTGACGTCTCCCTTAAACCTTCCTCAACGCACCTTAAATGAGTGTCCTCTAGTTTTGGCTATTGGAGTCCTGGGAAAAAGGTGCTGGATGGTCACACTATCTATGCCTCACAGAATTTTACACACCTCTGTCAAGTTGCTTCTCATTCTCTGTCTTTCCAAAGAGAAAAGTCCTAGCTCGCTCTACTCTTCCTCATAAGATATGCCCTCCAATCCAGGCAGTATCCAAGTAAATCACCCTGCACCCTCTCTAAAACTTCCATGACCTTCCTATAATGAGATGACCAGAACTGAACACAATATTCCAAGTGTGGACTAATCAGAGTTTTATAGAGCTGCGGTGTTACCTTGTGCCTCGAACTCCGTCCCCCAACTAAGGAAGGCCAACACACCATACACTTTCTTAGCCAGCCTATCAGCTTATATGGCAACTTTGAGGGATCTATGGACATGGATCCCAAGATCCCTCATATTCCTCTACACTGCCAAGAATCCTGCCATTAACTCTGTACTCAGCCTTCATATTCAATCTTCCAAAGTGTATCACTTCACACTTATCTGGACTAAGCTATATCACCATCCACCCAGCTCTGCATCCAGTCTGTATCCCATTGTAACCTATAGTATGACAACTTTTTAAACTATCCACAACACCTACAACCTTCATGTCATCTGAAAACTTACTAACTCACCATTACACTTCTTCATCCAAATCATTTATAAAAACACAAAAAGCAGAGGTCCCAGAATAGATCCCCGTGGAAGACCACTGATCACCAACCGCCAGGCAGAATATGCTGCACTACCACCATTCTCTGTCTTCTGTGGGCAAGGCAATTCCAAATCTACCCAACCAAGTTTCCATGGATCCTGTGCTTCATGACTTTCTGGAAGATTCTATCATTGGGAACTGTGTCAAATGCCAACTGCTTCAGGAGATTGTAAAATTACCAGTTTGTTTTAGATGGTTTGAAAGTACGTTTCTTAAAGGGAAATTACTAGCTTTGGATTGCAGAGATCATAGTTCAGAAGAAATAGATCTAGTTGAATTGTGGTAGTTTAGTGAGCTGCCCGCAAAATGTTGCTGTACGTCTCCAGAGCCATCTTGGTCACAATACTTTTAACCTTTAAGAAATCCTGCCAGAGGACTCCCAAGTTCCTTCGCACCTCTGATTTCTGAATTTGCTCCCTACTTCAAAAATAGCCTATGTTTTTATTCCTTCTACCAAAGTGCATGACCATACACCTCCCTATGATATATTCCATCTGCCACTTCTTTGCCCATTCTCCTAATTTGTCTGTCCATCTGCAGAATCCCTGCTTCCACAACACTACCTGCCCCTCTACCTATCTTTGTATCATCTGCAAGCTTGCCCACAAACCATTAATTCCATCATTCAAATCATTGACATATAACATGGAAAGAAGCAGTCCTAACACAGAGCCCTACAGCACACCACTTGTCACCGGCATCCAAGCAGGAAAGACCCCTGTCATTCCCACTCTTTGCCTCCTGCCAGTCAGCTAATCTTCTATCGATGCTAGTATCTTTCCTGTAATAACATAGGATCTGATCTTGTCAAGCAGCCTTATTTTCTTCTGAAAATCCAAGTAAACAATATTCACAGATTCTCCTTTGTCTAACCTACCTTCATATTTCATCTTTTTTTCCCTTATTGCTCTTTTAGTTGCCTTCTGTTGGTTTCTAATAGCTTCCTAATCCTCTAGCTTCCTAATAACTTTTACTATATTTTATGCCCTCTCTTTTCCTTTTATACTGTCTTTGACTTATCTTGTCATCCATGGATGCCTCATCCTCCTTTTGAAATACTACTTCTTTGGTATGAATCTATCCTGTACTTTCTGAATTTTTTTCAGAAACTCCAGCCATTGCAGTTCTGCCATCATCCCTGCTAGTGTCCCCTTCCAATCAACTTTGGCCAGCTCCTCTCTCATGTCCCTGTAGTTCCTTTAACTCCACTGAAATACTGATGCATCTGATTTTTGCTTCTCACACTCAAATCGCAGGGTGAATTCTATCATAATTTGATCACTGCCTCCTAAGGGTTCATTCACCTTAAACTCCCTAATTAAATCTGGTTCATTGCACAACACCAACTCCAAAATTGTCTTTTCCTTAGTGAGCTCAACCATGAACTGCTCTAGAAAGCCATCTCATGGGCATTCTACAAATTCCTTCTCTTGGGATCCAGCATTAACCTAATTTTCCCAATCTACCTGCATATTGAAATCCCCCATGACTATGGTAATATTGTCATTTTTACATGCTTTTTCTAACTCCTGTTGTAATTTGTACCATACATCTTGGCTAGTTTGGAGGCCTGTGTATAACTCCCATCAGGGTTTTTTATATCTTGCTGTTTCTTAACACTACTCACAAGCATTCTATATATTCTGATCCTACGTCACATCTTTCTAAGGATTTGATTTAATTTTTTACCAAAAGAGCCACCTCATCCCCTCTACTTAACTGTCTGTCCTTTCAATACAATATGTATCCTTGGACGAGAAATTCCCAACTTTAATCTCCTTCAGCCATGATTCAGTGATGCCCACGATTGTTATACCTACCAATCTCTAACTATGCTGCAAGGTCATCTACCTTATTCCAGATATTGCATGCATTCAAATATAACTCCTTCAGTCTTGTATTCATCACCTTTTACAATTTGGCCTCCACTCCAACACTGCTGTCATGTTTTGTAACTCCAAAACATAATGCTAATTGAAAGGACAACATGGGAGCCCAAAATAATGTGCATACTCTTCGTTTTACTTTTAGTGAGGCGTGCACTTATGATGTGGTGGCGTAATGACATATACCATTTAAAGACTTTGTACATACAGTATAACCCGTAATGAGTTATTTAAACAACAAAAAATGCTTAATCAAACAACATGTTTACTATATTATTCAAATATTACTGAAATATTAAATCAACAAAACTCCTCCTTGCTCAGTTGTAAACTCCCACTCAATACTGAATGCATCTCAACTCAAATATATAATGTATTGCTCTCTAAACAGGCCTAAAGATTTAATCACTGTGGAGGATTTCTTACTCTCGTGGAATAACATCCTTCCTGACAAGGGGGGTCACTCTGCTCGGCAGGTGAGACTTGTGACTGTGAAACAATTTCAGGTTCTGGGGCCTCCTCTGTGGTGTTTGTAGGCATTGCCTCTGGGACTGCAGGAAAAGGTTCTGACAGCTGCGGACATCTTTCTTCTCTAACAATTGACCTTGCTTTCCTTAACTGATTGATGTGTCATCTCCAGATGACATTAGGCACAATCTCCACTGTGTAGGAGAGTGGTCCAGTTCGGTCCTTAATCTTTTCAAGTACCCACTTTTAATCACCTCTGTCATACCTCGCCAGGACTGCTTGTCCATGAGTGAAACATCGAGCCTCCTTGTTCGAGAAGCCCTCAATTTGTCTCAGCTGTTTGTCCTGCATACTCCTTCTGAGATTGGGTTTGAAAAGATCCGAGCAAGGGACGACCTAGGAACAGCATAGCTGGTGAGTTGTTGGTTGTGAAGTGTGCTGCATTATGATATGCAAGATGGAATTTGGTGAGCTTCTGATTCAGTGTCATTGTAGTGTGTTCTGCTGACATTGCTCACAGTGTGTTCTTTCGACTCTGGGCAAACCTTTCCACCGAGCCATTTGTAGCTGAGTGATATGGTGTAGATGTAATATGTCTTATTCTATTCATTTTCAGGAATGACTGAAACTGTTCCACAACGAACTGCCGTCCATTCTCACTGACTAAGTGTTCTCGAACACCAGTACTTCAGAAGCGGCTCCCCAACACATCAACAGTGTGTGCGGCTGTCGTGGAGGCTATTGGGAACTCTTCTTGCCACCTTGTAGCTGCATCCTCTACTACCAAGAAATTTGTGTGCATGAATGGTCCAGCAAAATCCAGATGAATCCTCTGCCAAGGCAATACAGGACATTCCCTGGAAGGAGAGGCGCTACTCTTGGAATCTTCTGAATCTGTTGGCATGCCGAATAATGCATGGCAAACTGCTTGATCTGCTGATCTATCCCAGGCCACCAGTCAAATCTTCAAACCAACACTTCCATTTCAACCATGCCTAGATGACCAGCATATACGTAGCTCCTCCAACACTTTAGCTCTTAGCTTGGATGGTACAACAACTCTCAAACCCGACATAAGCAACCTCTGTCAAGGGCAAGTTCATCATGGTGCTGATAAAAATGGGGGATCTAGAATTTCTGCAGCACATTCCAGCCATTTTGGGTAGCCATGTAGATCTGAGACAGTTTGGGGTCTTTTCTGGTTCCCCCTTGGATTATGCCTGTTATAAAAGTTAGACTTTCAATTTTCATGAGGGAGAAAACTGTGACACGTCCTTTGGCCTTGGAGAATCTACTACAGCCTGAATTTTCTCAGCGTACTTGTGTAATACTTGTGTGTCAATGGGGCGACCAGAGTAAATGGTAGTTGGTTTAAAGAATTCACTCTTGTTGAATTGTGCTCTGAGCCAATAATCTTCTAATCTTTTTAACCACTCGTCTTGAGGTTTTGGAGTTGTTTCTTGTCGTCCTCACCAGTAACAATGATGCCGTCCAGGTAACACTGGGTGCCTGGACAGCCTTGCAGCACCTGGTCTATAGCTTTCAACCAGAGTGCAGGTCCACAAATAAACTTACTGTACTGACAAACACTTTGGACTCTTCTTCCATCCTCATATGTAGCTAAGTCCACTTTGCTGAAATGTTTCCCTCCAGATAATTTTGCAAAGATATTCTCTATCCTGGGCAGAGGGTATTGATCTACTTTCAGAACTGGGTTGATGGTGACCTTAAAGTCACCGCAAGTTCTGACGGACCATTCTTCTTGGCTACTGGGCCCACTGGTGTTGCTTATGGGCTCCACTAAACCTTGAAAGGAACTTCTTCAGCCTTCATGTGATCTAGCTCACTGGCTACGTATCACGGATGGTATAAGGAACCAGACGGGCTTTGTAAAACATGGGTGTGGCATTTTCATTTAACACTATTTTACCCTTGATATGTTTGAGTTTTCCAATGCCATCCTTGAACACTGCTGTTATCTCATCCAGTACCTTTCTTAGTTCACTTTCAGTTGACTCTGTTGTAGGAGATGCAAATGGTGGATGGATCTTCAATCAAGTTGTAGTTGCCTCAGTCAATCATGGCCCCACAATGCTGGCCCTCCTGTTATTACCATATACAAGCCCACTGTGGCTTGTTGATTATTGTACTTTACTATTACAAATGTCATTACCACCAGTTATCTTTTCTCCAGTATAAGTTCTTAGTTCGGTATCTGAAAGCTTCATTTCAGTATCTTTGAAATGCCATTCAAACTCATTTGTGAAATGACTGAAACAGCTGAGCCAGTGTCCAATTCCATTTTAATGAATTTCCCGTTCACTTCTGGTGTAAGCTATATTGTTTGTCTGTTGTTTCCTTTCACATTGTAAATCTCAAGGCTACGCAGTCCTGCATCACTCTCATCATTTTCAGATTTTTCATCAACAGCATGCAGATTAGTGCTGCTTTTGAAGCTGAAACTTGATTTTTAATCTTTATCTCTTCTCTGAGCAGTCTATTTATTTTTGTCTGCCCAAAGTGCTCATTATATGAATTGTACTTTGTAGCATTTTCTGCAAGTTTTACCTTTAAACCTGCATTGGTCTGGTGTATGTGAGACTCTGCCACAACAGTGATACAATTTGTTTGGACAGGCAGTTTTCTGCTTAGACCTCGCATTGTTGTTCACACCCACTTTCATTCCTGACTGCAACTTGGTTGTGTTTCTGTCTGCTGTTTCCATTGAAAGAGCAATTTCAACAGCTCTTTTAAATGTAAGTTGTGCTTCAGTTCAAAAGCTGTTTTTGAATGCTTTCTTGAAAGTTTTCACAAACTAGACAACCTCTCAGTGCATCATGAAGCCCATCACAGAACTGACAATGCTCAGACAATCTCTTCAATTCAACCAGATAAACTGAAATGGACACCCCCTTCTTTTTGATTCTGCTTATGAAACCTAAAGCATTCTGCAATCAAAAATGGTCTCAGTGTAAATGTACCTGCATTACTTTCACAATATCAGCAAAGCTCATTTTGGCTTGTCGGGATAGAGCAGTCAAAATTCTAAGCAAACTATGCACTCAGCAAAACTAGCACTCACTTTGCATTGGCTATTTTATTTGCTTTAAAATACTGCTCAATTCATTCAGTGTACAATATCCAGTTATCTGTTGTGTTATCAAACGCGTCTATCTTTCTGATGTAGCCAGACATTTCTGTTTTTTAAATTTACAATTATGATGACCCGGTACTTAATGGTTATGAACCCGTGAATTTCGTCCATTTTCTACGTTTTTTTAAAACTCGAACATCTCACTGCGCTTCCGAAGAGAAAAAAAACATGCTGTGCTTTGTTTTTACCTAGAATGTCACTCTCTCCCTCTTGTGAAGAAAAAATGTACTGCACTTCAATAGGTAGGTAATCGTCTTGGGTTTGTTTTAAAACTACCTTGTTGCCACTGTTATGTTTTGTAACTCCAAAACATAAAACTAATCAAAAGAAAAACACGTAAGCCTTGAATAACATGTCTATTCGCAGTTTTACTTTTAATGAGGTTGCGCACTTATGATGTAGTAGCGTAATGATGTATACCATTCATGTACTTGCACATAACCCATAATTAATTATGTAAAGAAAGAATGAATGCTTAATCAAGCAATATATTTACAATATTACTCACATATTACTGAAATATTAAATACACTATAACTGCCTCTTTTGTATTCCCAACATGCTCCAGCATATTACCCTGTACTACACTGACCTCACATTTATCAAGGTCACTTTCAATGGTGAGTACTGAAGCAAAGTATTCATTAAGGACCTCTCCTATCTCCTCCAACCTTAGGCACATGTTTCCTCTGAGCAATCCTGCCCTCACTCCAGTCATGTTCAAGTTCAAGTTTAATTGTTGTTCAACCATTCATGAATACCCACGAATACAGCCAGACAAAAAAGTGTTACTCTGGGGCAAGGTGCAAAACAGAGCAGCAGCAGTCATACACAATACAAGGCACATACACTACAGTACATGTATAAGTACTATATCAGTAAAATACAGTCACACAAAAAAACAATGTAGACCAAGACCCTGAGTCCATGAATGTTGCTGAAATCTGCAGTCAACCACAATACAGCTTGTCTTCTGCCAAGCAAACCCTGGGGGGAATACTGACTCCAGATTGGATGCTGTGCCACTCTGCCTCCTGTGGAGTGCACAGACTCCAGCACCTTTCTCCTGGGTGGCTGTATTCAAACTCTTGTTCTTCACATATGTGTAAAATGCCTTGGGGTTTTCCTTAAACCTACTTGCCAAGGACATCTCATTTCCTCTTCTAGCTCTCCTAGGTTCCTTCTTAAGCTCCATCTAGGCTATCTTATAGTTCTCAAGAACCCTGTCTGATTTTTGCTTCTGAAACCTTAAGTATACTTCCTTCTTCCCCCTGATTAAATGTTTCCTCTCTTGTCAGCCATTGTTCCTTCTCCGTACCATCTTTTTCCTGTCTCAGTGGGAGAAACCTGTCCAGAACCCAAAGCAGGTGATCCCCAAACAACCACCACACTTCTACATTTTCCCAATTTATACTCCTAAATTCATGCCTAATGCCATCATAATTAACCCTCTTCCAGTTAAATACTTTGCCATTTCTTCTGATCCTGTCATTGTCCACGGCTATGCTAAAGATCAGGCACAGTTGTGGTTACTACCCTTGTGATGCTCTCCCACTGAAATATCTGTCACCTGACTAGGTTCATTACCTGGTACTGGATCCAGTAAGATTCCTGTCTACATATTGTGCCAGGAATCCTTCCTGGATACAACTAACAAATTCCACCCTTTTAAACATTTTGCATGATGGAGGTGCCCTTGCTCAGTAGACGATCCCTCGAGAATGTTCTTCCTTTCTGAAGCTGTGATACTATCCCGAATTAACAACACCATCCCCCCACCTTTTTTACCTCTCTGTCTCTTCTGAAACACCTGAACCCGGAACATCAAGGAGCCAACCCTGGTCTTGTGACAGCTAAATCTCTAACGGCCACAACATCGTAATTCCATGTACTGATTCACGATTTGAAAGGCAGCCATTATTTTGTAACTTCTAAATGTTAAACTAATTTGAAGGAAGATACGGGAGCCTGGGAATGCAGGTCTAACTTTGTTCTTTACTTTAAACGAGGTGCGGGCATACCACCTGGTAGTGTGATGACGTGTGCAATTCATTTATTTATACGTATAACTCATAATGAATTATTTAATGAACAAGAATGCCTAACCAATTAATATATATGTACAGCATCACTGAAATCTTACTGAAATATTAAATACACAACACAATACATCACTGGGATGTGTTACAGCTAGGAACAAAAGCAGAATGTTGGAAAGACTCATTGGGTCAATGAATACCTGATAGTCTGCCCAGTTTTCTCCATGCATCAGTCTCCATGTGGTTCTCCACCGATCAGCCTCTCTCCCACCCCTTCTGTTCTACCATACTCAGGTAATCTTTCCTGTTCCTGCTCAGTGTTGATGCAGGGGTTTGATCTGAGATGTGAGATCTTTGCCTCCACAGATGCTGCTTGATTGGCTGGATTCTTCCAGTGTTCCAGTTTGGTTCTGGATTCCAGCATCTGCAGCCTCTTTGTCTTCCATGTTAGAGTTTTTGAAGTGTTTAGCCGTTCCTGCTGCATGGGTTAATGCAATGGTTAACTTGCATATAACAGCTTCACACAGGCAAGAATGGAATAACGACCAGCTAATTTGTTTTTAGTGGTATTGAAAAATGTTGGTAAGAGCACTGAGAGGATTCGCTGATTTGTGCCATGGGATCTTTAAAGCCCAAAGTGGGTCACAAAAGAGGACCCAAATGATGCCATCACAACACCAAAAGGTAATGTACTGGGCTTAATTGCATATAAACAAATTAATTAAACTCAGGACCTCGAACTAGAGGAGACGATGTTAACAATTTGCCAAGATGACATCCATAACCAACTTGAGTCAGAATTTTTACAGCTCATCATAACCAAGAAGTCAGCAGGTGCCTGGTGTCCCTGGGTCTAATTTCAACACCATACCCTACCTCACTCCTCAGACTGAAATAGTATAAATTTTTCATCCTAGATCTGTTGCCAAGACATTTCCAACATCTGCGATATGATTGTCTTCCGTCAGGATCAGGGTTAATATCATTGGCATAAGTAATTTTGTGGCAGCAGTACATTGCAATACGTATAAATATATACACACACACACATGTGTGTGTGTGTGTGTGTGTGTACTGCTAGAAGAGAGCAAAAAAAAAAGAGAAATATATATAAAGTGAGGGGTGTACATAGGTTCATCGTCCATTCAGAAATCTGATGGCAGAGGGGAAGAAGCTGTTCCTGACATGTTGAGTGTGTGCCTTCAGGTACCCGTGCCACCTCCTTCATGGTAGCAATGAGAAGAGGGTAGGTGATGGGGCACCTTAGAGACAGATGCCACCTTTGGAAGATGTCCTTGACGTTGAGGAGGCGAGTGCACATGATGGAACTGACTAAGTTTGCAACTTTCTGCAGCTTTATCCGATTATGTGCAGTGGCCCCTGCATCGCAGAGAATGGTGCAACCAGTCAGAATGCTGAAATATGTTTAAGACACAGGTAGAAGGGTTTTGGGTGAAAGGCAGGCAGGAGGAACTGAGACCACAGCTTGAGCAGCCATGATCTTATTGAATGGTAGAGCAGACTTGATGGGCCAGATGGCCTACTCCTGCTCCTATTTCTTATGTTCTTTATGTTAATTGTCATCTCAAGGCTAATTTCCAGAGCAGAGTCACTAGCCTCCTCTTTACTTTTTCTTCTTGGTGTCATTCTGTTCTTTTTAGAAGGATCAACAAAGTAGTGTTCTGAGCAGGGGCTGCTGTATAACGGGGAGCTAAGGCTGTAATAACTAGAATCACTGCTGTTCCCATAATTTTTCCTTATCCCAAACCTGAGTCTTCCTCTGATGCAGTCAGTGACTGAGTACCAGAAATATCTTGCATCAACATGAACACAAACTCCTACTGTTCAAAGCCATAACTCATCATGAGATATTATTCTCCTTAAAAAAATCTATTCATTACCTCTACTTAGCTATTGTTTAAATTCAGCATTAACTGGAGGCTGTATACATCTGCTGGATGTATAAGATCCATTATGAAGAAGAAGTGTAGTTATCTTTAGTGTCTTAAACAATGTTATCTATCCCTTAACATCACATAGAAACCGGACAATATGCTGATTATTTGACAAATGCCGTTTACAAATAGTCATAGTCATAGTCATACTTTATTGATCCCAGGGGGAAATTGGTTTTCATTACAGTTGCACCATAAATAATAAATAGTAATAGAACCATAAATAGTTAAATAGTAATATGTAAATTATGCCAGTAAATTATGAAATAAGTCCAGGACCAGCCTATCGGCTCAGGGTGTCTGACCCTCCAAGGGAGGAGTTGTAAAGTTTGATGGCAGGAATGACTTCCTATGATGCTCTGTGCTGCATCTCGGAGGAATGAGTCACTGGCTGAATGTACTCCTGTGTCCAACCAGTACATTATGTAGTGGATGGGAGACATTGTCCAAGATGGCATGCAACTTGGACAGCATCCTCTTTTCAGACACCACTGTCAGAGAGTCCAGTTCCATCCCCACAACATCACTGGCCTTACGAATAAGCTTGTTGATTCTGTTGGTGTCTGCTACCCTCAGCCTGCTGCCCCAGCACACAACAGCAAACATGATAGCACTGGCCACCACAGACTCGTAGAACATCCTCAGCATCGCCTGGCAGATGTTAAAGGACCTCAGTCTCCTCAGGAAATAGAGTCAGCTGTGACCCTTCTTGTAGACAGCCTCAGTGTTCTTTGACCAGTCCAGTTTATTGTCAATTCGTATCCCCAGGTATTTGTAATCCTCCACCGTGTCCACACTGACCCCCTGGATGGAAACAGGGGTCACCGGTACCTCAGCTCTCCTCAGGTCTACCACCAGCTCCTTAGTCTTTTTCACATTAAGCTGCAGATAATTCTGCTCACACCATGTGACAAAGTTTCCTACCGTAGCCCTGTACTCAGCCTCATCTCCCTTGCTGATGCATCCAACTATGGCAGAGTCATCCGAAAACTTCTGAAGATGGCAAAATTGGCTGCCATGTTTCTTACATAGCTAAAATAAATTATTTTTTTGTGAAAATTTGATGCTACCGTAGCTCAAAATAAATGCAAGTCCTTCTCTCTTTCTGTCCTTGCTGAGATAAAAAAAATACAGAACATTACTCAGCAGTACAAGAAGAGTGTAGGTTCAATCGGAAGGTCGTTACTTGGTGGTGTAAATGTCCTCGCCTGGATCTGTAACCTTCACGCTTAGCTTGAAGGATGAAAAATGTCCAGGGGAAATTTTCCCTCCTTATCTTCCTCATTTTTCAGGTTGGCGTTAACTTTTAGTTGAACATTAGCTGGAATTTGTCTGATTTGTCCCAATACATAACTAGTTATTGTTTAAAACAGAAACAGGCTCTTTGTGTTAACCTCATAACTAGCCATATTTCCAGATGTCAGGCACTTAATAAAAGTACTGCTGTCGTCGTAATTTCAGGAGACGTGATAAAATCTTGTTTCCTTTTCAGTTTTATGATTCTAATGTGTTTGGAGTGTACTCTGAGATCACTGGAGTGTAAATAATGGGATTAATGTTTTTTTGGTATTGTCTTCACAGATTTACAGATACTTTTCTACATAATGTTCAAATACCTCCGCAGGAGATTAACCAGAAACCAAGCAGGACCCAATCGCCGGAGAGCTCGCCTGGTGTCCAAGGATGGGAGGTGTAACATAGAATTTGGAAATGTTAGAGAACATTCAAAGATTGGCTTCCTTGTGGATATTTGGACAACTGTCCTTGACCTCAAGTGGAGGTACCAGATGGCTATCTTTATCTCAGCATTTTTGGGAAGCTGGTTTCTCTTTGGTTTGCTGTGGTACGCTGTTGCTTACATGCATAGGGATCTTCCTGAATTTTCACCTTCCCACAGCCACATACCTTGTGTGCAGAACCTCAATGGATTGACTAGTGCCTTTCTCTTCTCACTTGAGACTCAGGTTACCATTGGTTATGGCTTCAGATGTGTGACAGAACAATGTGGTGAAGCTATCTTCCTCTTGGTGACTCAGTCCATCCTTGGTGTTATCATTAACTCCTTTATGTGTGGAGCCATTCTGGCCAAGATCTCCAGGCCAAAGAAACGAGCCAAAACCATTACCTTCAGCAAGACTGCTGTGATCAGCAAACGTGGGGGAAAACTCTGCCTCCTGATCCGAGTAGCCAACCTCAGGAAAAGCCTTCTCATTGGCAGCCATATTTATGGCAAACTTTTGAAAACCACGGTGACACTAGAGGGGGAAACCATCATAATGGACCAGGTCAACATCGACTTTGTTGTTGATGCAGGGAATGAGAATCTGTTTTTCATATCACCTTTGACAATCTACCACATCATTGACAAAACCAGCCCCTTTTATGAGATGTCAGCTGAGACCATCAAGCAACAAGACTTTGAGCTGGTGGTCTTCCTGGATGGCACTATAGAAGCCACCAGTGCCACCTGCCAGGTACGAACCTCATATATACCAGAAGAAGTGTTCTGGGGCTATCGGTTCGCACCCATTGTCTCCAAATCGAAGGAAGGGAAATATAGAGTAGATTTCTCTAACTTTGGGAAAACAGTGCAGGTGGACACCCCACATTGTGCACATTGCCATCAGATTGAGAAGGAGGCCAAGATCAATAACAAAAAGGCTTATGACAATGTGATAGCCCAGGTCAATGAAGTAAATGAGACCAAAATGTGAAGGCATTTTTCAAACTTTGTTCAGTATTCCTTTGGTACTTCTTGTCTAACTCTTCTTTAAAGGCCATATCTACTTCATGTGTGATGATCATTCCCTGTATATTAAGGGTAAGCTTTGGGGTAGCTGTGATACAGGGCGGGGTTGTTTTAGCCAGATGTGGTACAGTGAGGGAAGAGCGTCTCAGGCCAGATGCTGATGCAGGGTACATCTGTCAAAGGCCAAGTGTGATAAATGGAAGGGACAGATGCAGGCTAGTTGTGATGTGAAGTGGGGGTGGGGTCTCTCATGACAGATGTGACAATAGGAGGGCAGTTTCCTACTGTCACAAACACGAGAAACTCTGCAGAAGCTAGAAATCCAAACCAACACACACAAGATGCTGAAGGAACTCAGGTAGCATCTATGGAAATGAACAAATAGTCAATTTCCTGCTGTGATGCCTTGGCACTCAGACCAGGTGGGATATGAAGGGGGGATGTAAGCACAGAGCCAGTTGCAGGTCAGGCCTAACACAAGGGGGAGGCCTTTGCCCAGGCTTGATATTGAACAGTCTCACACAAGGAACTGTGTGGAGAGGGGAAACCTGAAGCTGGCTCTGGGAGTGGAAGGGCAGTCCATAGCATTTTACCGCCAAATATGAGACACTAAAATCTGTTTCTTTCCCTTTCTCTCACTAGTGATTTGGAAAATAAGATGATTACACAGTGAACTGCCCTCCCACCTCCCCTCACCTGAAGGTGTCACAGTCTGTTCACTTTATCACAATGCTTCTCCCGCTCTGGATTCGGTCAACACTCTATTGCTTGATGCTTGCCTGACCTCCTCCCATTCACCTTCGCTGTGACGATCTTCAGACTCATTCCTTGTTTCCCACCCCATCCTTGTCTCTGCTGTGGCCCAGGGAGACTGCTGCCATACTGTTCCACGTCCTGCTGAAACTGTCCCCATGCTGAGGTTCTCTGTCTGTCGGGCTTAATGTGGCTTCTCTGAGTGGGACCAGCTTACTATGTCATCTACATTCAGAATGGTTGATGGAAATGACTGGTAGATTTCAGAGGTTCTTTTAAAATGCAGTAAAAATCAGAATATTTTTAAAATCAAATGTTATTTTTTAAAAATCTTAGCAGTTTGAATTAAAAATGGAGATACCAGATTATTTTTGAGAATTGTAATCTATAATAAATGAAGTTTAAATTCTGAAGTAAAATTCCAGGGTCTTTTTTTGAAGGATTCTAACCATTATGAGTTAAATTCAGTGAAAAGGTGAATCCAGTGGAAGCCTGTTTCTGACAACATCGGACCATACATCACTGTATCGCTTTCCCTACAGCCATCCAGACTGTGTTCACACTAATATGAAAATCTTGCTAGTTATTAATAAGCTCTTGTTCATGCATTGTAACTCAGATTAAGGAACTATATGAAGGTGGAGGTATGTGTCGAGCTATTTCTGTCCCAGGTAGGGAAAGCATTACCAAATATACAGAGGTAAGAAACAGACTGAGGGGAAAATCATGAAAATTTCCCTTTTCACGTGGTGTAAAGATTGTCACAGAATTTAGAATGGGCTGCTTAACCTACTGGTTAGTTTGTGAGAAGCTTGAGATAATTCAGGTGAAAGTGTTAGTGGATCTGGAACCAATGCGAAGCCGGTAATTTGTGCATTTAACCGCAGCAAGTATGGCTGCATGTGGGAAAGTCATTAGGAGGACATCATTGCGGACCAGAAACAGTGTGTGCACACATTTGGGATTTGATTCAGTACAATCAAGTTCCCTATCTCCTGCGACTTGCCAGTGAAATGACCATATGGCTTCGGACTGAGGACATGTTTTATTTATTCATTTTTGGGCACCAGGCCAGCAGTTACTGTCCATCTCAAATTGCCCCTGGGAAGATGCTGGTGAACTCCCTTGCAGTGCTGTAGAACTGGTGAAGAATCTTCCACAGTGGTGCTGGGAAAAGAGATAAAGGATTTAGACTCTGTGACAAGGAATGAACAGACTATAGGTTTTTAAGTTACACTGGGTGTGATTTTGAAGGGAGTCTGTAGGTGGTTGTGTCCCGCTAAGCCTCTTGCCATTGTATAAGGTTCCTCCTGTACCACCTGCCCTTGTGTGTAGTGTCGTTCTGTACCTCCTACCCTGTGTGTTGTGTCCCCCATTTCCTCCTGCCCTGTGTGTGGTGTCCCCCTGTATCTCCTGCCCAGTGTGTCGTTTCGCTCTGTACCTCCTGCCCTTGTGTGTAGTGTCGCTCTGTACCTCCTAACCTTGTGTGCGGTGTCCCCCTGTACCTCCTGCCCTGTGTGTCATGTCTCTCTGTACCTCCTGCCCTGTGTGTCATTCGCTCTGTACCTCCTGCCCTTGTGTGTGGCGTCCCACTGTATCTCCTGCCCTGTGTGTCGTTTCGCTCTGTACCTCCTGCCCTGTGTGTGGTGTCACTCTGTACCTCCTGCCCTGTGTGTCGTTTCGCTCTGTTTCTCCTGCCCTGTGTGTGGTGTCGCTCTGTATCACCTGTCCTTGTGTGTGGTGTCGCTCTG
The DNA here is from genome assembly GCF_030028105.1 of Mobula birostris. Lineage (NCBI taxonomy): Eukaryota > Metazoa > Chordata > Chondrichthyes > Myliobatiformes > Myliobatidae > Mobula > Mobula birostris. The sequence goes on along the minus strand of NC_092389.1, from coordinate 33,753,294 downwards.
TATCACCTGTCCTGTGTGTGATGTCGCTCTGTTTCTCCTGCCCTGTGTGTTGTTTCACTCTGTACCCCTGCCCTTGTGTGTAGTGTCGCTCTGTACCTCCTAACCTTGTGTGCGGTGTCCCCCTGTACCTCCTGCCCTGTGTGTCATGTCTCTCTGTACCTCCTGCCCTGTGTGTCGTTTCGCTCTGTACCTCCTGCCCTTGTGTGTGGCGTCCCACTGTATCTCCTGCCCTGTGTGTCGTTTCGCTCTGTACCTCCTGCCCTGTGTGTCGTTTCGCTCTGTACCTCCTGCCCTGTGTGTTGTTTTGCTCTATTTCTCCTGCCCTGTGTGTGGTGTCACTCTGTACCTCCTGCCCTGTGTGTCGTTTCGCTCTGTATCTCCCGTCCTTGTGTGTGGCATCGCTCTGTATCACCTGTCCTTGTGTGTGGTGTCGCTCTGTTTCACCTGTCCTTGTGTGTGGTGTGGCTCTGTTTCTCCTGCCCTGTGTGTTGTTTCATTCTGTACCCCTGCCTGTGTGCGTGGTGGGTTTGGGAGTGCTGCTGGAGTTGCCTCAGCAAAGTAAATGCAGTGTATGTTGTAGCTGTACACACAGCACCGTTTTGAAGGAATTGTGGTGGATATCATGAACTAGAGAATTGTTATGCTGCAGAAGAGATACCAGTTATCATGGTGTATGTTCATGCTCCATTAGAGCAATCCAATCTACCCCATCTCCCACACCTTCTCCACGTCCCAGGAAGTTCTTTTCTCTATGGTACTGCCTCATTCCCTTGTGAGTATACTGGCTGAATCTGCATAAAGAAGACTTTCCTTGTCTCCAGCCAATAATTACACCCTGCACCCTCACAGTGCCTGCAGGTGGCTTTTTGGTGGACTTCTGTTGACAGAAGAGATCATGAAGTTGATGAAGTTGAAGGAAGTTCCGGGATAATTTGCAGTAGCCTTGCAGGCCTGTCAGCTCGGTGGCCCTGCGCTTTATTAGGCCTCTCTCAGTGGCCAGCTTCCAAGGGGATCTTCCTGTGCTGTAATCCTGTGTGGCCAGGGGATCTGTTGGTGAACAACAGCAGCAGGTAGTCCTTTACATGTTCACAGTGGCACAGAGAGAGCACCTAAGGGTCACCTCATCTCACACACAATAACAGTTGTCTGCATCCTGTCTTCACCAGCACAACCTGACTGAAAACATTCAATACAAAATCATCAATGAAAGTGCAGGGGCTGGACATCTGAAATAAAAACAGCAAATTCTGGAGACACTGGTCAGGCAGCATTTGTGGAGAAAGAATCTGTTAACATTTCAAGTTGAAGATAATTGATCGGTCTTGATGAAGGGTCTTTGACTTTATCCCCAAAAAAAACCCTCCCTCTCCCTTCCAACCTCTGTCTTTGTATCCATCAAATGCTTCCCTCCATTCCCTCAAATTGAATAGCCTTTCCGCACCAACAAAATTCCTCCTCTCCATCGAAGGATCTTCCCATTCCCAGGAAAAATCCTCACTGTCTCCACAAACAGACCTGTAATCTTCACTTCTGGGACAAATGAAACTTTAGGAGAGTTTTTTCAGAATCTCCCAAAATTCCTAGTCAATGAAATCATTCTGCGATGTAGTGAGTCCTAGAAATGATGGAGCTGAAGTGAGTTGGGAGTTTGGGACTGGGGTGGGTGTTCAGATCAGGATCAAGATGCGTATTGGGATTGGGTTTGGAATTAGGATCAGGATTGGGATTGTAAAACCCCGCAACACCAACATATTTTACTTGCACAGCATCTTCACTTCCTCTGAATACTGCTGAGTGTATGGAACTGCCTTTACTCCTCTGTCTGGGCCCAATTATTCTCTCCAGCAACATGGAGCCAGTTCAAAATCTCAGTTTGTAGCAGCACATACAGAAGATTAACCTGTAACTGGTTAAATAATACACAAGGCAGAGGTTAATATTGTATTCCTCAAGATGCAAGCTTGAAGTAGGCCATGTCAGATCCTATGTCGGTGCTTATTGATCTGCACCAGTACTTGCCTGCTGTTACTTCCTCACAAGTTGCTCAAAGTAGTCTTAGCATCAGGATGACTTTAATTTTTGTCCATCACCGGGAACAATAATGGGCAGTTAAACATGCCTGCAATAGCAACCTCATTGTCATTGGCACTAGTTGAGCATTTGTAATCTGGGCAGCATAGACCCTGTTCATGGGTCCTCTAGAAGAGCAACATCAAAATTCAGTCCCAGGTTAAATTGATTGGCCTGCAAAGGGGAAGTGGGCACCGGAAGAGACATGAGAGACAAGGAAAGGGATGAAAATGCCTCCAGGAGCCACATTTTCAACTGGTCTGTTCTTATTAAGGAATAGGAGATCCAAGGTGTGCTGGCAAACTGGGCCCAAACCTGGCTTGGTGGTAGGATGCAAAATGATGGATGGGAGCTTTTCTGACTAGAGATCTGTAACAAGTGATACACAAGGATGCTGGGACTTTTAGATGTACACCTAAAGTGTGGATTAAGATAGGTTGTTTTCTGGCAAAGGTGTGCCTGGTAAATGGGAGGCCTTCAAAAGTGAAATTTTGAGGGTACAGTGTTTGTATGTTCCTGTCAGAGTAAAAGGCAAAGCTGAAAAGGATAGTCAACATGGCTTTGTGCATGGTTGGTCGTGTCTAAACAATCTTATGGAGTTTTCAAAGTGGTTACCAGGAAAGTCGATGAAGGACTACAAGGACCATAGCAAGGTTTGTTTGAAAAAGAAGGTCTTGTTGGGAGTGAGTCATAATTTGAAGGACTAAGTGAGAAAGAGACATCATTGCAAGGCAGAAGTCATTTGAAAAGGAGAAGTTTTCATCAGGAGTGAGTTTTATTTGAGCCAATAAAAAGAAGGGAGGCATAAGCAGAGTGACTATTGTTGGAGTGGGTCAGTGTTTGGAGTGGGAGGGTTTGGCTCAACAAGCTTGGCTGAGAGCAGCCTTGGGCAAGCAAAGGCAGAGATTCTAAGTAAGTTTCTAGTAAGTTCTTATCCCTCTTTCTTTTTGTCTATTAGTACATTGCTAGTGCACTGAGAATAGGTCCAGAGTTAGTGGTATTTTCTTTGTGTGAGATGTGGAAACTCTGAGAGACCTCCAGTCTCCCTGATAGCCACATCTGCACAAAGTGCATCGAGCTGCAGCTCCTTAGAGACCGTATTAAGTAACTGGAGCTGCAGCTTAACGAGCTTTGGCTCATACGGGAGAATGAGGAGGTGATAGATAGGAGCTACAAGGAGTTAGTCACTCCTAAGTTGCAGGAGGCAGGTACCTGGGTAACTGTTAGGAGAGGGAAAGTGGAATAAGCAGCCAGTGCAGGCTATCCCATATCCCATTCCCCTCAATAATAGGTATACCGTTTTGGTTTGCAGGTAGGTTAGCTAGAGCTGTTGGTGAGGGTTTAAACAAATTTGGCAGGAGGATGAGAGCTGGAGTTGTAGGGCTGATGATGGGGCGGTTGGTATAAATGTAGATGCAATGTTTAGAGACTGTGAGGAAGGACAGGGAGATGATGGTGCAAAATTACTGTCAGTGGGATGAGGTGAAGTGTAACATGGGGGCAAAATTGAACGTGTTATAATTGAATACAGGCAGTATATGGAATAAGGTAGATGATCTTGTAGCACAGTTAGAGGTTGGCAGATATGAAGTTGTGGGCAGCACTGAGTCGTGGCTGAAAGAAGATCATAGTTAGGAACTTAACATCTCAGGATATCGAAAGGACGGGCAGGCAGACAGAGAGGTGGGAGGCTCTGTTGGTAAAAATGAAAGCAAATCCTTTGAAAGAGGTGACACGGGAACAGAAGATGTAGAATCTTGTGAGTAGAGTTAAGAAACTGCGGGGGTAAAAAGACCCTGATGGGAGTTATACACAGGGTTTTGAACAATAGCCAGGACATAGGATAGAAATTGCAATGCGAGGTAGAAAAGGCATGTTAAAAGGGCATTGCTATGATAGTCATGGGGATTTCAATATGCAGGTAGATTGGGAAAATCAGGCCAGTGATGGATCCTAAGAGAGGGAATTTGTGGATTGCATACGAGGTGACTTGTTAGAGCAGCTCGTGGTTGAGCCCACTCAGGGGAAGGCAATTCTGGATTAGGTGTTGTGTAATGAACCAAATTTGTTTAGGGAGCTGAAGGTAAAGGAACCCTTAGGTGACAGTGATCATAATATGATAGGATTTATCCTGCATTTTGAGAGGGATAAGATAAAGTCAAATGTATCTGTATTATAGTGGAATAAATAAAATTACAGAGATATGAAAGAGAAGAGAGAAGTATGTGTAGGTGAACATTTTGGGTCCAGTGACCATAATGTCATTAGTTTCAGGTTAATTATGGATAAGGATAGGTCTGGTCCCCGAGTTAAGGTTCTAAATTGGAGAAAGGCCAATTTTGAGGAAATGAGAAAGGAGCTAGGAAGAGTGGATTGGGATAAGTTGTTTTCTGGCAAGTATGTGTTCAGTATGTGGAAGGCATTCAAAGACAAAATTTTGAGAGTGCAGAGTTTGCATGTTCCTGCCAGGATTAAAGACAAAGTTAACAGGCATAGGGAACCTTGGTTTTCAAGGGATATTGGCGACCTGGTTAAGAAAAAGAGAGAGGTATATAGCAGGTATAGGCAACAAGGAACAGATGAGGGACTTGAAGAGTATAGAAAATGTAAGAAAATACTAAAGAAGGAAATCAGGAAGGCGAAAAGAAGACATGAAGTTGCTTTGACAGATAATGTGAAGGTAAACCCAAAGGGTTTCTACAAGTATATTGAGAGTAAAAGGATAGTAAGGGACAAAATTGGTCCCCTAGAAGATCAAAGCGGTCGTCTATGTGTGGCGCCTCATGAGATGGGGGAGATCTTAAACAATTTTTTTGCATCAGTATTTACTCAGGAAACTGGCATAGCGTATATGGAAGGAAGGGAAACAAGTAGCAATGTCATGGAACATATAGACATTAAAGAGGAGGAGGTGCTTGCTGCCTTATAGCCAATAAAGGTAGATAAATCCCCTGGGCCTGACATGATATTTCCTCGGACCTTGAGAGAGACTAGTGTAGAAATTGCAGCGGCCCTGGCAGAAATATTTAAAATGTCCTTAGCCATGGGTATGGTGCCAGAGGATTGGAGGGTAGTTCATGTTGTTCCGTTCTTTAAAAAAGGCTCCAAAAATAAACCAGGTAATTACAGGCCGGTGAGCCTGAGATCAGTAGTAGGTAAATTATTGGAAGGTGTTCTGAGAGATCAGGTATACAAGTATTTGGACAGCCAAGGGCTGTTTAAGGGTAGTCAGCATGGCTTTGTGCGTGATAGATCTTGTTTAATGAATCTTGTAGAATTTTTCGATGAAGTTACCAAGAAAGTAGACGGAGGAAAGGCTGTGGATGTTGTGTACATGGACTTCAGTAAGGCCTGTGACAAGGTCTCGCATGGGAGGTTAGTTCAGAAGGTTCAGACATTAGGTATCCATGGAGAGGGTATAAACTGGATTCGAAATTGGCTGTGTGGGAGAAGACAGAGAGTGGTAGTTGATGATTGCTTATCAGACTGGAGGCCTGTGGCTAGTGGTGTGCCTCAGGGATCTGTGCTGGGACCATTGTTGTTTGTAGTCTATATCAATGATCTGCATAATAATATGGTAAATTGGATCAGCAAGTTTGCTGATGACACTAAGATTGGAGGTGTTGTGGACAGTGAGGAAGGCTTTCAAAGCTTCCAGAGGGATCTGGACCAACTGGAAAAATGGGCCAGAAAATGGCAGATGGAATTTAATGCAGACAAGTGTGAGGTGTTGCATTTTGGAAGGACAAATCAAGGTAGGACATACAGAGTAAATGGTAGGGCACTGAGGAGTGTGGAGGAACAAAGAGATCTGGGTGTTCAGATACATAATTCCCTGAAAGTGGCATCACAGGTAGACAGGGTTGTAAAGAAGGCTTTTGGTATCCTGGCATTCATAAATCAAAGTATTGAGTACAGGAGTTGGGATGTTATGGGGAGGTTGTATAAGACATTGGTGAGGCCAAATTTGGAGTATTGTGTACAGTACTGGTCACCTAACTATAGGAAGGATATCAGTAAGATTGAAAGAGAGCAGAGAAGATTTACTAGGATATTGCCAGGTCTTCAGGAGTTGAGTTACAGGGAAAGATAAAAGTTTGGACTTTATTCCTTGGAGCGTAGAAGAATGAAGGGAGATTTGATAGAGGTTTACAAAATTATGAGGGGTATAGACAGAGTAAATGTGAATAGGCTCTTTCCACTTAGATTAGGAGAGATAAATACGAGAGGACATGGCTTTAGGGTGAAAAGGGAAAGGTTTAGGGGGAACATTAGCGGGAACTTCTTCACTCAGAGAGCGGTGGGAATGTGGAACGAGTTGCCATCTGATGTGGTAAATGCGGGCTCACTCTTAAGTTTTAAGAATAAATTGGATAGGTACATGGATGGGAGAGATCTGGAGGGTTATGGACTAGATGCAGGTCAATGGGACTAGCGGATTAATGTTTCAGCACAGACTAGAAGGGCAGAATGGCCTGTTTTCTGTGCTGTAGTGTTCTATGGTTCTATGGTTCTAAGCTGGCCAAAGTTGATTGGAAGGGGACTCTGGCAGGGATGACAGCAGAACTGCAATGGCGACGTTTCTGAGGGCAATTCAGAAGGTGCAAGATAGATGCATCCCAAAGACGATGGTGTATTCTAAAGGGAGGATGAGGCAACCGTGGCTGACAAAGGAAGTCAAAGACAGCATAAAAGCAAAAGTGAGGGCATATAATATAGTAAAAAATAAGTTGGAGGTTTGTAAACCAACTGAAGGCAACTAAAAAAGCCACAAGGAGTTAAAAGATGAAAGATGAATGTAAACTGGCCAACAATGTCAAAAAGGATACCATAAGCTTTTGCAGATATATAAAGTGTAAAGAGAGGTGAAAGTGGATATCGGGCAGCTGGAAAATGTTACTGAAGAGTTAATAATGGGAAAAAGGAATAGCAGACGAAATTACTATGTATTTTGCTTCAGTCTTCACTGTGGAAGATACTCGCAGTTTGCCAGAAACTCAAGAGTGTCAAGGGTCAGAGATGAGTGTAGTTGCTATTTGTAAAGAGAAGGTGCTTGGGATGCTGAAAAGTCTGAAGGTAGATAGGGCACCTGGATCATCTGGACTACACCCCAGGGTTCTGGAAGAGGTATCTGAAGAGATTGTGGAAGCATTAGTAATGATTTTTCAAGAATCAATGGACTCTGGCATGGTTCTGGAGGACTGGAAAATTCTAAATGTCACTCCACTCTTCAAGAAGGAGGGAGGCAGAAGAAAGGTAATTATACTTAGTCAGTTAACCTGACTTCAGTGGTTAGGAAGATGTTGGAGTCCATTATTAAGGATGAGTTTCAGAATACTTGTTGGCACATCATAAAATAGGCCAAAGTCAACATGGTTTCCTTATGGGAAATCTTACTTGATAGATCTGTTGGAATTATTTGAGGAAATAACAGGCAAGATAGACAAAAGAGAGTCAGTGGATGTTGTTTACTTGGATTTCCTGAAGGCTTTTGACAAGGTGCCGCACATGAGGCTGCTTAGCAGGATAAGAACACATGGTGTTACAGGAAAGATACAAAGATTGATAGAAGATTGGCTGACTGGCAGGAGGCAAAAAGTAGGAATAAAGGGGGCCAGTGTCTAGTGGTGTTCCACAGGGATCAAAGTTGGAAACGATTCTTTTCACGTTATATGTCAATGATTTGGACAACAGAATTTATGGCTTTTTGGCCAAGTCTGCAGATGGATAGAGGGGCTGGTAGTTTTGAGGAAACAGGGAGTCTGCAGAAGGACTAAGACAGATTAGGACAATGGGCAAAGAAGTGGCAAATGGAATATAGTGTAGGGCAGTGTATGGTCGTGCAGTTAGGTTGAAGGAGTAAAGTCGTGGACTATTTTCTAAATGGGAAGAAAATTTAAAAATCACAGGTGCAGAGATTTGGGTGTTCATGTACAAGATTCCCTAAAGGCTAACTTGCAGGTTAGTCAGTGGTAAGGAAGGCAAATGCAATGTTAGCAATCATTTTGAGAGGACTAGAATACAAAAACAAGGATATAATGCTGAGGCTTTATAAGGCATTGGTCAGACTGCACTTGGAGTATTGTGAGCAGTTTTGAGCCTCTTATCGAACAAAAGATGAGCTGGCATTGGAGAGGGTCCAGAGGAGGTTCACGAGAATGATTCTGGGAACGAAAGGGTTAACATACAACGTGTGTTTGATGGCTCTGGGCCTGTACTCACTGGAGTTTAGAAGGATGAGGGGGGATCTCCTTGAAACCTATTGAGCATTGAAAGGTTGAGAAAGAGTGGATGTGATGTTTCCAATAGTGGGTGAGTCTAGAACCAGAGAGCATAGCCTCAGAATTGAGGGACGTCCATTTAGAACAGAAATGTGGAAGAATTTCTTTAGACAGAAGGTATTGAAACTGTGGAATTCATTGCAGTCAACATTTGTGGAGGCCAGGCCTTTGAGTGTATTTAAAGTGGCGGTTGATATGTTCCTGATTAGTCTATTTATCAAAGGTTACGGGGAGAAGGCAGGTGAATGGGGTTGAGACGGATAGTGAGTTGCCATGGTGGAATGGTGAAGAAGGTTCGATGGGCCAAATTGTCCTAGGTCAAATGATTTTATGGTTGTAAGGCCTCATTTGGAGCATTGTGTGTAGTTTTAGTCACCTACCAACAATAAAGATATCAATAAAATGGAAAGAGTACAGAGGAGATTACAAGGAAGTTGCTGGGACTGGAGGACCTGAGTTGTAGGGAAAGATTTAACAGGTTAGGTATGTACTCCCTGGAGTATGGGAGAATGAGGGGACATTTGATAGAGATTATGAGGGGTATAGATAGGGTAAATGCAAGCAAGCTTTTTCCACTGAGGTTGAATAAGACTAGAACTAGAGATCATAGGTTAAGGGTGAAAGGTGAAGTGTTAAAGGGGGAACTTCTTCACTCAGAGCATGGTGAGAGTGTGGAACAAGCTGCCAACAGAAGTGGTGGGTGTGAGTTCAATTTGAACATTTAAGAGAAATTTGGATATGTACATGGATGAGAGAGTTACATGGATGGTCCAGGTGTGGGTCAATGAGACTAGGCAGAATAATAGTTTGGCATGGATTATTTGGACTGATGGGTTTGTTTCTATGCTGTAGTGCTCTATGACTCTATTGCTCTATTATTTATATCTGAAATGATTTGAATGAGAACGTAGATAGTTTGATTAAGTTTGCAGACTATGAAACTTGATGGAGTTGTAGACAGTTGTAGGGATATAGATCAGCTGGAAAATGGGGGAGAGCAGTGACAGATGGAATTCAGCCCAGGGAGGTGTGAGATAATGCATTTTCGGAAGTCAAATTCTGGTGAAGAATAAATGGTAGGGACCTTAAGGGGAATGATACACAGGGAGACTTTGGTTCCTTGAAAACGGAGGTCTGGTGGATACGGTAGTGAAGAAGCCATGAAGAATGCTCGCTTTCATAGGTTGACTGCAAGGATTGGGATGGCATCTTGCTGCTGCGTAAGACATTGATTAGATTGCATTTGGAGTATTGTGCACAATTCTGGTGCTACACTACAGGAAGGATGAGGTAACAGTAGAGGGGATGAAGAAGTGATTCACCAGGATGCTGCCTGTAATGGAGGGCTGCAATTATAAGGAGAGATGAGATAGGCTGGCTTTGTTCTCACTCAGATGTAGGCGACTGAGGGATGATGTTGTGGAAGTTTATAAAATGATAAGGGGGACAGATAAGAGAGATAGTCAGAGTCTTTTACTGAGGACAGGGGAGTTTAGAACTAAAGAGCACTGGTTTGAGTTGAGAGGGCAGAAACCTAAGAAAGATCTGAGGGGTAGTTTTTCACACAGAGGGTGGTGGTTATTATGAGTGAGCTTCCAGAGGAAATGGTAGAAGAAGATACAACTGCAACATTTGAAAGGCATTTGCACAGGTACTTACATATGAAAGCAGAGAGTGGTAGATGGGATTGGTGTGGACAGGTATCATGATCAGTATGACCAAGATACACTTCTTGTTCCACAATTCTAACACCTTTGTCCCAATGTCTGAAGCTTCTCAGCCAGGAGACCTCCATTTTAGGCTCATACCCCTGTCTGTTCAATCCATGCCTCTGTATCTGTGAATTAGTCTGAGCCACACAATATTCAGTCATTCCCCAGTTTCAACAAGCAACAGATTGCCCAACTTGATTTAAGAACAACCAGGGGGATGACTTGATCTCCATTTTCTTGGGTGGGTTTCCGCCTCACTTCATACTCCTTGCTGAAAAATGCCTGCAAGTTAAATCAGGCCAGGGAGTTGCAGTGACAGAGTCTGGGTGATGAACCCCAGGCTGCTGCTTCACATCTGACCATTCCTGATGGAAGCAAATCTGCGAACGAGAATTGAACAAGAACGGGGATGTAGAAGGCACAGAGAGAACGTGCCAGCAAACCACGATTAAAGTGTTAAGTGAAAAATAATCATTGTTACATGATCTGTGAGTCCACTGGGAAAGTAGGAAGTCCACCGTCTGTGCTGCGAGCCCACAAGCCCACTAGAGGCAAAAAGCCCGGAGGTGGCCTGTCCTGGGCTTACAGAACTCTAGGTTAACAGCCAACACAACCTGAAAGGTGCATTTCTTGTATGTTACGATGTACATGCGATAAATAAATGAATCTGATTCGAAATCTCGGAAAGCTGGTGCAATGGCAGCATAACAGTTAGCACGACACTATTACAGCTCGGCGGGGGGGGGGAGCAGGGATCGGGACAGGGTTTGGAGTTCAATTCCAGCATCCTCTGTAAGAAAGTTTGTACGTTCTTCCTGTGTGCATGTGGGTTTCCTCCGGGTGCTCCGGTTTCTTCCCGCAGTCCAGGGATGTACCAGTTGGTAGGTTGATTGGTCATTGTAACTTGTCCCATGATTAGGCTAGGATTAAATCAGGGTTCACTGGGCACCGTGGCACGAAGGGCTGGGCGGGCCTACTCCATGCTGTATCTCAATATAAAATTAAAAAATAGTTTTTATTGGACCAATATTTATAAGGACTATTTCAAAACTAACTATAGCCCCTAAAATACAGTAAAATATTTGTAAGATGGGTCTAGTACTTCAAGTTGACAGCATGTTTCTAGAATCACGTTTTACCATGAAGAATGATGAAAGAGCTGTTGTAACCCACTTGGTGAGACCTGCAATGTCATTCTGCAGATGCCCAGCAGATGGTGATATTGTGCTGCTGATGTCCCCTTGTGAGTGATTCAGCAGCAGAGTGGTCACTACTGCCTGAGGTTTTCTCCAGCCGCTGGACCCTCAGCCACTGTTGGTGGGTTGCAGGCTTTCTCTTAATCATTCATACTTCAGTGTGTGAGCATCAGTAGCAAGGCCCACATTTCGGACCATCAGAGCTGCCAGACCAGAAATAAAGTCAATTCAATTCAATTCATCATTCCCTTCCCTTCCTCCACACCATCAGTGCATTTGGTATGGGACTCCAAATCCTAAGGACTTTCTACAAGGGCACAATTGAGAGCATCCTGACTGGCTGTATCACTGACTGGTATGGAACTGTACCTCCCTTAATCACAGGACTCTGCAGAGAGTGGTGTGGACAGCCCAGCGCATATGTAGGTGTGAACTTCCCACAAGTCAGGATATTTACAGTGACAGGTGTGTAAAAAGGGCCCGTAGGATCATTTCATGTATGTGAAGAACGTAAGAAATAAAGTCAATTCAATCAGAGGTCCACAGTATCACCATGAGCCTGGAGTTACATACAGGCCACAGGGTGAAAGTCAGCTGATTTCTTCCTCTGATGGACAACAAGGAGCTTGGTGGGTTTTCACCAGGAGCGAGAATGCAGCTTCAAGTCAGAGGGCAGCGTCCAGAGCTCACTATTGGACTGGGCTGTGCTGTTTGGATGTTGGTTTTGCTTCAGTTCCAGTGGCCAATCTCAGTCATTTCACATGAAGAAGTATTATGTGTTTCTGAAGAAGGAAAAGGCAGTGGCAGTCAGCAAGCATAATTGCTAAACAAGCAACCAGGGGTGAGCTAACCATGTACAAGTAGGATAGATAAAGGGGATGTAGTGGATGTTGTATATTTGGACTTTCAGAAGCCCTTTGACAAGGTGCCACACATAAGGCTGGCCTGTAGTATTACAGGAAAGTTACTAGTATGGTTAGAGCATTGGCTGATTGGTAGGAGGCAGCAAGTGGGAATAAAATGATCCTTTTTTGGTTGGCTGCCAGTGACTAGTGGTGTTCTGCAGGGGTTGGTATTGGGACGCTTCAATGATTGAGATGGTGGAATAGATGGCTTAGTTTCCAAATCTGCAGAGGATAGGAACATTGGTGGAGGGGCAGGTAGTGTTGAGGAAACAGGTAGGCTGCAGAAAGACTTAGATTAGGAGAACGGGGAAGAAAGTGGCAAATGAAATACAATGTTGGAAAATGCATGGTTATGCACTTTGGTAGTAGAAATAAATGTACGGACTATTTTCTAAATGGGAAGAAAGTGCAAAAATCTGAGATGCAAAAGGTCATGGGAGTTCTTGTGCAGAACAGCCTAAAGGTTAACTTACAGGTAGAGTCAGCGGTGAGGAAGGCACATACCATGCTAGCATTCATTTCAAGAGGTCTAGAATACAAGAGCAGGGATGGGTGATGCTGAGGCTTTATAAGGCACTGGTGAGGCCTCACCTTGAGTATCGTGAACAATTCTGAGCTCCTCATCGAAGAAAAGATGTGCTGGCATTGGAGAGGGTCCAGAGGAGGTTCACAAGGATGATTCCAGGAATGAAAGGGTTATCATACAAGGAACATATTATAGCTCTGGGTCTGTACTCGCTGGAATTTAGAAGGATGAAGGGGGATCTTGTTGAATGCTTTGGAATGTTGAATAGTCGAGACAGGGTAGATGTGGAAAGGATGTTTCCCATGGCTGGAGAGTCTAGGACAAGAGGGCACAGCCTCAGGATAGAGGGGCGTCCATTTAAAACAGAGATGCAGAGAAATTTCTTTAGCCAGAGGGTGGTAAATTTGTGGAATTTGTTACCACAGGCAGCTGTGGAGTCCAGGTCATTGAGTGTACTTAAGGTGGAGATTAACAGGTTCTTGATTGGACATGATGTCAAAGGTTGCGTGGAGAAGGCCGGGGAGTGGGGCTGAGGAGGGAAAACTGGATCAGTCATGATTGAATGGTGGAGCAGACTGGATAGGCCAAATGGCCTAATTCTGCTCTTATGTCTTTTGGTCTTATGTATTCTAGCACAGAGAAGGAAATGATTTGAGAGGTTGTTCATGGCTAGACTCAACTCCTGTCTTAGTAGGGACCTGAGCCCTCTGCAATTTGCCTATCGCCAGAATAGGTATACGGTAGACGTGATCTCAATGGCTCTCCACGGAGTCACGGATCATCTGGACAATGCACACACCTACACCGCTGTTTATTGACTATAACTCCATGTTTAACACCATCATTCCTACAGTCCTGATCAAAAAGCTACAGAACCTGAGACACTGTACCTCTTTCTGCAATTGGATCCTTGACTTCCTAACCAGATGACCACAGCCTGTGCAGATTGGTGACAACATCTCCTCCTCGCTGACAATCAACACTGGTAAAGCTCAGGAATGTGTGCTTAGCCCACTGCTCTACTCCCTCTACACCCATGACTTTGTGGTTAGGCATAGCTTAAATACCATCTCCAAATTTGCTGATGATATAACCCTTGTTGGCAGAGTCTCAGATGGAGATGGGAGGGTGTACAGGAGCGAGATATACCAGCTAGTTGAGTGGTGTCACGTCAACAACCTGGCACTCAATGTTAGTAAGACCAAAGAACTGATGGTGGACTTCAGGAAGGGTAAGGAAAGGGAACACAAACCAGTCCTCATAGAGGGAGCAGAAGTGGAGAGGGTGAGCAGTTTCAAGTTCCTGGGTGTCAGCATCTCTGAGGACCTAACCTGGTCCCAACGTATTGAAGTAGTTATAAAGAAGGCAAGACGGCGTCTAAATTTCATTAGGAGTTTGAAGAGATTTGATTTGTCTCCTAAAACACTCAAACTTCTACAGATGTACCATGGAGAGCACTCTGACTGGCTGCATCACTGTTTGGTATACCGGGGGGGGGGGGGGTGCTACTGCACAGGATTGAAGTAAGCTGCAGAAAAGTTGTACAATTACTCAGCTCCATCATGAGCAATAGCCTCTCTAATATCCAAGACATTTTCAAGGAGTGGTGCCTCAGCGTGCCCATTACTAAGGACCCCCACCACCCAGGACATGCCCTCTTCACACTGTTACCATTGGGAAGGAGGTACAGAAGTTGGAAGACACACACTCAGCAATTCAGAAACAGTTTCTTCTCCTCTGCCATCCGATTTCTAAATGGACATTGAACCCATGAACACTACCTCACTACCTTTTTTATTTCTGTTTTTGTGCTACTTATTTTAACTTAACTATTTAATATACATATATACTTACTGTAATTCAGGTTTTTCCTCTATATTTATCATGCATTGTATTGTACTGCTGCCACAAAGTTAACAAATTTCACAACGTAGGCCGATGATATTAAACCTGATTCTGATAACTTCACGAGCCTGCATGACCCTGGAGCTGATTTGCATTCAGCAAAACGTAGCATGTCCAACGTTTCCTCTGCAAATGCAACCTGTGAGGAGGCAGCAAAGTTTATAGTTAAACAACTTGTAGAGATCAACATAAACAGCAGCAGTGTGGCTAATACCTCCTGCAGGAAATTCCACCATCCATTCTTGACAATAGGAACAGCCAGTCCTGTTGTAAGTTAATTCACAATGAAGACCCTGGGTCTTCATCCCAGTCCATTCTGTGTTAGAGCGAACAATGAATACAATTGCCCACCGTGAAAGCTAATGAATCAAAGGGTCGAAAAAATTAACTTCTAGAGGAACTCAGCAGGTCAGACAGCATCATTGAAGGCAAAGGGATGAGTTGAGACCATTCACATGAATTGAGAGAGTGGTGGGGAGAAAGCTGGTAAAAAGAGGGAAGGGAGGTGATAGGTAGGGGTTGGCAGGTGATAGGAGGAACCAGATGAGGAATGGCATGATAGGCAGATGGAGCCGGGTATGGTAAAGGGTGGATGGAGCAAAGACTGAGGTTACTGAGGATGGGAGGTGTTAAATGGAGGGACAAGAGGCTGCAGGCAAGGCACAGAAAGAAACAGTTCTAATATGGTCAAATGGGATTAGTGTAGCATGGGAATAGTGGGCTGAAGGGCCTTTTTCTGTGCTGTATCACTCTGACTCTTTAACACTAACTACACCACGACAACCCGAAGGTGACAGAAAAGTTGAAGAGCTTGGTGAGATGCAGATCAGTGAGTGGTGCTGTTCTGGAAGTATTAATGGAAAGTTGAACCAGACATTTGAAACGAAACTCTTGCAGATCTTTGAGAATGAGGAGGGGTGCAGTACTTTGGAAAGACAGCACAGCACAAGGGGCTGAATGGTCTCCATCAGGAAGCTGTTTTTCAGTAATCCAATAATAATTCAGTGATCTTCAGTCCTGAGCTTCAGTCGTTACAGAAATGCAACATAAAGCTGTCCATCAGTTTTGGAACCAGCGCTGTGGAACTGAGGTATCACAGATCCAGGGATCTTTCCTCTCTAGTGCCAATCACCACACTGTGAATGACCTGACTGAACAGATGATTGTCATAACCACCTCTAAACTAAAGCTAAACGTTCACAAATCCTCTAACTGATGGAAACTCTCTGACCAGAAATGTTAATGCTGTTTCTCTCTCCACAGAAGCTGCCTGACCTGTTGAGTGTTTCCAGTGTTCTCTATTCTTATTCCCGGTGAGCACCTGTCCTTCTTCAGCCCTTTACCTCTTCTATCTATTACCTCCTGACTTCTCCACCCAGCTACTTTCCCTTCACCTGAACTCACCTATTTCCTGCTAGCTCCTGCTCCTGATCTTCTCCCCACCATCTTATTCTGGCTTCCGCCCCCTTCCTTTCCAGTCCTGATGAAGACTCTCATCCCAAAACATCGATTTTTCATTTCTCTGCATTGATGCCACCTGACCTGCTGAGTTCCTCCAGCGTTTTGTGTGTTGCAAGATTTCCAACATCTGCAGGATTCCTCATGTCTTTGTTACACCTAGTCCCAGATGAATTGTGGAAAGAAATCATTTGTGGATCATTAAATTAAGGGGCTTCAACCATGGTTACCACAGAGGTCACTCAAAGTGGAGTTACAGGTCATTAATTGCTACCTCACTCCATCCCTTAGATTGCCGATTGCGTCGCCTCTGATCTGGGCCGACATTTACGTGCCGGGCGGCACCTAATTAATTAGCTTGTTTATTTCGGCTTTTTTCTTAAAGATGTGCTGGGTGCGTCCCGGCTACCGCTGCACCACTGCATTCTTCGCGGCAATGTATCGGTCCGCGGCCCAGAGGTTGGGGACCACTGCCTCAGAGCATTGAACAGCATGTGAAATCAGCTCAGTGCCAATCAGACTGGGCGTCCTCCATCAATTGGAGAAATTGTTACAGAACTTGGCTGGACAGGCAGTTACTGCAGCATGAAAACTGCTGTTCCCATTACTCCACACAGCACTGAGAAGCTCAGTTTTCTCATGTGTTTCTTCATTGAATGAGGCTATTTGACATATCATCTAATTCCTATTAGTCTTACCTCATTCCACACCCCCCATTCTGTTTCATGCACCCATCAATTCCTACTACCGAGCTGTCTTTCCATGTGGAGTAGTGGGTTCTCAAGATGACCTGATTTGAAGAAAGAAGACTCAATGCTTCCAAGCTGTGATCATTAAAACTTATCCTGGCACTGAAATGCTACTTTGTCAGTGAAAGGATCCACTGACTAGATGTGAGCAGGAAGACATGGGACCATCTACAGCAACGTGAGGCCTAGAGATATCTGGAAGGGGAGCAAAGGAAATGCTTCGCACTCAGCAGTGGTGGGTTAGGAGCAGGAGCGACCACTTGGCCCATCGTGCATGCTCTGCCATTCAATAAGATCATGACTGACTTGGTGGTGGACTCAGTTCCACTTACCTGACTTTTCCCCATAACCCTTAATTTCACCATAATACAAAAAAAAATCTAAGTGTGCCTTTAATACACTCAGTGGCCACTTTATTAGGTACACCTGTACACCTGCTCGTTAATGCAAATATCTAATCAGCCAATCATGTGGCAGCAACTCAACGCATAAAAGCACGCAGACGTAGTCAAGAGGTTCAGTTGTTCAGGCCAAACATCAAAATGTGGAAGAAATATGATCTAATTGACTTTGACCATGGAATGATTGTTGGTGCCAGACGGGGTGGTTTGAGTATCTCAGAACCTGCTCATCTCCTGGGATTTTCACACACAACAATCTCTAGAAGTTTTCAGATAATGGTGTGAAACAAAAATTATCTGGTGAGTGGCAGTTCTGTGGGCAAAAATGCCTTGTTAATGGGAGAGGACAGAGGAAAATGGCCAGACTAGTTCAAGATGACATGAAGGTGAGAGTAACTTAAATAACTACAAGTTACAACAGTGGTGTGCAGAAGCGCATCTCAGAACACACAACACATTGAACCTTGAAGTGTATGGCCTACAGCGGCAGAAGACCGCAAGCATACAGTCAGTGGCCACTTCACTCGGCATAAGAGGTACCTCATAAAGTAGCCATTGAGTGTATATTTATTTATTTATTTATTGAGATACAGCGTGAAAAAGGCCCTTCTGGCCCTTTGAACTGCACCACCCAGGAACCCTAGCCTAATCAGGGGACACTCTACTATAACCAATTCACCTACCAACCAGTACGTCTTTGGACTGTGGGAGAAATCCATGCGATCGCGGGGAGTATATACAAATTCCTTAAAGACAGTGGCAGGAATTGAACCTAGATCGCTGGTACTATAAAGCGTTGTGTTAACCGCTATGCTACTGTGTCGCTATTTAATGATGGAGCCTTTACTGCTTCCCTGGACAAAGAATTTGACCGATTCACTACTCTCTGTGAAAACCATTTTCTCTGCATCTCCATCCTAAATCTACTCCCACAGCCTTTGAGGCTATATCCCCTCGTTCTAGCTCATTTGCCAATGGAAACAACTGTCCTGCCTCCATCTTAACTACTCTTTCCATAATTTTATGCATTTATATAAGATTCCCACTCATTCCTCTGAACTCCAGTGAATATATTCCCAAGCAACTTAATTCTTCCACATAGGCTAACGCCTCATCTCTGAATCAATCTGGTGACCACTTCTGCACCACCTCCAAGCCAGTAGACAGTATCTTTCCTCAAGTGAAGAGACTCAAAATGCATGCAGATCTTCAGGTGTGGCTTTGCCAGTACCTATAGAGTTGCAGCAAAATCTCCCTGATCTTAAATTCATCCCCTCTAGCAATGAAAGGCTTCATCCAGTCAAGATGATACTGAGATGCGGTCTCAGAAGAGGTACAGAGATAGAGGTGAATGAAGAAGAGCTCGGTGTCATGCGAGGCGTGGAATTCACTGAGGTGCGAATGGAGGGGGACAATGGTGAGGCCCTTACTGAGGATAGAACATTCCACCTCAGAGACAGGAAGGTTGGAGGGAATGGTAACGGATTTGAGCTGGGATCGGGGGAGAGGGGCAGGATTAGAGTTGGTGGTGCCAGAGGCGAAGGGAGGGAAGGTGGGGTGGGAAGAAGATGGAGGCTCCAAGGACTCAAAATATGATGGTGGAGCCTGAGAGACCCAGGACCAGAGAGAGTTAGTGGGGGAAGGAGAGCCTGGGAGCCCATGGGCCCAGCAACGGGTGAGGAAAGTGATGGATAGATGCATGTTTCTTTGGTTGGCAGTCAGTGGTGAACAGAGTGTTGTATTGGTCTTTGCTTGCCCGCAACTCTTCTCGATACACATTAATGATTTGGTGGAGGGGACCAAGTGTATTGTGTTTAAGTTTGCTGATGACACTAAATTGGGTGGAAGAGAAAATTGTGCAGAGGACGCGGAGAATCTGCAGAGTGATATAGATAGATTAAGTGAGTGGGCAAGGGTCTGGTAGATGGACTACTCCATTGGTAAGTGCAAAGTCATCTATCTTAGATAGAAAAATTTAAGATCAGATTATTATTTAAAAGTGAAAGATTTCAGCATGCTACTGTGCAGAGGGACTTTGGAGTGCTTGTGCGTGAATCACAAAAGGTTGGTTTGTAGGTGCAGCAGGCTATCAAGAAGGGAAATGGACTGTTGATTCAGATTTATTTATCACATGTACATCAAAACATACAGTGAAATTCATAACCAACACCTTAAGGATGTGCTGGGGGCAGCTCGTAATTGTAGTCATCACGTATTCTGGCACCAACTGAGCAAGTCTACAATTCTCAGCAGCAACATTCAGAACACAACAAGCTCTTTTCCTCCCTCCCATCCACACACACAGACAGGACTCCAATTCTAGACTTCAGCCAGAGGCTTCAACTTCTGGTCTTCCAATTCACCTTCAAGCTCTGATCTTTATTATTGACCCCTGGACTAGCTGATAATGAAACTCTAATTTCCAGGCTCAAAATCCAAGTGTGGTGACTCACCGGTCCCGTGCTTTCTGCTCACACAGACATCTAATCCTGGGACTCACTAATCCAGGACAACTCCACGTCCGCTGATGTCAAGCCTCAGACTCAGTTGTCTTTTAAGTTTGCAGGAATTGTTTTGGGGAATTAGGGGCCACATTAGGGTTAAGAGACAGGGATATGGAGGAGTTGGAGGTTAAGCACCACTCCATATTGGGATTAGAAGTCCAACGACGTGGATGGGTGATGAGGCCTTCTAGAGACAAGCCTCTGCTCTGGACTCGAAGGCCAGTGATATAGACAAAGGATATCAGTGGACTCTAACTCCTCCATATCCTTGTCCCTAAACCTGAATATGGCCCCTAACTCTCTAAAACCATCTCTGAAAGCTTAAAAGACAACAGCGGATGTGGAATTGTCCTGGGTTAGTGGGTCCCAGGATTAGATGTCTGTGTGAGCAGAAATCCCGAGGGCTGATGAGTCACCACACTTGGATTTCAAGCCTGGAAATTAGGGTTCCATTATCAGCTAGTCCAGCGGTCGATAATAAAGATCAGAGCTTGAAGGTCAATTGGGAGACCGGAAGTTGAAGCCTGTGGCTGAAGTCTAGAGACTGGAAGCCTGGAGGCTTGCACTAGAATTGGAGTCCTGTCTGTGTGTGTGGATGGGAGGGAGGAAAAGAGCTTGTTTTGTTGCTCGTTGTGTTCTGAATGTTGCTGCTGAGAATTGTGGACTTGCTCGGTTGGTGCCAGAATATGTGATGACTACAATTATGAGCTGCCCCCAACACATCCTTAAGGTGTTGGTTATGAATTTCACTGTATGTTTTGATGTGCATGTGATAAATAAATCTGAATCAACATCCCATTTCCCTTTTTGATGGCCTGCTGCACCTACAAACCAACCTTTTGTGATTCATGCACAAGCACTCCAAAGTCCCTCTGCACAAAAGCATGCTGAAATCTTTCATGTTTAAATAATAATTTGATCTTAAATTTTTCCATCTAAAATAGATGACCTCACATTTACCAATGAAGTACTCCATCTGCCCACTCACTTAACCTATCTATGTCACTCTGCAGATTCTCCGCATCCTCTGCACAATTTTCTTTTCTGCTCCATTTAGTGTCATCAGCAAACTTAGACACACTACACTTGGTCCCCTCCACCAAATTATTAATGTATATCGAGAAGAGTTACAGGCCAGCAATGAAGAATGCGATATTCTATTCACCGCTGACTGCCAACCAAAGAAACACACATTTATCCTTCACTTTCCTTGCTGCTGCTGGGCTCCTGGGCTCTCCTTCCCCCACCAACACTCTCCAACCCCAGGTCTCTTAGGCTCCACTATCACATCTTGAGTCTTTCCTCCCACCCCACCTTTCCTGAACACCCCAACCCTTCCTTCTCCTCTGGCGCCATCAACTCTCATCCCCCCTCTGATCCCAGCTCAAATCCTTGTGGTGTCTTTATCATTCCTTCCGACGCTCCCCTCTCTGGGGTGGAATGTTCTGTCCTCAGCAAGGGTCTTACCATTGTTCCCCTCTGCCCACGCCTCGCATGACACCGAGCTCTTCTTCTGTCACCTCTGTTTCTGAACTCATTTCTTTGGCGAGATTTCCACAAGACACAATGATGTCCCCTCCTTCTCTTCTTAGACTCCCCGTTCTGGTTCTCTGCCTGCTCTGGATCTTTTCATCTTGAATTGCTGACGAGACATCAACCAGCTCAACTTCAACACTCCTCTCTCTTCCTTGAAACTTACTCCTTCTGATCACACTTCCCTCACTCTCTCTGCACCGATCCCAACCTTACTATCAAACCCACAGAGGGGATGCTGCTGTAGTGTGGCGGACTGACCTCCACCTTGTTTAAGCCAAGTGGCAACTCTCAGACACCTCCTCATACCCTTGAAGAGGACCAAACTCTGGACCATCAGAAACTGATTCCAACACCATCACTGACCACGTCAACTCTGGAGAATTCCCATCTACTGCTCCCAAACTCATACTTCCCTTACTCTGCACTGCTCACTCCCACCTCCTTCCCAAGATCCACAACCTGACTGTTGGGTAACCCCATACTCTTTGTCTGCTCCTGCTCCAGTGAACTCGTGTCCTCATGCCTAGATTCCATTCTATCCCCTTGGTTCAGTCCCTTCCCACCTACATCCACGATACTTCTCATGCTCTTGATCTCCTCAATAACTTTCAATTCCCTGGCCCTGACCACCTCATTTTCACCACGGATGTCCAGTCCCTATACATTTCTATCCCCATCAAAAAGGTCTTAAAGCTCTCTGCTTCTTTATCAATAAATGATCCAACTAGTTCCCTTCCACCACCACCCTCCTCCATTTGCCAGAACTTGTCTTCACCGTCAGCAATTTCTCCATTGGCTCTTCCCACTTTCTCTAGACTTGAGAGATAGCCATGGACACTCATATGCTATGCACCTAGTTAGAAGAAACATGATGAACTTGGGCGCTGCACCGTGTGCCTGGACCTGCCCAAGGCCTCCGCCTAAGGAAGGGCCGAGCTCGAAGAAGTGGCCGTGGCTGGAGGCCGACACGGCCTCGGGCTTGAGTTTGGCGGGGGCGGCGGCGGGCGGTGCCAAGGCAGCCAGCGAGAACAAGCTGGAGGAGAGGCTGTACTCGGTGTTGTCGCAAGATCGAAGAAGGTGGAGGTGCATAGCCACCAACCCCAGATTCAGGATGGCACCCACTGACTGACTGACTGACTGACTGACATCTTCCTGCTGCCTTAACGGTGATAGGGTTCTCCTTGTCCTCACCTACCACCCCATCAGCCTCCTCATCCAACACATCATTCTCCACAACTTCCAAAGGGATCCTACCACAAAACCATTACTTCACCTTCCTCTTTCCCCTTTCTGCAGGGAGCTCTCCCTCCATGGTTCCCTTGTCCATTTGTCTCTCCCCACTAATCGCTCTCCCTGCAAGCAGCCTGAGTGCTACACCTGCCCATTCACCTCCTCCTTCACCTCCATTCAGGGCCCCAAACAGTCCTTCCAGGTGAGGCAACACTTCACCTGTGAATCTGCTGGGGCTGTCTATTGTGTCCAGTGCTCCCAATGCGGCCTCCTCTACACTGGTGAGACCCATCGAGCATCTCTGCTCCATCCACCAAAAGCAGAACTTCCCGGTGACCAAACATTTTAATTCTGATT
Source organism: Mobula birostris (assembly GCF_030028105.1). NCBI lineage: Eukaryota > Metazoa > Chordata > Chondrichthyes > Myliobatiformes > Myliobatidae > Mobula > Mobula birostris. The sequence goes on along the minus strand of NC_092389.1, from coordinate 33,730,464 downwards.
TTCATTCCCATTCCGACATGCGATCCATGGCCTCATCTTATGTCATGATGAGGCCACCTTCAGGGTGGAGGAGCAACACCTTATATTTTGTTTGGGTAGCCTCCAATCTGATAGCATGAATATTGATTTTGCCTTCTGGTAAAAAATAAATTCCCTGCCCCTCCCTTCTTCTATTTTCCACTCTGGCTCCTTACCTCTTACCTCCCACTGGGTCGTCTCCTCCTTCCCTTTGTACTATTGTCCACTCTCCTCTCCTATTCCTTCTTCTCCAGCCCTTTACTTTTCCTACCCAGCTGGCTTCATCTGTCACCTGCTAGATATCCTCCTTCCCCTCTCCCCATCTTTTTATTCTTATCCTGAAAAAGGATCTTGGCCTGAAATGTTGACTGTTTATTCATTGCCATAGATGCTGCCTGACCTGTTGAGATCCTCCAGCATTTTGTGTGTGTTGCTCTGGATTTCCAGCATCTGCAGAATTTCTCCATGTTTATTCTTCACTGTCTTCTATTGGTTAATCAATCTTCTGACCATACTTACACATTATCCTAAACTCCATGCATCGCTATTTTATGATGTGCCTTCTAGAAATCCAAGTATACAACATCCACTTGTTCCCCTCTATCAATTTGGCTCATTATATCTTCAAATGACTCCAGTAAGTCTTTAACTTCAGATGTTCACCAGTTGTGGGTTAGAGGTGTTCATCAGAATCAGAATCAGGTTTATTATCACTGGCATGTGTTGTGAAATTTGTTAACTTAGCAGCTGCAGTTCAATGCAATACACAATACTGAAGAAAGAAAAATAAATAAATAAGTAAATCAATTACAGTATACATATATTGAATAGATTAAAAATTGTGCTAAAAACAGAAGCAATATATATTTAAGAAGTGAGGTAGTGGAGCAGACTAGATTTACAACCCTCTGCAGCTTCTTTCAGTCCCGTGCAGTAGCCGCCCCCCCACCCATACCAGACAGTGATGCAGCCTGTCAGAATGCTCTCCATGGTACATCAAGAGAAGTTTTTGACTGTATTTGTTGACATACCAAATCTCTTCAAACTCTTGCCTTCTTTAAAGCTACATCGATATGTTCGGACCAGGTTAGGTCCTCAGAGATCTTGACACCCAGGAACTTGAAGCTGCTCACTCTCTCCACTTCTGATCCCTCTATGAGGATTGGTGTGTGTTCCTTTGTCTTACCCTTCCTGAAGTTCACAATCAGCTCTTTTGTCTTACTGACTTTGAATGCCAGTTTGTTGCTGTGACACCACTCCACTTATTGGCTTATCTCACTCCCGTATGCTCTCTAGTCACCACCTGAGATTCTACCAACAATGGTTGTATCGTCAGCAAATTTATAGATGGTATTTGAGCTATGCTTAGCCACACAGTCATGGGTGTGTAGTTGTACCAGTGGTTGTAAGAGATGTTCGGAAATTCTGTTCCTACCCTGGTCACAGTCACGCATGTTGGACAGAAGATGTGAGTTGTTAATTGGAAATGCCCTGAGTATCTTCTCTTTTGCAGATTACGTTGATCCTCACCTCTTTAAAAACTCTTTTGCCAGCAAAATAACATGCAATTCCATTCACACAGGAAGCTGGTCCCAGCAAAACACCAGATGGGCTGTGTATTACAGATGCGTCAAGTGACTGTGCGAATGAGCCATCTCCCACTCAGTGAAACATAGAGTTTGTTAATGTTAAAATATTAGATTTGAATATGAAAGTGCTGTGAATTCAGCTACATACAAAATAGGTCGTTAATCTCTGCTTTACCTTGTTTACTAATTAAAGCCAATTCCTTACAGTTGGTTACAGTGTAACATTTGCCCTGTTCAGTAAACAGTTACTCTGTGACAGTACCACAGTGAGTGGCCCATACCTTAAAAAAACCTACTCATTATCTGCCCTGTAAATTTCTGTGAGTAATTAGGAAGAAAAATTAAGGTATAACAGGAATGAGTCATTGCCTAGAGGTCGGTGACTAGTGGAGTGCTGCAAGGATCTGTCCTGGGACCCCCGCTGTTCGTGATTTTTATAAATGACCTGGATGAAGAGGCGGAAGGATGGGTGAGTAAGTTTGCAGACAACACGAAGATTGGAGGAGTTGTGGATGGAGCTGTAGGTTGTCGAAGGTTACAAGAGGATATAGACAGGATGCAGAGTTGGGCAGATAGAGTTCAATCTGGATAAATGTGAGGCAATGCATTTTGGAAGGACAAACCAGAAGACTGAGTATAGACCATAAGACCATAAGGCAAAGGAGCAGAAGTCAGCCATTCGGCCCATTGAGTCTGCTCCGCCATTTTATCATGAGCTGATCCATTCTCCCATTTAGTCCCACTCCCCCGCCTTCTCACCATAACCTTTGATGCCCTGGCTACTCAGATACCTATCAATCTCTGCCTTAAATACACCCAATGACTTGGCCTCCACTGCTGCCCGTGGCAACAAATTCTATAGATTAACTACCCTCTGGCTAAAAAAACTTCTTCACATTTCTGTTTTGAATGGGTGCTCTTCAATCCTTAAGTCATGCCCTCTCATACTAGACTCCCCTATCATGGGAAACAACTTTGCCACATCCACTCTGTGCATGCCTTTCAACATTCAAAATGTTTCTATGAGGTCTCCCCTCATTCTTCTAAACTCCAAGGAATACAGTATAGGGTTAATGGTCGGTTACTTAAGAGTGTGGATGAACAGAGGGACCCTGAGGTTCAAATCCATGCATCCCTCAAGGTCGCTGCACAGGTTGATAGGATAGTTAAGAAGGCCTACGGGATGCTAGGCTTCATTAATAGGGGGATTGAGTTCAAGAGTAGAGAGGTCATGTTGCAACTCTACAAATCTCTGGTGAGACCACACTTAGAGTATTGTATTCAGTTCTGGTCACCTCATTATAGGAAGGATGTGGAACCTATGGAGAGGGTGCAGAGGAGATTTACCAGGATGTTGCCTGGATTGGAAAACAAGTCTTCTGAGGCAAGCTTAGCAGAGTTGGGACTTTTCTCTTTGGAGCGTAGAAGGATGAGAGGGGACTTGATAGAAGTCTACAAGATTATGAGGGGCATAGATAGGGTGGATAACCAGTACCTGTTTCCCAGGACACAAATAGCAAACACCAGAGGGCATATGTACAAATTTAAGGGAGGGAAGTTTAGGGGAGACATCAGGGGTAAGTTTTTTTACACAGAGGGTTGTGGGTGCCTAGGATGACTTGCCAGGGATGGTGGTGGAAGCTAAAACATTAGGGATATTTAAGATCCCTTGGACAGGTACATGAATGAAAGAAAAATAGAGGGTTACGGGGTAGTGTGGGTTTAGTACTTTTTTTTAGGAATATATGGGTCGGCACAACATCGAGGGCCAAAAGGCCTGTACTGTGCTGTAGTATTCCAGTGTCTAGTGTCTAGTGAGTATTTAAAGAGAACTCTTGTGTTCTTTTAGTCTGTTACAGATGCTGACTCAGCTTGAAAACAGTATACTTTCCATTCACACCTGAACAAATGGGCTGGAGACAGAGTTTATATCTGCTCCCAGATCCATGAACACAAGGCTGTGAGCAGTGGTGCTGGACTGAAGTGCTTCTCCTTGAAGAGGACATTTCCCTTGTTAAACAGCAGCGTCCAGCAGGGGGAACCAAGACACCACTGGTGATAGAGAACACTTTGTTTATACCCTCACACTGCCGGTCATATCCCATATCTCAGGAGCCACCTCTCAGTTAATGCAGAATTCAGTCATCAAATTTATCTGCCTTTAAATGCCGAGAGTTTCCTGGAAACCTCCAGTAGATAACAGTCTAATGACAGGGAGGGGATGTTCAGGGTTGTATGAAAGCCTTGAGTCTGTGAGTCAGAAGCATACAGAAGCACTTTGTAAGTGGTGGATTGTATACACCACCTCATAAACCATCCATCTATCCACTGAGCTAGCTATCTCCTGCCTCAGATGTGGCAAGTCTGTGGTTCCCATTCTGGACTCACCAGTCACCGCAGAACCCACAGAACTGGAGTGGAAGCAAATCATCCTTGATCAGCAAGTATTATCTCAGGAGAAGGAGCAAAGGACACACACACACACACAACACTGCTTTAGTCTGGTCTCTGCCCTCTTCCTTTCCAGTGCTGATGAGGAGTCTCAGCCCAAACCATCGACTATTTATTTCAATACATGGAGCTGCCAGACTTGCTGAGTTCCTCCAGCATGTTGTGGGTGTTGCTCAAGATTTGCAGCATCTGCAGAATCTTTGATGAATATAAAAGTTGGGAGGCTAGGTTGTAACTTTACAAACACTGGTTGGACTGCACTTAGAGCACGGTGTACAGTTCTGGTCACTATGCAGTAAGAAGGATGTGATTGTACTAGAGAGGGTGCAGAAGAGGCTGATCAGAATCAGAAGGTTATGGGGAGAGATTGGATAGGCTGGGCTTGTTTCCCAGTAGTAAAGGAGACTGAAGAGAGGCTGGAAAGAGGTATATAAACCGATGGAAGCATAGGTAAGGTAGATCATTTTTCCCATGGTAGGGATAGCAAAACAAAGAGGACATAGATTTTGAATGAGAGGAAGGATATTTAATGGGGATCTGAGGGATACATTTTTCTTTAAACAGAGAATGCCTGATATCTGGTATGTGCTGTTGGAAGTGGTAGTGTAATCAAATATAATCACTACATTTAAAAGAAATTTAGACAGGCATTTAAATGGGCAAGGCTTAGAAAGATACAGGAGAATGGGATTATTGTAGATGGGCAAAAATGTCATCATGGGCATAATGGGTTGAGGGGTCTGTTTTTGTGCTGTGGGGCTCTCTGGCTGATAATGTCCCATGATTGACTTCTGAAAGGCAATGTGTGAACATTAAAACCACTTCACTGAATTGAGACCTGTTCCATGTCAAAGTGCATAGTATATATGTACACACACACACACTCACACTCAGATTACAGAGACACTCATAAACACTTCTCTATGTGTATGTATACTTCAGTATACATATGCACATAGACACAACACACACATTAGGTGTACACAAATTCTCATTCAAAGAAAGTACGCACATACATTGTACACACACATATTCACAGAAAGATGAAGTATACGTACAAAATATATGCATAAGAGAATACACTCCTCAGACGAGTGCACCAGAGTATACACATAAATGAAGTGCAATATATGTATATAAACACACACACACACACACACACACACACACACACACACGTGTGTAGATGCACACAGATACAGAGTCAATGGCACAGACACAGGCACACTCAAACTGAATACAAAGAGCTCCCCAACAGAGATTTGGCATAGCTATGTTGTGTTTACTGTTAAAAACCATTCTTAAAAATGCCAGAAGCATCTCAGAGTATTAAGTCTAAGTATTTCCTCAAGAGACTTTTGGCAAAATTCCCATTAAGTACAGGAATGTGCAGTTTACCTTGTGCTCCAACCTACTTGGGGGAAAAGGATTATATTTTGCTCCTGCTTTTTTGCAGCAACTTCCTACCAAGACCATGATTAGTTCCGAGCACTGTGAGGGAGTTACAGCGTTCCTACTGCAAAGGATACTTCTCTTTGAATAAATGATATAAATGTGGCAGTGCCATTAAACATATTATTATGGTCTAGCAGACAGGATATGGAGAGGGTGCGAAGTGTCAGCAATGTCAAGTTTCACTTCCTTCTCTCTAATAAGTTCAGCATGGGTTTGGAGTCAGAGCGAGCAGCTGCCAACAACCAGGGAGTGACCTCTCCAGGCCTCATATTTAAATCACCCAGGGAAACTGGAATAATATTGGGCAATATTCCACCACCCCAGTCTTCTGGCTCCCTCAGCCATAAATATGAAGGAAATTTGTCACGACTTCTGTGGTGACTGGGGAATTGACTGGATGATTTCATAGTCTGGGTATTAGCGGACAAAATGTAGAACAGACCTGTAGAACGGAGTAGAGGCAGGCGAGTATCTGAGGGTCACAGAGAAACAGACGCAAAAAGTTAAGAAGAAGCAAAGTTGGCCTCGGGGCACATGGTCTGTTCCCACTTAAAGGGGCAGAACCTCAACAAGCTTCGTCTAAAATAGAACTCAACTTGACAAACGCACAAACACATACAACGTTCCGGATACAAATTAGATCATGTGACGCTACGTTTTCCAGCTTTACTAGACTGTAAAAAGTGAACAATCATTGTGCACCATGTGACCAGATCCCTGCTGGAGTGATCTGCATTTGTGTTGTTGGTGCGGCCCAGCACCACTACCGCTGACACACGGCCCATACTTCAGAGCTCCTGGGTTATTTGTTCTTATTTTCCCAAACCCACTCTACCTTTAGCACTCACTAAATAACCCAGCTTTGCAGCCTGGATTTAAAGGGACATGCAAGCTCTCACTTGCAACATCTACCCTCGGCTCCACCACACCTCGGTACTGCCTGCTCGTTATAAGCTTACTGACACACACGCCGGGCCCCCAGTGGGATCTGTCTCTGGTTCATGTCTCAGACGCGACACGCAATATGTGCTCCTGTGCCTCAGCTGCAGGTTTTGCTGAAACAACAGCAATGGAGCACACGCATTGGAGCAGCTGCAGACTCGGACGGAGTCTTATAGGGAGGGGGCACTGCTATGCTCATTATCATAGATTTGATCCTCACGGGGCTGCAGCTGCCCACACTAGGGCCTCTCTGAGGAGCAATCTCTCTGGAGGCTGAGCTTTCCAAGACAGTCCTTGTCAGGCTGGCCAGGCTTGCACGCAGTTGGGCCTTCTTTGACAACACCCTCAGCTCAGGATCACTGCTGGCACCCGTGGCTGATCTATGCCAGGTCTCCCAGTCTGTCGCTCATTGTTTAATTATTGAAGTCAGTGATGCTCTGCACACTTGAAGAAATTTGTAATTCATTTACTATTGTCTGATGTACTGAGATTTGGGGAAAAATGGCACTGCATATTATCCATGCAGATCACCTCACAAAGTAAGTACGTCAGAGCTGGTACAAAGGGAAAACAATAGCCATTTCCCACGAGCAATGGTCACCTTCCCTTGAGGAAGATGACGGAGCAGGTGTACAGATTGTCTGCCTCTGTGGCCTTCAGGCTGCTCCTCACAACATGGAGCTTTCTGTGAACTAGCCGGAGTTCACGCACTCAACCTTCAGCTTGAGGGTGACAATCAGAGGGATATTCTCAACATCAGTGCTGGGTAATCTGGGAGCACATGGCTGGCTACCATCACTGAGGCTCACCCTACCATGATGAATGGATGTTGAGTGCCAAAGGACAGCCTCATCCTGTATATTCTCCTCACATGTTCCCTCCAGGTCACACACAATTCTGATCAGGAAATATATCAACATCATCACTGGGTCCAAGTCCAGGAGATCCCTCCACAACTGTGGTGAGTCAACTTCTCCAAAGGACTTCAGTGATTCACCACCACATGCCCATGGACTATAATGAATGGGTAATGAATGCTGGTCAAGTCACCAATGCCCAGACCCTAAAAGTCAAATCAAAGAAATGATTATTAAAACAAAATGGCTCAGATTATTCAAGATCTGCACCCAACCTCACTCACTCCTTGTCCCACCTTCCAGCACTGTGTCCCGACCCTACTGCTCATTATGTTCACAACCACATTGTTACGTGTGCGTAGAGCAACAGCAATGATGGAGTAGCGTGATTAAATATTTTTATTGAGTCATGTCAATAGTGGCACCCATTGGGCAACTTACAGTGTGGGAACACAAATCGGGCCCGCCAAGACGAAAACATGCACTCTCAAAAGCCCACATAGATTATAGAGTTTCTCCCACTCGCAGGAGACCTGATTGATTGCGGCACTATTAATCAGCTGAATGCACACTTGCCAATTCTCGCCATTGATAAAATACATGGTTCACCTCCACCTTTCTTTCAGGCAGCGAAGTTCCAGTTCCCTACAGCTCTCTGGGTGGTAAATGTTTCCCCATTTCCCCTCCAAGCACTAAATCAATTATGTTAAATCAATGCTCTTCAGCTTTGATCCCTACTAAGGGAAATAGGCTCTTTTTATTTTATCTTAGCCCCTTAGAATTTTTCTCATCAGCGAATCCTCTTTGAGCCTCTTTTTCAAAACATAAAAGCTCATCTTATTCGTTCATTCCTCATAGCTACAACCAACATTCTCATAAATCTGCAACTTCCACAGTGCAATCATATCTCTTCTGTCTCGTGGTGGTATATGCAACAAGATTAAAGTGGAATCTTGATCACTTGGCCCAGTGGGCTGAGGAATGGCAGATGGAGTTGAATTCAGATAAATGCAAGGTGTTGTGCTTTAGTAAGGCAAACTGTAGCAGGACTAACACAGTAAACAGTAGATCCCTGGAGAAGGTTTTAGAACAGAAAGAGACCTAGGGGTGCTGTAGCATAGCTCTTTAAAAGTGATGACACAGGCAGACAGAAATGGTGAAGAAGGTGTTTGACATGTTTGCCTTCATCGATCAGAATACTGAGAAAATACTGAGAACAGCAGTTCAACATCATGCTACAGCAGTACCAGACTTTGATAAGGTCACATTTGGAATAGTGGTCATTCTGCTCTCGGAAAGAAGTCATTAAACTGGAGAGGGTGTAAAAAGGTTTCTGAGGATGTAACTGGAATTTGAGAGCTTGGGTTATAAGGAGAGGCTGGACATGTTCAGAACTTTTCCCCTGGAGATAGAATGCTGAGGGGTGACCTTATAGACATTTATAAAATTATAAAGAGCATATATACTGTAGCATGAAGAGCTGATCTTTTCCCAGGTAGAAGAATCCAAAACTAGAGGGTATAGGTTTAAAGTGAGAGGGGAAATATTTAAAATGGAACTGAGAGGCAAATACTTCACACAAAGGATGGTGAACCTAAGACCACAAGGCATATGAGCAGGATTAGGCCATTTGGCCCATTGAGTCTGCCCCACCATTCAATCAAGGCTGATTTATTATCCCTCTCAACCCCATTCTCTTGCCTCCTCCTCAAAACCTTTGGTGCCCTTACAAATCAACAACCCATAAACCTCTGCTTTAAATATACCCAATCACTTGGTCTCCACAGCCGTCTGTGGCAAAGAATTCAACACTCTCTGGCTAAAAAATTCCTCCTCATTCCTGTTCAAAAAGGGACATTCTTCTATTCGGAGGTTATGTCCTCTGGTCCTAGACTCTCCCACGATAGGAAACCTTCCACGGAATGTGAAACAAGTTGCCAGAGGAAGTGGTACAACATTTAAAAGGCATTTATACTTACTGTAGTTAAAAGAGGTTTCAAGGGGTATAGACCAAGTGTAGACAAATGCGACCGACCAACTCCAGGACTTATATACATTTTTGAAGCTGAGGCCTAACTAATGCTATGTACAGATTCAGCAAAATCTTCTGAATCATCATGTCTCAGAATCAGGCACCAGATTCAACTGCAGGAAGAGCGAGGCTATGCTCTCCGACAACTGATTTATTATCCCTCTCAACCCCATTCTCTTGCCTCCTCCTCAAAACCTTTGGTGCCCTTACAAATCAACAACCCATAAACCTCTGTAAACCTAGCAATTATCGGCCTGTGAGTTTGACATCAGTGGAGGGTAAATTGATGGAAAGTATTCTTGGAGATGGTATATATAATTATCTGGATAGACAGGGTCTGATTAGGAACAGTCAACATGGATTTGTGCATGGAAGGTCATGTTTGACAAATCTTATTGAATTTTTTAATGAGGTTACTAGGAAAGTTGACGAGGGTAAAGCGGTGGATGTTGTCTATATGGACTTCAGTAAGGCCTTTGACAAGGTTCCACACGGAAGGTTAGTTAGGAAGGTTCAATCATTAGGCATTAATATCGAAGTAGTAAAATGGATTCAGCAGTGGCTGGATGGGAGATGCCAGAGAGTAGTGGTGGATAACTGTTTGTCAGATTGGAGGACGGTGACTAGTGGTGTGCCTCAGGGATCTGTACTGGGCCCAATGTTGTTTGTCATATATATTAATGATCTGGATGATGGGGTGGTAAATTGGATTATTAAGAATGCAGATGATACTAAGGTAGGTGGAGTTGTGGATAATGAAGTAGGTTTTCAAAGCTTGCAGAGTGATTTCGGCCAGTTAGAAGAGTGGGCTGAAAGATGGCAGATGGAGTTTAATGCTGAAAAATGTGAGGTGCTACATTTTGGTAGGACTAATCAAAATAGGACATACATGGTAAGTGGTAGGGCATTGAAGAATGCAGGAGAACAGAGGGATCTAGGAATAATGGTACATAGTTCCCTGAAGGTGGAATCTCACATGGGTAGGGTGGTGAAGAAAGCTTTTGGTATGCTGGCCTTTATTAATTAGAGCATTGAGTATAGAAGTTGGGAGGTAGTGTTGAAATTGTACAAGGCATTGGTAAGGCCAAATTTGGAGTATTGTGTTTCGATCTGGTCTCCAAATTATAGGAAAGATGTCAATAAAATTGAGAGAGTACAGAGGAGATTTACTAAAATGTTGCCTGGGTTTCACCTCCTAAGTTACAGAGAAAGGTTGAACAAGTTGGGTCTTTATTATTTGGAGCGTAGAAGGTTGAGGGGGAACTTGATAGAGGTGTTTAAAATTATGAGGGGGATTGATAGAGTTGACGTGGATAGGTTTTTTCCACTGAGAGTGGGGGAGATTCAAACAAGAGGACATGAGTTGAGAGTTAAAGGGCAAAAGTTTAGAGGTAACATGAGGGGGAACTTCTTTACTCAAAGAGTGGTAGCTGTGTGGAATGAGCTTCCAGCAGAAGTGGTTGAGGCAGGTTCGATGTTATCGTTTAAAGCTAAATTGGATAGATATATGGACGGGAAAGGAATGGAGGGTTATGGGATGAGTGCAGGTCATTGGGACTATAGACAATAGACAATAGGTGCAAGAGTAGGCCATTCGGCCCTTCGAACCAGCACCGCCATTCACAGTGATCATGGCTGATCATTCACAATCAGTATCCAGTCCCTGCCTTATCCCCATAACCTTTGATTCTGCTATCTTTAAGAGCTCTATCCATCTCTTTCTTGAAAGCATCCAGAGACTTGGCCTCCACAGCCTTCTGGGGCAGAGCATTCCATATATCCACCACTCTCTGAGTGAAAAAGATTTTCCTCAACTCCGTTCTAAATGGCCTACCCCTTATTCTTAAACTGTGGCCTCTGGTTCTGGACTCACCCATCAGCGGGAACATGCTTCCTGCCTCCAGCGTGTCCAATCCCTTAATAATCTTATATGTTTCAATAAGATCCCCTCTCAGCCTTCTCAGACTAGGTGAGAGTAAGAGTGCGGCACAGACTAGAAGGGCCGAGATGGCCTGTTTCCATGCTGTAATTGTTATATGGTTATATAACTGGCCTGACAGATCCACCATCCCCTTCACCGTCAGGCCTGACTACCTGAAAGTGCTGGAGGTCCGGTTCAGCAGGGCCGAGGTGTGTAGCAAGAATTGGCTGGAGCAGATAGGGAAGGTGAAACAAGCACTGTGACCATGGGAACAGTGCACACACTCTCTCTCTCAATAACTGGAAAGGACTCGGTCATCAGTTGCAGGGTGCTTTCGGCACCTGCTGTACTTGCTCCTCTCCCTTGGAAATCACTCAGGCAACCATCTGATTCATCTGGGGATCCAAGATGAAGTGAGTATGACAGCTCATGATGCATAAGTCCCTGGGGAACAATATTACCCAACAGCACCCTCATGCTGATGACCGCCTTCATGTGTGGCTGCATCAGGCTGTGAATGGAACCAAGCTGCGTAGCACCAAGTGCTGTTACATGCTGAGCTTCCATCTGTCCCTGGTGTTGCAAATGATGTACCTGGGCCCATTGCCAATGACACAGTGAGCAAGAACGAACTGGAGTGCCATGATATAATCGCATTTAAGGTGATGCTATTAGAGCTCGGGGTGGCAGAGTTCGGAGTGCAACTCTGGCATCCACTGTAAAAAGTTTGTACGTCCTTCCTGTGAGTGTGTGGGTTTCCTCCAGGTGCTCTGGTTTCCTCCCACAGTCCAAAGATGTACTGGTTAGTAGGTTAATCGGTCATTGTAAATTGTGATAAATAAATGAGTTGCTGGGTGGTGTGGTAGAAGTGCCTGTTCTAAATGAATGAATGAATGCCCAGCAAACCACAGTATAGGGTCCTTCCACAGTTGGACATTGAGGAGCTAAGTTGGGTGAGAACTATTTCTTCCTGTTATTCAAAACCCTTCTCCTCACTGTAACCATGTGGTCAATCCATGTATAATTTGATTTTTTTAAATACCAGAGCCCTAAAATTAACCCTCAGTGAGACTCTTTATCAGGTCTTGGCCAGAAACATCAACTGTTTATTTCCCTCCATAATTGCTGCCGGGCTTGCTGAGTTGCCCCAACATTTTGTGTGTGTTGCTCAAGATTTCCAGAATATGTAGATTCTCTTGTGTTTATAATTAAGGAGATGGATGGAATGTTGGTTTCCGTTGCAGTAAGTCTGGAGAATAAAGGCAGGGAAGTTTTGATCAGCTTTTCAGGTCCAGATCTGGTGCAGTTCTGTTCTCAGTATTAAAGAAAGGTGAGAAGTTTGAACCTGTCTGTACTCATTGGAGTTTAGAAGAAGGAGTGGCGATTTTATTGAAATATGGGATTAACAGAGTAGATGGTGAGAGGGTTTTCCTATGGGGATATGTAGAACAAGGGGACATGGTTTTGGTATAAGGGGTTGCCCATGTCACGTAGAGATGAGGAAGAATTTCCTATCTCAGAGGATTGAGAATCTTGGGGGACCACCACCACAGAGAGCTACAGAGATGGAGTTATTGAATTTATTCGTGATGGAGATGTAACATAGATAGAGTTGAGGGACTTGGAGAGATCATGAAAGTAGTGTTGAGGCCAAGTTTGGGCCATGATCCACTGGAATGGTAAAGGAAGCCAACTCCTGCTCCTGGTTCTTATGTTCTTAAGCATACCAAGTATACCATGTTTTGTGGAACCCTGCAAGTAACAGCCTTCCAGTCACAAATAAAAACACTAATCTCCTTCGCCCTGCGACTGAATCAATTTTTCTTTCTTTCTTTTTTTCCAATATTTTTATTAAATTTATTAAATTTTATATACATAAATACAGAATTCATAAGGATACTTATTATAAATCAAAATTAGGTAGCACATAATGCACTAAATATAAATCACACTGATACAATCATGATATCCCATATTTATGATCAATCTAATAAAATAAATTGAATTATGAAATACAATAATATGGTTAATTATATTATAAAAAAGATCTACACCCACTTCCAAGAAAAAGCTGGTTGGTTAAAAAAACACAAAAGAAAAAAGAGTACTTTACCATATAGTGTTTTATAATAATAGCCCAGATCTATATTTTAATAACAATAACAATTCAAAGATTTTCAAAATAGTTCAGAAAGGGACCCCATAACGTTTGAAAATCTTGATTAGAATCAGAAATCGAACAACGAATCTTCTCTAAATTTAAACATGACATAACATCACATAACCATTGAGCATGTGTGTGGGGGGGGCAACCTCCTTCCATTTAAGCAAGATTGCCCTCCTAGCCATAAGAGAAATAAAAGCCAGCAGCCACAAATGAGAAGGCTCCAAAATTACAGCTCTTTCCTCAACAATACCAAATAAGGCAGTCAAAGGATTGGGTTTAAAATTAACTTTAAAAAGTACAGAAAAAGTTTGGAATACATCTTTCCAATACTTTTCTAGGCTCAAACATGATTATTATGATTGTTATAATTATGAGGACACGCAGTCCCCTTTTATTGTCATTTAGTAATGCATGCATTAAGAAATGATACAATGTTTTTCCAGAATGATATCACAAAAACACATGACAAACCGACTTAAAAACTAACAAAAACCACATAATTATAACATATAGTTACAACAGTGCAAAGCAATACCGTAATCTGATAAGAACAGACCATGGCACAGTAAAAGTCTCAGAGTCACTCAAAAGTCCCATCATCTCACGCAGACGGTAAACCTCCAGCGCCACCAACTTGCCAATGCAGCATCCCGGAAGCATCCGACCACAGTCCGGCTCTGAGTCCGTCCGAAAAACTCCGAGCCTCCGACCACCTTCTGACACCGAGCACTGAGCACCACTTCTGCCGAGCGCTTCGACCCTGGCAACAGGCGATACACAAAGCCGAGGATTTGGGGCCTTCGTCTCCGGAGATTCTCGATCGCACAGTAGCAGCGGCAGCAAAGCAGGCATTTCAGAAGTTACTCCAGATGTTCCTCTGCGCTTCTCATAGCTGTCTCTATCAAATCCGGATTGTGCACGGCACCCCTAGTTACACATATCGACATCATTCGGAACGGCCGCACATACTGCATCGCGCCGCCATCTTCTCCTCCCCCACAATCCTTGACCAAAACATATGAATTAATGAAGCCTCTCTATTATTATACCTGTCACAATAAGGAGATATATCTGCAATAAAATGAGAGAGCTTGTCTTTAGACATATGAGCCCTATGTACCACTTTAAATTGTAGGAGGGAATGACGAGCACATAATGATGAAGAATTAACCATTTTGAAAATCGTCCTCCAGGTCTCATCAGATAATGAAGTCTCTAAATCCTCTTTCCAATCTTTTTTAATTTTATCTAAAGGAGCCATTCTCAGTCCCAACAACAGACCATAAATATAAGATATTGAGCCATTATCAAAAGATTTCAAATTAAAAATTACATCTATTATGTTCTTTTCCGGGCTGGTAGGATCTTAAAAAAATCTCTAATCTGTAGATATTGGAAAAAGTGAGTATTTGATAAATTATATTTCACTGAGAGCTGCTCAAAAGAAGAAAGATACCCTCCAACAAACAGATCCTGAAATTGTTTAATGTCTAATCTATCCAACTCTCTAAAAAACAGATAGGTTGTAGATGGTTTAAAAAAATTAGAAAAAATAGGACGAGAAAGAGAAAATCTCAATAAATGGAAACGTTTTCTAAACTGTAGCCAGGTCCTCAAAGTGTGTTTAACCACCAAACTGTGAGTTAATTTATTTAAAGATAAAGGAAGAGAGGGGAACCAATTTTTGAGCCAATTTGTTGGTCTTCCATGGATTGCTTGGACATTTATTATTTTTACCAGCCTAACCATGAGACTTGATAAAATGAATGTAGATTACATCTAATACAGCAGCTTCATTGACCCTCCTTGTTACTGAGTAAAGAATTTACATGATCTTCCTATAGCAAATCCAAGGCTGATTGTTTCAGATTCACCTTTGCATTTCTATGAAGGTTTTACAATGTCCCTTAGAAAATTTTCCCACCATTAATGTTGACTAATTGACTGGCATTTACACCATGTATCCCTTCCTCCATTTTTAAAGAGTTGAACAATATCAGCATGGAATCACTGTCACAATTAGAGAACATTGAAAATCACGGTCAGAACCTCTACAATTGCATCCCCTGCTTCTTTCAATAGACTGAGATACATTTCATCTGATCTTGGTTCGTCAACTTTCAACTTTCATTTATGCCGAAAGCCTTGATATTTCTTCCTCTACCATATTTATCCCATCCAATCACACTACACACTTGCCCTCCTTAACTACTACATCAGCCCTGGCCCCTGTGCTTATGAAAACTGAGAATGTGAGTTTGGTTTTTAATGAGCATGTTGCACGTATCACTCAATGATCTTATAGCTATCACTCAACAATGCCCACAGTGTCATTCCTGCCAGTCTCTTACTGCACTACAAGATCACCTGCCTCATTCCATATACTGTGTGCATTCAAATATAACACCTTCAGTCCTGTATCCATCACCCTTTTCAATTTTGTTCCTATGTTACACTTCAACTCAATACCACTGACTGCAGTTTTGCCCTATCATCTGCCTGACCTTCCTGACAGTCTCACTGCACACTGCATCTACTTGTGCATCAACGACCCCATCCTCAGTCCTATCCTATCACGCAATTTCCCATCCTCCTGCCAAATTAGTTTAAATCCTCCCCAACAGTTCTAGCAAACCTGCCCACAGGATATTGCCCCCTCCCATTGGGTTCGGGTGTAACCCATCCCTTTTGTAGGGGTCATAACTTCCCCAGAAGAGATCCCAATGATCCAGAAATCTGAAACGTTGTCCCATAAATTCTCTCTTCAGGTCTTCCTCCTTTTTCATACCAATATCATTGGTACCAATATGTACTAAGACTTCTGGCTGCTTACCCTCCCCCTTTAGAATGCCATGGATCCAACCTGAGACATCCCTGACCCGGGCACCTGGGAGGCAAAATACCATCTGGGTGTTTCTCTTCTCTGTTCCTCTGACTATGGAATCCCGAATCAGTACTGCAGTCCTCTTCACCCCATTTCCCTTCTGAACCATAGTGCCAGACTCAGTGTCAGAGACCCGATCGTTGTGGCTTCCCCTGGTAGGTCATCTCCTCTAACAGTAACCAAAGCAGTATAACTTAGTATTGTGGGGGTGGCCACAGGGCTATTCTGCACTGGCTGACCATTTCCTTTCCCTCACTTGACACTCACCCAGTTACCTGCCTCCTGCAACTCAGGGGTGACTACCTCCTTGTAGCTCCTGTCTACTATCTCCTCAGGTTCCCGTATGAGCCGAAGGTCATCCAGCTGCAGCTCCAGTTCCTTAACACGCTCTCTGAAGAGCTGCAACTCGGTGCACCTGGTACAGATGTGGTTATCCGGGAAGCTGGAGGTCTCCTAGTATTCCCACATCTCACACAAAGAACACGACACAGCCCCGGAGCCATCTGCACTGCTCTAACTATGCATTAACAAACGAAGAATGAAAAATGAAGAATAAAGAAGAAGAAACTTACCAGATACTTACCTCACTCAAACCTGTTTTTGCCTAAGCCTGATCAGCCAAAACCACCTCACTGGTTCACTCACACAATGGTCGCTTCAACAATTGGCCTCTCTGCTTGTCACTGTCTTATTCTTTTTTGCCCTTGCTAAAGAATTACAATTTGATCAAGCTGTCAGAAAACGCTGAACGCCTGCGAATGCTCATTTTTAAATCTCGCTCGCGGACCTATGGGTTGCCTCCTCCCCCGCTCCCGATTCGACTGGACTGCCGTAAAAACGGCAATAGCCTGCAAGTGCACCTTTTTAAATCTCACTCACGAACCTGCTCCCTCACTCCAGATGAAACTCTTGAACCAAAACAGTGACTGTCCATTTACCTCCGCAGTTTCCTCCAAGAGATTGCCAATGTGGAACATTGTGCAACTATCAGCCAACAGTCTTATTCTGGGGAGGTGAGGGGAGTCATTGGTGAAACAGCTGGAGGTGGCTGGTTATAGGTTTGTGTCTGTAGGACTCTACTAGACTGTACAATACAGACCATGACAAATGTGAAGGAGGACAGGTAGGGAAATGTGTGGGTGACTGAGACGCTGAGATCAGCGTAGTGACTCTATTAAAGCTCGGGGCAGTGGAGTTCGGAACTCAATTCCGGTGTCCTCTATAATAGGGGTCGCCAACTCATCGATCGCAATCGACTGGTCGATCTTTGAGACTTTCCCAGTCGATCCCGAAAATAATGAAAAATAAATACACAAATACTGTTGTAATGTGAGCATTATAAAAATAAGTAATACTAATTAGGGTAATGGTAATATAGCAATATTTTTGCTATTGAAAACTACTTGTAAAGAGAGATTGTTTCTGGGTTGCGGGGTTTCAGTTCTGTTCTTTCTGCCCAGTGCGCATGTGTGTAGTTCCCCTGCCATGCACTGCATTTTCAGCGTAGCCTGTGCTGCATCAAAGTGACCAATTAGATTAGATAAGAGTACAGACTGTCGCAAACATCAATATACGGCACTCACTCGTGATATCCTGCAAGGTAGCTAGCTAGCATGGCAGAGGCTCCAAGAAAGAAGGCGAAAACGTACAACTTCCATCCAGAATGGGAAGAGGAATTTCTATTTACCTAGGTGAACGACAAGTGTGTATGTATGTTGTGCCACCAAACACAAGCACTGACTAAAAGAGGGAATCCGGAGCGGCACCGCAACACCAACCACGAGGAATTTAAAGACACCTACCCCCCCAAAGAGCACAATTCATGCCTGGAAAGTTGAGGAGCTGAAATCGGGGTTGAAGGCCCAGCAATCATTTTTCACAAAACATGCTGCTCAAAATAAGGCTGCTATTGAAGCATCATTTTGTGTAAGTCATCTTTTGGTTAAACACAAGAAGCCTTTTACAGATGGCGATTTATTCAAGGAAGCAATGCCCATTACCGCAGAGACTGTTTTTAATTACTTTAAAAACAAAAAGGACATCACAACCGCAATACATAATATAACGCTTGGCCCTGCAACAGTAACAAGGAGGGTAGCGTCACCGTCAGAGGACGTGGATCGACAAGTGTTAAAGGACTTGTCACTCTGTGAATATTTTTCACTGCAGTTCGATGAACCCCTGGATGTAATGCAAACAGCTCAGCTTGTTGTATTTGTCAGAATGGCTTTCCAGGATTTTCCTCACTCTTTTACAATTAAAGGAGAGAACGAGAGGTGAGGATATTTACAATGAGTTTAAAAAATATATCCGTGAAAATGACACCCCCATTCATAAACTGGTGGCAATTACTCCTGATGGGGCCCCAGCAATGCGCCGTGTGCACGTTGGTTTTATAGCACTGTGCCGTAATGACCCTGATTTTCCCAGCTTCCTAGATTATCACTGTGTGATTCATCAGCAGGCCTTGGCTGGGAAGGTCATGGACTTTTCTCATGTAATGACACTGGTGGTCAAACTGATAAACTTGATTCGAGCAAAAGTGCTTTAGCACTGCTTATTCAAGGTGTTATTGGATGAGCTCGATGCCGCTTACGGAGACATAATTCTTCATGCTGATGTTCGGTGGTTGAGTCGCGGCAAAGTGCTGCAACAATTTGTTGACTTGCTGCCTGAGATAAAGACTTTCCTGTCAACAGGAAAAAAGGAGCACGAGGAGCTGTCAGATGATGCATGGCTACTGGATTTAGCGTTTCTGACAGACATAACGGCTAAATTAAACGCACTTAATAACGAGCTCATGGGAAAAGACCAACACCTAACCCACATGATAACTGCAGTAAATGCGTTTAAGGTCAAGCTCGGTGTTTGGATTTCAAATTTAAAGAAAGGGAGGCTGACACACTTTCCCAACTTGGAAAAAATATTACCAGCCATCACGGAAAAAAATGCTTTTCACCCTGAGCAGTACTGTGCTCACTTAGACAAACTGGCAATAGAGTTCGATCAGAGTTTTGGGGAGTTAAACATCATGAAAGATATTGCTGCATTTATTTCAAACCCATTTCTGCCGATCGATGTAGAACAGATAGCAGCCGAACTCCAGCAAGTATTTGATGTGCCAAGTGATTCTGAAGTGGAAATAATTGATTTGCAAAATGACAGCAAGCTTGAAGCAAGATCAGGGGACGGTGACTTTTGGGGGCTTGTCAGCAGGAAGAAGTTTCCTTATCTCACCGCATGTGCACTAAAAGTCAGTGCCTACTTCGGGTCAACTTATCTGTGTGAAATTGCATTTTCACAGATGAAAATTATTAAATCTAAGTACAGGAGCTCCCTTACTGACAGACACCTCACAGACTGTCTCAGACTGGCTGTCTGTAGTTATGAGCCAAATTTCAGGGAGCTAGCAGAAAGTATTCAGCCCCAGTCATTACACTGAGTGCAACAGTCAATTTTTATTCATTTATTTTTCGTGTTGAAATAAAACTAAATAATGAAACTTAGAATTAAACGTGTGAAGTATTGCAATATTCTTAAAGAAAGACAGCTATGGCCTGTTTGATACGCCAGTTACAGTGTTTTCTTGTTTGAACTAATTTGAAAGTTTGACAGAAGTATTTTGTGTAATTCAAATACATTCAGGCCTCAAATTGGAAGTACAATCTGAGCTGTATTTTCTCTAAATAATTTAGTAGGTAGATGTTGCCTTTCACTAAGGACGAGGTAGGTGATCATGGGCTTAAAAAGTTTGATGACCACTACTCTATAAGCAAGTTTGCACGCTCCTTCCTGTGTGTGCATGGGCTTCCTCTGAGTGCTCCAGTTTCCTCCCATAGTTCAACGATGTAATATGAGTAGGTTAATTTGTCTTTGTAAATTGTCCCGTGATTAGGCTAGGGTTAAACATAGAAGCATAGAAACATAGAAATTAGGTGCAGGAGTAGACCATTCGGCCCTTTGAGCCTGCACCACCATTCAGTATGATCATGGCTGATCATCCAACTCAGAACCCTGTACCTGCCTTCTCTCCATACCCCCTGATCCCCGTAGCCACAAGGGCCATATCTAACTCCCTCTTAAATATAGCCAATGAACTGGCCTCAACTGTTTCCTGTGGCAGAGAATTCCACAGATTCACCACTCTCTGTGTGAAGAAGTTTTTCCTAAACTCAGTCCTAAAAGGCTTCCCCTTTATCCTCAAACCGTGACCCCTCATTCTGGACTTCCCCAACATCGGGAACAATCTTCCTGCATCTAGCCTGCCCAATCCCTTTAGAATTTTATACATTTCAATAAGATCCCCCCTCAATCTTCTAAATTTCTGCAAGTATAAGCCTAGTCAATCCAGTCTTTCTTCATATGAAATTCCTGCCATCCCAGGAATCAATCTGGTGAACCTTCTTTGTACTCCCTCTATGGCAAGAATGTCTTTCCTCAGATTAGGGGGCCAAAACTGCACACAATACTCCAGGTGTGGTCTCACCAAGGCCTAGTACAACTGCAGTAGTACCTCCCTGCTCCTGTACTCGAATCCTCTCGCTATAAATGCCAGCATACCATTTGCCTTTTTCACCGCCTGCTGTACCTGCATACCCACTTTCAATGACTGGTGTACAATGACACCCAGGTCTCGTTGCACCTCCTCTTTTCCTAATCGGCCACCATTCAGATAATAATCTGTTTTCCTGTTCTTGCCACCAAAGTGGATAACCTCACATTTATCCACATTAAATTGCATCTGCCATGAATTTGCCCACTCACCTAACCTATCCAAGTCACCCTACATCCTCTCAGCATCCTCCTCACAGCTAACACTGCCGCCCAGCTTCGTGTCATCCGCAAACTTAATTCTGCATTTAATTCCCTCGTCTAGGTCATTAATATATATTGTAAACAACTGGGGTCCCAGCACTGATCCTTGCGGTACCCCACTAGTCACTGCCTGCCATTCTGAAAAGGTCCCGTTTATTCCCACTCTTTGCTTCCTGTCTGCCAACCAATTCTCTATCCACATCAATACCTTACCCCCAATACCATGTGCTTTAAGTTTGCACACTAATCTCCTGTGTGGGACCTTGTCAAAAGCCTTTTGAAAATCCAAATATACCACATCCACTGGTTCTCCCCTATCCACTCTACTAGCTACATCCTCAAAAAATTCTATGAGATTCATCAGACATGCTTTTCCTTTCACAAATCCATGCTGACTTTGTCCGATGATTTCACCGCTTTCCAAATGTGCTGTTATCACATCTTTGATAACTGACTCTAGCATTTTCCCCACCACCGATGTTAGGCTAACCGGTCTATAATTCCCCGGTTTCTCTCTCCCTCCTTTTTTAAAAAGTGGGGTTACATTAGCCACCCTCCAATCCTCAGGAACTAATCCAGAATCTAAAGAGTTTTGAAAAATTATCACTAATGCATCCACTATTTCTTGGGCTACTTTCTTAAGCACTCTGGGATGGAGACCATCTGGCCCTGGGGATTTATCTGCCTTTAATCCCTTCAATTTACCTAACACCACTTCCCTACTAACATGTATTTCGCTCAGTTCCTCCATCTCACTGGACCCTCTGTCCCCTACTATTTCCGGAAGATTATTTATGTCCTCCTTAGTGAAGACAGAACCAAAGTAGTTATTCAATTGGTCTGCCATGTCCTTGCTCCCCATAATCAATTCACCTGTTTCTGTCTGTAGGTGACCTACATTTGTCTTAAATTGTTGGGTTGTTGGGTGGTGTGGCTTGGAGAGCCAGAAGGACCTGTTCCGCACTGTATTTCTAAATGAAATGAATAAAATAAAAAATAAATTTGTCTTCATGCCCTCTAGTGGATTATACTGGTCTATGGTTCTAAGATTTCAAATTATTTTTACCTTGTCCAGGAGAGTTAAGTATAGGCATATGTACGGCGTTCGCTGGGTTAATTCAGAGACAGAGGCTAAGAGAGTCTAGGTTGTGGGACAGCTACACTTTCTGTTCCAACACCTACTTGATGGTCGTCAAGTGACAAAATCCTCAGTGGAACTAGCTCTGTCCACAGTGGAAGTGACATCACAGGCCAAGGTCAGAATAAGCCCTGTCCTCGAAAATATTGGAAAATATTGACAGCCGGCTTAACTTCCTGAATAAATCCATTAACTTGTCTAAATATGTAATTATCTCTGAATTTGCAGACATTTAACATCAGTTTAAAAAAATCATAGTACTTTTAGATAGTTTAAGAATGAAAATAGTTAAAACAAGAACATATAAAATGAAATTAAATACATTTAGATGAGATCAACCAACTGAACATCATGTAAATCATTTAAAACTCACCATTCCTCATTTTTAATTCAACTCTTGAGATGTTGTTGTCACTGGCAAGGCCAGTGTTTATTGCTCACTCCTAACTGACCCAGACAAGGAGATGATGACCTCCTCCCTCACCACCAGTCAGGGCCCCAAACTGTCCTTCCAGGTGAGGTTTCACTTCACCTTTGAGTCTGATAGGATCATCTATTGTAGCTGGATTTCCCAGTGTGCCCCCCCCCCAACATTGGTGAGACCTGACCCAGATTGGGGGACCACTTTGTCAAGCCCTTCACTCCATCCGCCACAAAAGGTGGAAATCTGCCTGGGTGGATGCAGCAATGAAATGATGAGTGGCAGTAAACAGGAGGTGAGTTGTTGTCAGGTCCCCACTCACCTGTGGTAATACAGGTGACGGTACATATCAGAAACTTAGAAGCATGTAATAATCTTGGGGGACTTCAGTCTACAATTAGACCGGGCAAATCAAATTAGCAGTAGTTGTGGAAAGTGACCCAGAATGTTCGAGAGATTGTTTCCTTTATCAATACATTGGAGAACAACTGTTGAATGACTGTATTATGTGGAAAGGGGTAATTAGCAATTTAATGGTAAAGTGCCCTTTAAGCAAGAATACTCACAATATGATAGATTCTCATGTTAAGATGGCAGGTTATTTAGTTCAATCTAAAACCTGGTTTTAAATCTAACCATACAAACTGCAAAGCAATGAGGTATGAGTTGGACTAAGTAGATTAGGAATCAACAAGTCTGATTATAATTAAACAGTTAAAGAGAATAGTTTACAGCAAAATAGTTCAACAGATCGACTCCTGGGATGACAGGTTTGCCCCGAGAGGAGAAATGAAGAAGACTGGACCGTACTCTTTAGAGTTGAGAAGAACAAGAAAAGCTATTATTGAAACACGCAAGATTCACTCAGGGCTAGCTGGAGGGATAATTCTTCCTTTGGCTGCATTCACTGGAACTAGAGTTCACAGTCTTAAAATAATGGGTCAGGAGCAGGATGAGAAGCAATTTCTTCTCTCGGAGGGTGGTGAATCTTTCAAATTCTCTGCCGAAGAGGACTCTAGAGCCTCAGCCGTTGAGTATATTCAGGGGAGAGGTCAGTGAAAGAAGGTGGCATTGATTAAAGAATACTCATGATCTTTTTGCATGCTGCATGTGGGCAATGGCCAGATCCTAAATTCTGTTTGGTCTGTGTTGCACATGGTAAATTTTGTGACAAGTAAGCACATTCTAACAGAGAGAATGAATGTGCATGGAGAGCTGATCCGGGGGAGACAGTGTCATTCTGAAAAGCCAGCTCCAGTGGCAAATGAGGTGATCAAGGGTTCACTGATAGCAGTGAGACCTTGCAGTCAGTGACTGGCAGTCCTGGTGCCAGGGAACTGAGGCTATTTTATCTAAACATTCTTCTGAAATGTGATGCCATAATTATATACTCATAGGGGCAGACTGGGTTTCACAAAACAGATTTCAACAGTTTACAAACTGCTGACCTCTGAACTTTGCTATGGCCTATCCCCCTGGGTCTCCCTCGCTTGTGTATCTCAGAAGCCCTGTGGTATTTGGCTGAAGATTTATGTTACAGAAAATAGCTGGTTAAATGTTTTTTCTTGTGCTCACCCCTTTCCTGGGTCTCCCTCAGCCCCGGACTTTGAGCTTAACGAAACAAAACAAGCTGATTCTCTGTGGAAGAATTTGAGCTGTGTTATTACTGATCTGCGCCTGAAGGAACTGTTTATTGATGGAGGTCACCCAGATCACAGCTTGGTTATATTTTTAGAGCTGAACTTACAATCAACTGATTGGTAAAAAGCCACTTTGCAGACACATTCACTTCACACCGGTCCAATAAAAAAGCAGAGCAAATCAGCTGGAGATTCAGCATCTGTCACCCTGCATCAACTTGTTGGCTTTGCCCTATTCATCATAAGTACTGCCTACACTTTTAACTCCTCCTGCCTGATAGGAACTAGAAGGAGAGCGTTCAGTTAATGGCAGTTTCTTAACCCCTTCTTTTCCTGTTGCCTTTCCACAGCTTCCTGATGCCCAGCTACTCCAGAGAGCAGTGGCCCAGGATGACCAGAGGCTGGGTCTGCTGATGCACTTGGGTGTGCCCAAGCTCGGGAATGGGAGAGACTCGTAGATCAGGAAACTCTGTCTGTATCAGAACACCTCCGGGCAGATGTCTTAGTCACATGTTGTATGTCTGGAGGCACTAGCATCTGGGGGACGAGCCACTTCCCACCTTCTCCTGAGAATCTCTACTCAAGGTTGGAGCCTCGGCCTGACCCTCAACTAGTACCTCGGAGGGTCTTTTCACTGGTGCCCAGTGCAGCTAACACAGGCATTGGACCGATGGTTTGAGGTGGAAGGCAGAGAAACTATTCTGAAGCTTTTAGTTTAAGTATTGGATGGAACAAACTTGGCCTGAGCAGTGATCTCCAATTCTGTTAATTTAGTTGTTACCATGTAATTGCCATAACAGCATGGTCCAGTAGTGAACCACTGATGCAGAGGTATGAATTTGAAAGTTATTACTGCATTTGAATGTAGCTGATAACTCACAGCTCCAGCCACCCAGGTTCAGTATTGACTCTGGTGCTGCCTGCGTGGGCCTTGCATGTTCTCCATGCGACCACATGGATGTCTTCGGATATGCTCTGGTACCTTCGCACATCCTAAAGACGTGGTGGTAAGTTCATTTCCCTGGTGCAGGCAAGTGGCAAAATATCAAAGGGGAATTTGTGAGTATGTGAGAGAGAATAAATTGCAGGGTTAGGGGGGAATCCAAGGTGGGGGGTAATGGGAACGATGGGATTGCTGTGCTGGGAGCAAACACAGATCTTGTGGGATGAACGATCTGCTCCTGGGTTGTAATATGTACATCAACAAACGAAACCAGTCTCAGTCATGGTCAAACTGTCATATAAACCCTTTTGTTTACTAATGTCATGCAGGGGAGGAGATCTGTTGCCCCTCCAGACAACAGACCCACCATATGGTCAACTCCTCAGTCCAGGGCAATGAGGGCTGGGCAATGACTGTGAAGTCTGTGTACTGTGAATAAAAATTATTTCTTATTTCAACCAAATGGATTGTGGGGGACAAGTCTTCTTGTATACTGCATTAGCCGACTAACAAAACTAACATCCCCTAACAAAACTGAGTGAGATAGCTTTAACTCAGTTAGCTAGCCTGTGATTCAGTTATCTGGCTGTAGTTTAGTGAGCCAGCTGTGATTCGCTGAAGCATCTGTGATTCAGTGTGCCAGTTGTGATTCAGTTATCCAGCTGTGGTTCAGTGAGCCAGCTGTAACTCAGCCAGACAGCTGTCATTCACAACCAGCTGGTTCACAGCCAGCTTTGATTCAGTTATCCAGCTGTGGTTCAGTGACTCCACTATGGTTCAGTGAGCCAGCTGTGGTTCAGTGACTCCACTATGGTTCAGTGAGCCAGCTGTGGTTCAGTGAGCCAGCTGTTATTCAACAAACCAGCTGTGGTGCAATTATGCAGCTGTAAATCAAAAAGATCACAAGGCCGTAAGATACGGGAGCAGAACTGGGCCATTCAGCTGTGGTTCACAGCAGTTAGCACTGCTGCCCCCACAGTTCCAGGAACCAGGTTCAACCCTGACCGTGGGTGATACCTGTGAAGAATTTGCACGTTCTACTTATGACCAGGTGTTCTGCTTTACTTCTGTATACTAAGTATGTGCAGAGTGATATACTGTAGGTATGAAACACCCTTTTTACTGGGCGTCTCTGGAAATGAGGTTCATTAGCCCCTTGCTAACAGCCACTGGATTCCGTGGCAAGAAACCCACCGTTCTCAGGCTCCATACATCTAGGGTGTTTATGACTTTGGTCCTGCCAAACCCGTGAGGTTCGGATGTCTCGCCACCCAATCCCTGGTTATGTGAATGCCGTGTGATTTACTGCCCCCCCCCCGCCCCCTGCAATTGCTCATCAGCAAGAAATAACAGGTTGTACACTGCATACAATTAAGAGGAAGTATATTTAAGAATGGTAACTTAAGGATACAGTTATTAAAGGAAAGAAAGAAAAAAAACAAAAAGGGCCCATTATACTTAAACAGTCACATGTGCACGGTGGAGTTCAAATCTTGGAGCTTGTCTGTAATTCACACACCACCTTCCATTTTCATTTTTAAATCTTTTTATTAATTATTATTGAAAATCAACAAAAAAAATACATTGAAGTAATCAAGTTAACATATCAATATGTACAATTAGAGTTAAACTATCAACCAAGATAAACAATATATCAATAATAAGAAGAAAAACAAAATGTTAAAGCTATTTTTTTGGAAAAAAGAAAGAAGGAAAAAGAACCCCTACTAACTAAAACAAAAAAACCCTACTAACAAAAAAAAACAAAACAAAAGAAAACATTTGGAGCACAAACCCGGAGCTATACACCATACAAGCTTCCATAAAAGAACGACATCAATCCGCCAACCAAATCCATTTACCCAAGAATCAGAAGGGGACCATCTTAATTAACTCAAATCAAATGATAGTAGTGGGCAAAAGAGCCCCACCTTTTCTCAAAGTCAAATCGAGGATCATAAGTTTGACTTCTGATTTTCTCCAAACAAAGACATAGCACCACCTGAGAGAACCATTGTATCAAAGTGGGAGCAGAAGCATCTTTCCATTTTAATAAAATAGCCCTTCTGGCCAATAGTGTGACAAATGCAATTACATATTGGTCTGATATAGAAACACTGTGAATATATTGAAGGATTATACCGAACAAAACTGTCAATTTATTAGGTTGTAAATTAATTTTTAAAGCTTTAGAAATTGTAGAAAAAATAGATTTTCAAAACTGTTTCAATACAGAACATGACCAAAACATATGTGTCGATATAGCTGTCTCAGTTTTACATCTATCACCCTGACTATTAACATTAGAAAATATTTTAGACAGTCTCTCCTTTGTCAAATAATAACAATGTACAATTTTAAATTGAATTAGAGAGTGACTGGCCCAAATCAAAGAAGAGTTAACCAACTTCAAGATTCGCAACCAATCCTCTGTTATCAAGGTCATGTTAAGCTCTCTTTCCCAATCTTGCTTAATCTTAAGTAAAGGATAATTATCTTGTTGTAATAGTAAATTATAAATTTTCCCCATAAAACCTTTCATTTTTAGAATATTGTCTAACAGGTCAGAATCTTGTATATACGGAAATTACTTAAATATTCTTGTAAGAAATGTCTGACCTGAAGATATTGCAAGAAGTGTGAGTTTGAAAGAGAATATTTAGTTACTAATTTCTCAAAGGACATCAATCAGCCTTCTTGAAACAAATCCATAAAGGAATAAATTCCTTTATTCCTCCAAAGAGAAAAGGTAGGATCACTAAGTGAAGGTTTAAATAAATAGTTTTGATAAATTAAACTAAGAAGGTTAAATTTTTTAAGATTAAAAAACTTACAAAACTGATACCAAATTTTTTAATGACTGCTTAATCATAGGATATATATTTAGAATAGAAATTTTGGCTAGTTGTACAGGTAAAGATGTTCCTAATAACGAAGTTAAGTAAAATTGTTTCACAGCTTTCAATTCGAAGTCAACCCATGGTGGTTGTTCATTTTTATCAGTCCAATATAACCAAGTACATGCATAATGTATATTAACCACCCAATAATACATTCTTAAATTAGGCAAAGCAAGACCTCCATCCTTTTTTAATTTTTGTAAATGATACTTTCCAATTCTTGGTCTTTTATTATTCCAAACAAAAGATGAAATAATAGAATCAACCTGATCAAAAAACTTCTTAGTTAAAAAATAGGAATGTTTTGAAATATATATAAAAATTTTGGTAAAATCGTCATTTTAACTGCATGAATTCGACCGGCTAACGAAAGTGTAAGTGGATTCCATCTAGAAAATAATTACTTCATAAAATTCACTAAGGGAACTAAATTATCTCTATAAAGGTCTCCATAATTTTAGTGATGATAATACCTAAATATTTGAAAGAATCGGTAACTTTAAAAGGAATGTCGTCATATATAGAAGCAGAATCATTTAGAGGAAATAATTCACTTTTATGCAGGTTTAATTTATATCCTGAAAACTTTCCAAATTCATTTAATAATTTCAGTAAACTAGGAATGGATTCTTCAGGATTCGAAACATAAACTAAGAGATCATCATCATAAAGGGAAGTCTTATGAATAGTGCCATTTATGGAAATTCCTTGAATATCTTTAGCTTCACGAAGTGCAATAGCCAAAGATGCCAACACCAAATTAAATAACGAAGGACTTAACGGACATCCTTGTCTCATACCCCACGAAGGTCGAAAGAAGGGGAATCTACAATTATTAGTAATAACAGTGGCAATAGGGCTTTTATATATCATTCTAATCCACTTATTAAAATAAGTTCCAAAGTTAAATTTCTCTAAAATGTTAAATAAATATTTCCATTCAACTCTATCAAATGCCTTTTCAGCATCAAGAGAAACAACACATTGGGGAGTCTTCGAGAAGGATGAGTATATAACATTTAACAGTCTCCGAGTATTAGAAAAGGAATAACGGCCTTTTATAAAACCTGCTTGGTCCTGAGAAATAATTTTAGCTAGTATATTCTCCAACCAATTAGCCATTATTTTTGAAAGAATTTTAGCATCCATATTTAATAATGAGATAGGTCTATATGAAGCACAATCAGTCGGGTCTTTATCTTTCTGAATAATTAAAGAGATAGAAGCTTCATAAAACGTGGAAGGTAACTCTCCTAACAAAAAAAATCCTTTAAGTGTTTCCAACATATAAGGAGTAAGCAATTCTTCAAATTTTTTATAAAATCCTACAGAAAAACCATCCAATCTAGGAGTTTTACCAGATTGCATTGAAAGGATAGCTTTCTGAATTTCTTTTTCAGTAAAAGGAGTATCAAGAATTTGTTGATTTTCAACAGATATTCTAGGAAAATCAATCTTTTGTAAAAAGGCATTCATTTTAGAAGGATCAGCTGGAAACTGTGATTTATAGAGTTCACTGTAAAAGTCTTGAAAAATTTTATTAATATCTTCATAATTACAAGCTAAACTACCATCTCCCTTATGAATTTTTAAAATTTGTCTTTTAGCTCTAACTGCCTTTAGTTGGGATGCTAATAGCTTATTACTTTTATCTCCAAACACATAAAATTGACTTTTTAATTTAAGCAAATTTCTTTCAATAGGATAACTTAATATTAAATTATATTGTGATTGAAGTTCAACCCTTTGTTTAAATAAATCAATATTAGGAGAAACTGCATAAGTGTTATCCAAGTCTTTAATTTGTTTTGAAATCCAACTCTATTTTTGTCTGTTTCTTAAGCTTAGCCAAATAGGAGATTATCTGACCTCACAAGTATGCTTTAAATGTATCCCATATAATTAATTTCGACACATCTCCCGCATTATTAAAAAGAAAAAAATATTTTATCTGAGTCTCTATAAATTTGACGAAGTCCGAACTTTGTAATAAATTTTCTCGAAAATGCCAAGGCAAGTTTACATTGCTAACATCATTCAATTCAAATGTTAAGCTTAAAGGTGCATGATCCGAAACAACAATAACATCATATTCACATTTCTGGACTTTGGACAAAAATCGGAAATCAGCTATAAAATAATCAATTCTCGAATATTTTTTATGAACATGTGAATAAAAAGAATAATCTCTATCATTAGGATGTAGATTTCTCCAAATTTCAATCAAACCATAATCAATTAAAAAGGAATTAATAAGTGATGCTGAACAACTCAGAAGCTGCTGAGTGGTTGAACTCTTGTCAATCAAAGGATTTAAACAACAGTTGAAGTCACCTCCCATCAGCAACATATATTCATTTAAGTCTGGTAATAAACCAAATACATTTTTAAAAAAAGAAGGATCATCTACATTAGGTCCATATAGATTAACCAGGACAATTTTTCTATTACAAATTGTTCCTTTAACAATTAAAAATCTACCATTGATATCTGAGACAATGTCTTCTTGGATAAATGAAATATTAGATTTAATAAAAATAGATACTCCCTTTGTTTTATTTTGACAAGTAGCATGATATTGAAGGTCCTTCCACATTTTGAAAAATCTATTTTGATCGCCCGTTCTGATATGCGTTTCTTGAACAAAAATTATATCGGGCTGGAATCGATTAATAATTTTAAAGGTCTTCTTTCGCTTA
This sequence comes from Mobula birostris, assembly GCF_030028105.1. Classification (NCBI taxonomy): domain Eukaryota; kingdom Metazoa; phylum Chordata; class Chondrichthyes; order Myliobatiformes; family Myliobatidae; genus Mobula; species Mobula birostris. Next base: position 33,699,592 of record NC_092389.1, on the reverse strand, counting down.
ATAGGGTGATTCCAGCCACGTACGTTCCAACTAATAACGTTTATCTGTTTAACTACCATAGAATATTGTGTTTAACACGAAAATACACACATACCATCGCGGGCTAATCAAAGATGACGGTGATGAGTATAACCATATAGAAAACACGCATGCTCCAGAGCTCCATAATGGGAAAAAATACAGAATGCATGTAAAAAATCTGGAAAAAAATCCCACGATAAACCCCAAAACACAAAAATCCTCCCAATCCTCCCACCATCCCAAAAAGTAGAAATCCGGCAAAAAGAGAGAATAAGCTAGAAGGCATCCCCAGAGGAAGAAAAAAGCAGAACTCTGCGTGTCACTCAATTTAAATAGTGATTTAAAAGTTTTTTCTCTCAATTCCCCCCTCCCCTTTACAAAGAAAGCGCATGACCCTAAGATAAGAAAACCTAGCAGAGAAAAATAAGATGCTTATATTTAATCATTGAAAATAAGCTAGGGAATGCAAAAACAGAGACGTCAAAGCAATACTATTAGACCTAAACAATATAATCTCTAACAAGAGAAAATCGGCGCCATTATTCCTTTGACTTATTACCCGATTTTAACACAAAAATCTAAAGCTAATTATCTATCACTAAACACTCCTCACTATATAAGAAAAGGTCTATATAAACTATAAAAACTATCACTTAATTAATGAAAGAAAAGGAAGAAAGAAGCAGATAATCAAACCAGTTAACAATCTGTTTGCTGTGTTAATTCATTCTGTATACCAAACAGACTTCGGAAAAGTCATTCATTAGTTAAACCAAGAGGTTCACCTCATCTTTAAATAGTCCATCGATGAAAGGATATCTTCAACATATCAGAAATCTTCAAAACCTGTTTTCTGTCAGAAAATTATTCAGCAAACCTAATATCCTTCACACGTCAGCCACCTCCAAGATAGAATTAACATAGTCCAATGCCACCTGGGGATCCAAAAAAACACATGGAGTAGAATCTTTAGGAAATAATTTTAATCGGGCTGGGTAGCAAAGCATGGGCTATCTTCATAGCTGGAACAAATTTGATCTGCTGTTCCATAACTTCCCATGAAAGTCTTCATAAAGATGAATCTCGGAACTCTTAAATTTTAAAACTCTCTGTTTCCTTACACATTTTATGATTTGGTTTTTAACTTTAAAGCGAAGAAAATTGACCAAAATTGGTAGTGCTTTACCTGAAATCTGAGAATTCGAAGTGAAAATTCTATGAGCTCTTTCAATATCGGGAGGCCGAGGTAGAATATCCGGAAACAGCGATTGAAACAAATTGGCAATATAGTCCAATAAATTCCCACTCTCAGAACCTTCCTTCAGTCCAACAATTTGAATGTTATTCCGACGAGGTTTTGCCTCTAAGTCGATAATTTTACATTGAGCCTGTTCCAAGCGGGCTGAAATATCCACAATCTGACGTTTCAATTCTTTAAACACAGTAGTCAAGGAAATAGTATTTTCCTCTACAGTCTGAAAACTCTGTCGAAACGACTTCAACTCACAAGTGTTATTGTCTATTTTGTTGTTGAGAGCCATCAACGCATGTTCCAAATGCTCAGCCCAGGCAGGCATATCTTCTGATTTTTCTTTTGAAGCTTTTCCCTTTCCATTGCTGGATTCAAAGAGCTGTTTTCAACTTCTTAAAGATTGTGACATAACGATAACTATTCCCCTCTAAGATCCGAGAAATAAAAGTTAAAAATTCAAGGTTTAAACTGGGGAAAAGGAGGAATTAAAGGTGGCCACAAAAATTATGTATTACCCCATTGAGCTGCAGGCAGAAGTCCCACCAGCTTCCAAATGTCGCTTGAAATTCATCTCAAACAAATAGGTCTCTCCTACGGGAGTATTGGTCCTTCCTCCTGGAAGCCATTCATCTGCAGAAAGCACCTCGTGCAACAGGAACAGCATCCTCAGTCATCTTCCCTCCTGTTTTCCCCCAGCTTCTGCCAAAAAGGCATCCCCTAACAAAACCTATCTGCCCAGCATTCTCTAGTACCTTCTCCCAATTCTGCCATCCTGGTTGGCTGACAACATATTCCTAAGGTGAACAACAATGCCCCTTATCTCAGTCAAGCCCAAACATGCTAAAAGCAGAACAGACTGCTCTTACAGAACTGCTAAAATGAAATACCTACAGCACAGCAGTAAAAATCTTAATCAGGGTGTTACAGGTGCATTGTCCCAAGATTAGGCAAATACTTAGAGAATCGGGAATTATAGGCTCTAGGGAAATAAGTAGGGGATCAGTTCTGATGGAATTGCTCTGATTGCCATCACAGGTTCAATGGCCAAATAGCCCCCTTCTATGTTGCATCAAGACCGATGACAAGATACTTTCCATATCATTGGAAATACATGTCAGCAATGGCAGATGTCAATGACAAAACTGTCTGCTGAGCGTGAGCACAGCCCTCAACCAGCTGAGCAAAAGAGCAACACGAGAGTGTGCCAGCACAAGCAGACCCCACTCGTCACTAGTGATGTATACAGATCTTACATCTGTATACTGGAGTACTCTTACATTATGGCACTGTAAATGATTTCTGTAACACGATACATGGAAGTGCATTCAAAAATTCATCATCAGTTGTAACATGAAGACTACAATAAGGCAAAGATTCAGTAGATGAAAATTTAAAAGAAATGTAGATACTGAAAATCTGAAATTAACAAAAAACAGAAAATGCTGGAAACTCTCAGCAGGTCAGGCAGCATCTGTGGAGAGAGAAGCAGAGTTAGTGTTTCATGTTCAAGACCCATGGCTGGAACTGGGGAAAGGAATAAAACAAATTAATTGCACAGATGTGGGGAGGTAAGGTTAGAACAAAGAGAATATCTCTTCTAGAATGAGACCAGATGGGTTACAATGGCAGTGAGAATCAGATTGTGCTTTGTCTGTGTTGTGCAACATGCCCTGCAGCACAGGCTGTACTTATGGAGAAAGAAGGACTGAGCCAAATCTCAAATGGGCAGTTCATACAGAGACTGACATAAAGAAAGTGATGGTTAGTTGAACTCGTAGAATTCCGATTAAGTCTGTAAGGTTGAAATATGCCTAGATGAAAGTATTCATTGGGCCTTATTAAAATAGTACAAGAGACCACAGACAGGTCGGTGTGGGAGTAGGATGCAGTATTAAAGTGGCAGGAAACAACAGCCTTCGTGGTCCCAGTGAAAATGGCATTATTGGATGCAGAGGGTAAAATAGGAATGGTTCCAATGGCAGACTGCCTGGCCTTGCAGGAATATTGCTCTTAATTTTGATGCAACAATGCTTAGGATCAGATATCATTCTCCAGAGAGATATACAGGCACGTTTTTACAGGTACAGCATTGTCACAAATGCACTTTTTGTATTTTTAGCTCTCAGTAAGCAGAGAGAGATACTTGGGCAGGAGAGCTGACAGGCTCACTGAGAGAGAAAAGGGCCTTAATGAATGATCTACACACACAAACTCCGGCCACAAGTAACATTGTAGATCAGGAGCCAGGACCATGAGCAAACTACATTGGGATGCAGAGGGTCTACAGTGACCCAGGGTGAGGCCGTGTAAATGGCACAGTGAAAACTAGAGACAGTGAGAGTGGATGAGTGGACACAGCAAGCCACAAACAATGAAGGTGCCAGGAAAACCAAGGTCTGTGGCTGCTCCAACAGCAGATGTTATACATTGTTAGATGGGTACATCAAGATCCACAATTGTTTAATGTCATTTCCTGTACACAAGTGTAAAGGAGCATGAAATCATTGTTACTCCGGGTCCAATGTAGCACAGAAGAACCCACAATAAGGTAAAGAACACAATAATAACAAAAAAAAACACAATAAGAATGATTATGTAAGATAGTTTATATGCATGGATTGAGTGAATGTCCATAAAGTGATGCTGGGCACAGGAGTGTCTTTAGATAAGGTGGTGACTGACAGGAATTGATGAAGTAGTGGTGGCTGGGGGGGTGTGGAGGGGTGAGTTAGTGGGTTGTGTGTTGATCAGTTTTACTGCTTGGGAAAACTAACTGTTTTGGAGTCTGGTGGTCCTTGTGTGGATACTATGTAGTCTCCTCACTGATGGGAATGAGACAAATAGTCCATGGGCAGGGTGGGTGGGATTCTTCATGATGTTACTTGTCCTTTTCTGGCACCTTTCTGTATACATGCTGACACTTCAGCAAAAGTGTTCGTGACACAGGGTTGTTGAGGGTGGGATGAGCATTAGTAAACATATGTGAGAGGATGTGACAGGGATAGAATAGATGAGAATGATCTGTGAGCTAGCATCAATTACCCTTCTGCTTTTTTTGTAAGGAATTATGAGAAACCTATCATCGTCATTGCTCGGTCGGAATGCAGAGATCAATGTGGGACAGACACAGATTTTAGATTAGCACCTATGGGGATACAAGTGTTTAGAGTCAGGTAGGATGAATATTGTTGTAATATTGATGCAATCATTTAGAAGATCTGTCACTAAAGACTCCAGGGAATTTCTACAGGTGTATGCGGGAGAGTGTTCTGACTTGTTGCATCAGTGCCAGGTCTGAAGGCTCTGTTAGGGATTATTCTGGATTTATGGGAATATAGCAGATACTAATTCAAACAAGAACCAATCTTTAATTCTTATTGTAAATTGCAAACAGTAAGTTGAAGTTTAAAGCACACCTTTGCAAATAAGCAGGCTGGTCCATAGATTGCATATGCAACAGCCAAACATTAAGACAATAGACTTGTGTTAATTGGCCTGCACCAAACCAGGCAACTTGGTCTAAGTTATTTGCACCATTTTGACTGAGTGCATGCTGGCAGACCAGCCAATATTGTCATTTAGCATGTCAAACATGATCACAGGTATAGGCAGTCAATAGTTTTTGTGTACTTGCCATATTTATGTACTCAGAAATAGCCCTGACAACATCAATTTTGAGTGTCTGGCTCTCTGTTTTCAGAAGCATTTTGACTACTTGTGTGAATTACTTTGTGACAGAGGTGTCTCCTACTGTAGATATGAAATTCTAAGGAAGCATTGTCAACCCAAAATATTGAAGTGAGCAATGTTATTTAATTATTGAAATTGAATTGGAGTACCTGATATTTCTTTTGACTTAAGAGTATAAAGATAGATGCAATGTACTTTTGGGTTTGTGAATGTAATGTGTGGATCTATTTCTTTTAGAGCAATGACCCCTCTCTTCGCACTATGTATTGCTCTGCTGTGGTCTATGCATGCGCATTGTTTTCTCTCTCTCTCTTACAGTAATGTGAATACACCAGTTAAAGCCATCTCCCGTGCCTGTGCTTTTATTTAATCAGTATGTAGTTGTGCACAGACACAACAAATTGGCGATGAGTACAAACCTGAATGCCAGGAAATATCACAAACTGCACTGACAGTTACGGGATGAAACAGCGAGCGTTAAGCAGCAGGAGAAAACCAAAGGAACCGTGAGTAACAGTGAAAGATGTGTTGAATTTAAAATGAAAATAACATGGCGATGACTTCAGTTGGGATAGTTGATGAATTTGATAGCGCTAATGAAGGCTGGGAGTCGTATATCGAGAGGGTGGAACTGTATTGTAACACAAACAATGTGGAGGAGCAAATGAAGACCCATACACTTAGCTTAATGGGTACAAGGACATACAGTCTCTTACGCTACCCAGTAACCCTGAAAGCCAGCAAGCAAGACATATAATGAAATTGTTACAAGTTTATAAAATCACTTGAACCCTAAAATGTTGGCAATGGCTGAGAGATTTAGATTTCATGAAAGGAACCAGTCAAAAGATGAAAGCCTTTCTAAATACATTACAGAACTGTGCAAACTTTCCCAGTACTGTGATTTTAGAGATAGATTTTCTGATGCATTAAGGGACAGGCTCGTATGTGGCATGCATAGTCAAAGCACTCAAACAAGGCTACTGGCAGAAAAAGACCTAACTTTAGAATGGGCATTGACCATTGAAATGTCATTAGAGACTGCAGCAAAGGATGCAGCAGAACTACAGAAAAAGAGGTTAGAATGTGAAATGGACAAAATGTCTTTGAGTGGTGCAAAAGCCAAAAATGTTATCAATGTGCCAAATCTTCCCATGATGCAAATGACTGTTGGCTCGAAGAAAAAGTCTGCAGAAAGTGTCACAGACAACGTCACATAGAGGAGTGTGCAAGGCAGACTGAGTGAAAAGTCTCAAACACAAAGCTAAGCAAATGCATAAAGTTATCGAATGTAAAACAGAATCAGACAACATAGGGTCTGATAAAGGTGAACTGTCATGCTTAGAACTGCAGAGTATTACTGAAACAGATCACAATGTAATATAGATCACAATAGACATGTCTGGTGTGAAACTAAAAATGGAGTTGGATACAGAGTCTACTTTGTCCATAATTCTAGAGGCTGACTACAACACATGCTTTTCTAAGATACCATTAGAGAAGACCTCTGTGATGCTGAAGACTTACACAGGAAACTGGCGTCTCCCAAAGGCAAACTGAAAGTAAATGTGATGTATGGAGGCCAAACACAGCAGTTAGAGGTTTATATATTGTAAAGTGGAGGGCCAGCACTTTTCGGACATGAATGGTTGAGGAAAATCCAACTAGACTGGCACTGAATCAAAGTTCCAAGTGTGACATCAACAGGCAATGGCAGCCCAAATGGGAGCACTAACCAAAGACTGGCACAGCTGCTTAATGCTAATGAGAAGGTGTTTGAGAAGGAATTGATAAATTCAAAGGCATGAAGGCCAGAATGGAACTGGATGAAACAGTAACACAAAGATTCTATAAAGCGTGTCCAGTGTCTTACACACTATGTCCTAAAGTGGATGCTGAACTGCAGAGCTTGGAGGTGTCTGGAATTCTCTCCAAGATTGAGTGGAGGATTGGGCCACACCCATTGTTCCAGTGATCAAGAAAGTGAAGACTGGAACTATTTGCATATGTGGAGATTTCAAGGGGAGCAACAACCTGGTGCTGCGTATTGTGCAGTATCCCCTGCTACAAACAGAAGACATTTTTGCATCTTGGCAGGCAGGGAGAGGTTTTCAAAGATTGACTTGTAACAAGCCTATCTGCAAATGGAGATTGAGATGTCAAGCAGGAAGTTCTTCACAATCAACACTCACAAAGGACTGTTCCAGTATAATCATCTCATCTTTGGCATCGCATCAGCTCCAGCAATCTGGCAAAGAGCAAAGGACCAACTGCTCCAAGATATCCCAGGAACTCAGTGCCCCACTATTCACTGTGTGAAACCTATCCTGGTTGGTCTTACCCAAGTGCAACACCTTGTTTTGTCTATAATAAATTCCATCTGCCATTTTTCAGCCCATTTTTGAAGCTGGTTCAGATCCCACTGCAAGCTCTGATAGTCTTTCTTGCTGTCTGCTACACCCCCAATCTTGATGTGATCTGCAAATTTGCTGATCCGGTTAACCACATTATCATTCAGGTCATTGATATAGATGCCAAACAACAATAGACCCAGCACTGATCCCTGCAGCACACCACTAGTCACAGGCCTCCAGTCAGAGAGACAACTATCTTCTAGCACTCTCTGGATTCTCCCACAAAGCCAATGTCTAATACAATTTATGACCTCATCTTGAATGTCGAGCGACTGAACTAATCATCTTGAGCAACCTCCATGCATGAACTTGTCAAATGCCTTGCTGAAGTCCATGTATACAACATCCACTGCCTTACCTACATCAACTTTCCTGGTAATTTCCTCGAAAAACTCTATAAGATTGGTTAGACATGACCTACCATGCACAAAGCCATGCTGACTATCCTTCCTGTCTATCCAAATACTTATATATCCAGTCCCTCAGTATACCTTCCAAAAACATTCCCACTACTGATGTCAGGCTCACCACCCTATAATTCCTGGTTTATTTTTAGAGTCTTTCTTAAACAGTGGAACAACATTAGCTCTGGTACCTCACCTGCAATTAAGGAATATCTGTGCTAGGGCCCCTGAAATGTCTGCACTTGCTTCCCGTAGGGTCCGAGGGAATACTTTGTTAGGCCCTGGGGATTTATTTGCCCCAATTTGCCTCAAAACAGCAAACACCTCCACCTCTGTAATCTGTATAGAGTTCATGAAATTGATGCCACTTTGTCTAGCTTCTATAGACTCTGTGTCCACCTTCTCAGTAAATACAGATGCAAATAATCCATTTAACATCTCCCCCATCTCTTTTGGCTCCACTCATAGATTACCATTCTGATCTTCCAGAGGACCAATTTTGTCCCTTGTAATCCTTTTGCTCTTAACATATCTGTACTATCCCTTAGGATTCTCCTTCACCTTGTCTGCTAGGCAATCTCATGTCATCTTTTAGCCCTCCTGATTTCTTTCTTAAGTGTTTCACTTGCATTTCTTATACGCCATAAGCACCTCATTTGTTCCTACCTGCCTATACATGCTATGTAACTCCTGTCATAAGGGGGGTGCTGGGAGCGGACCCAAATGCAAGACACAGACACTGAAGTACTAGGGACAGGACTTGACTAGAGAACTAGAGTTAGGGATGGGACTGGATGCAGACTAGGAGCTGGGACAGGAGCACAGACTTGGGCTAGGACATGACTAGGACAGCGGGACCTGAATGAGGACTCCAAGCCAGAGACCTGAAACCTGGGTCTTGACTCAGGTTTGGACCCTGGATCTAGGGGAGGACATGACATAGCTACAAGACTGGACGTGGCTTGGGTTCCTCGAGGCGAGGACATGACTGGTCTTGGGTTCCTCGAGGTGAGAACCTGACAGGTCTTGGGTTCCTCGAGGTGAGGACATGACGAGGTCTTGGGTTCCTCGAGGCGAGAACATGATGAGATCTTGGGTTCCTCGAGGCGAGGACATGACGAGGTCTTGGAAAACAGGAACCTCGGAACACAAAGCCGGAAGCCTTGACTTGGTCGAGGGAGAGACAGGAACACAGAGCCTTGGCCGAGGGAGAGACAGGAACACAGAGCCTTGGCCGAGGGGGAGATGGGAATGCAGAGCCTTGGTCGAGGGAGAGACATGAACGCAGGGACATGGAACACAGCCAGGACCCCTCCTTGGGAACAGGATGTAGGGCCGGGACTCATACACAAAACACAGAGCCAGGACCGCTCCTTGGGAACAGGACGTAGGACTGGGACTCATACACAGAATGCTGAACACGACGAGACAGTTCCCAACACTAAGTAGTGGCAAACGGCCGGACCTACCTAGAGAAGGTGTGGACACAGAGAGGCAGCTCCCAACACTAGGTTGTGGCAAATGGCTGGACCTACCTAGCGAAGGCATGGACACAGAGACAGTTCAAAACAACAATAGACAGTTCCTTTTCTTGCTCTGGCAGTTGAACTTGACAGAAGGGGGAAGGGGGAAGGGGGAAGGGGGAAGGGGGAAGGGGGAAGGGGCCAACAGAAAAAGGGAAAACCAGAAAACCTGGAATAAGGAACGATGGACCGGACCGTGAACCAGAATCTGGACTTCACAGACCGGACCATGATAGCTCCTTCTTTTCCTGAACTGGGGCCTCAATATCTCTTGAAAACCAAGGTTTCCTGAACCTGTTATTTTTACCTTTTGTTCTGACAGGCACATACAGGCACAACTTTGTACTCTCAAAATTTCACTTTTGAAGGCCTCCCATTCACCAAGTACACCTTTGCCAGAAAACAGCCTATCCCAATCCCACACTTGCCGATCCTTTCTGATACCATCAAAATTATCCTTTCTCCTATTTACAATCTCAACCCATGGACTCTTCCCATATTTACTCTGAAGCTAATGGAATTATGATCACTAGATGCAAAGTCTTCTCCTACACAAACTTCTATCATCTGCCATGTTTCATCCCAAATAAGAGATCAAGTATCACACAATCTCTTGCTGGGACTTCTACTTACTGATTAAGGAAACCTTCCTGAACATGTTTGACAAACTCTAACCCATGTAGTCCTTTTACAGTATAGGGGTCTCAGTCAATATATGGAATGTTAATATCACCTTATGTTTCTTGAATTAGTCAGCAATCTCCCTACAGATTTGTTCTTCTAAATTCTGTGAACTGTTGAGTGGTCTGTAATATAATCCCATTAACATGGTCTTTACTTTCTCATTTCTCAGTTCCACCCATGAAGCCTCACTAGACAAGTGCTCCAGTTTGTCCTGACTGAGCATTGCTGTGACATTTTCCCTGACTAGTAACGCCATCCCTCCCACTTTAATCCCTCCTGCTCTATCATATCTAAAACAATGGAACCCCGGAGCACTGAGCGCCAGCCCTGCCTCTCATGCAACCAAGTCTCACTAATGGCTACAATATCATAATTTCAAGTGTTTATCCATGCCCTGAGCTCATCTGCCTTTCCTACAATACTTCAGCATTGAAATATATGCAGCTTAGGACATTAGTCGCGCTATGCTCAAACTTTTTTTCCTGACTTTGTCTGAGGTTTCAACAACATCCGTCTCCACAACCTCTCCATTATCTCTCCTGGCACTCTGGTTCTCATCCCCCTGCAATTCCATATTTAACCTCCCTCACCCCACCTCACCCCGGACCCCGGTGCAGCACTAGCAAACTTTCCTGCTCGGATATTAGTCCCCCTCCAGTTCAGGTACAAACGGTCTCTTCTGTACTGATTCCACCTTTCCTGGAAGAGAGCCCAATGATCCAAAATCTGGTGTCCGCACTCCTACACTAACTCCTTAGCCACATATTAAACTATATAATCTTCCCATTTTTGGCCTCACTAGCACGATACATGGGTAACAATCCTGAGATCACAACCCTGGAGGCCCTGCTTTTTAACTTAGCACCTAACTCCCTGAACTCACTTTGCAGAACCTCGTCACTCATTCTACTCAGGTCATTGGTACCTACATGGACCATGACCTCTGGCTGTTCACCCTCCCACTTAAGAATGCTGAGAACATGATCTGAGATGTCCTGGACTCTAGCACCCAGGAGATATCATGCCATCCAGGAAACTTGTTCTTGCCCACAGAACCTCCTGCCCATCCCCCTAACTGATGTATCCCCTCTCACCATAGCTTGTCTCTTCTCACTTCTCTTCTGAGTCACAGAGCCATACTCAGTGCCAGAGACCCGACTATTCTGACTTTCCTTTGCTAGGTCATCACTCCCCCAACCCCTGCAACAGTATCCAAAGTGATATACCTGTTGTTGAGGGGGATAGCCACCGGGGTTCTCTGCACTGGTTCCTTAACCCCTTTCCCCTTCCTGACTGTCACCCACTTTCCTGTGTTCTGCACCTTGGGTGTAGCTACCTCTCTATATGTCCTATCTATCACACCCTCAGCCTCCTGAATGATCTGGAGTTTATCCAGTTCCAGCTCCAACTCCTCAACACGGTCTGTTCAAAGCTGCAGTTGGAGTTGTCTCACAGTTACAGTTATCAGAGACACTGGAGGTCTCCCTGCCTTCCCACATTCCACAGGAGGAGCATTCCATTATTCTGGCTGTCATCTCTTTTGTCCTCGCTGAGTAGATATAAAGAAGGAAAAAGAAATAAATAAACTGTAGGGGGGAACGTCTACCTGCAGCTTTTTGCTTTCTCTCATTCAAGTCTCTCCTTGCTGAAGTCTCGCATGGCTAAAGCCACAAAATCCTCACTCATACTATGGCTGCTTCACAGGCCCCTGCCTTATTTAAGCTTGTGATCACTGATTGGCTGCTGCTCAAAACACCAGACTGCCATGATTCGCTGCCTTAAGTACTCAGTCAGCGAACCTGAGTGAGCTACACCTTCTCGCGCTTTGGATTGGCTGCTGCTCAAATGTGTTCAGGGAAGTTGATGAAAGGTGATGAACTGCAGCATCAGGTATGACCACAGCTGATGGAAGCAGACCTGCGAATGAAGGAGAACAGAAACAGAAATGTAGCAGGCAACCGAGAGTGTGTCAGCAAGCCACGAATACTGTGCTAAAGTATAATAGCAACTGTACTTTGTAATGAAGACTATTACTGGGAGGGAGATGATCAGTTGTATAGATCAGAATAGAAAGATATTGGGGGAAATAGATGGGAAGGCAGAGACATCAAGTTTCACAACCTTGATGGTAAGGCAGACTGAGAAAAAGAGAAGACATTGCACACAGTGTCTGAGGACAGCCACCCCAGACTTAATGGGTAGTGGACATTAATGAGCTGAGTTCGTTTAGTAGCTGGGCCAGCGATCAAACGGACATTCTGGGGTGCCACTGGGGTGAGGTCCTTGCAGCCATTTGAATAGAGGTCACCCTTAAACCTCCTGCACATCAACCAAAAAAACAATCAGCACTCAATGTTAGCAAATCTAAGGAATTCATTGCAGACTTCAGGAAGAGGAAGTTGGGAGAACGCACACCAGTCCTCATCGAGGGGTTAACAGGGGAAAGGATGAAGGGCTTCAAGTTCCTGGGTGTCGGCATCTCAGAGGATTTATCCAGGGCCCAAAGTTTCGATGCAATTATGAAGAAGACCACCCAATGGTTATACTTCATCGGGAGTCTGAGAAGTTTTGGCACGTCACCAAAGACTTGCAAATTTCCACAGAGGTACAGTGGGGCGCATTGTGACTGATTGCATCACTCTGCTATGGAGGGCCAATGTGCAAGATCGAAAGAGGCAGCAGTTGCAATTTCTTTACCTCTTCACTCTGCTCTGCACCATCTGAACAACAGGAACTCATACGCCAGACTGGTGTTCATTGACTACAGCTTGTCATTCAACACAATTATCCAATCCAAACTCATCATCAAGATTGAAGACCTGGGCCTCTGTACCTCTCTGTGCAACTGGATCCTCAGCTTCTTCATTGGCAGGGTTCAGTCAGTGAGGATTCGTAACAGTAGCTCCTCCTCACTGCATATCAACACAAGTACAGTACACCTCAAGGCAGTGTGTTTAGCTCCTTGCTCTACTCCCTATGCACACATGACTGTGTATGTCATCTTCAGATTTGCCGTCGACACTATTGTTGTTGGACGAATCATAAGTGGCGATGTGTCAGCTTACTGGAGCGAGATAGTACACCTGTGTGAGCGGCAACAGCAACCTCTCACTCAACATCAAGAGCAGTTTGTTGTCTTCAAGCGCCAAACAACACTGGGGGGTCGATGACAGGGAGAGTCAAGAGTTTTAAGTTCCCAGGGGTTAATATATCAGATGAACTATCCTGAGCCCAGAACATTGATGCAATCATAAGGAAAGCAAGGCAGCATCTTTACCTTCCTGGGAAATTATGGAGGTTCAGCTTGTCATTATAAACTCTAACAAACTTTGTCAGATGTACTGTTGAAAGTGTCCTGAGCAATTGCATCATGGCTTGGTATGGCAATTTGAATGTGCAGGAATATAAGGAGCTGCTGAGAGTCGTGGACTCAGCCCAATACATCACAGGCACGTCCCTGCCCATCATCGGTAGTATCTACAGGAGGTGCTGCCTCACAAAGGCAACATCTATCACCAAAGATCCTCACCATCTGGAACATGCCATCTTTTCGCAGTCACCATCGAGCAGGAGGTATAGAACTCTGAAGCCCCACACTGCCAAGATTCAGAATGGCTACTTCTCTTCACCTAGTCGGTTGTTCAACTTTCCGGTGGAACAAATAGTCTTGTGAACGCTGCTTCTATGCTGCTCCATGCTTGTGATGTTGCTGGAAGTAAAAGTTCCAGTGCATGCATATAATCTTGCATGTGGCAATAAACTCAACTTTGCCTATAATGTCATGACCACCTGTTGGGGGAGGATCACCTGTAGGGACAGGACCACCTTCAGGGACAGGATCACCTGTAAGGAGAATATCGCCTATAGGTAAAGGATCGTCTGCAGGGACAGGATCACCTATAGGTAGAAGGCCACCTGTAGGTACAGGATCACCTGTAGGTCAGGATCAGCTTTAGGGGGAGGATCACCTGTAGATCAGGATCACCAAAAGGGGGAGAATCACCTGTAGGGACAGGACCAGCTTCAGGGACAGGATCACCTGTAAGGAGAACATCACCTGTAGGTAAAGGATTGTTTGCAGGGACAGGACTACCTGCAGGGACAGGATCACCTGTAGGTACAAGGCCATCTGTAGGTACAGGATCACCTGCAGGGCAGGGATCACCTGTAGGTCAGGATCATCTGTAGGTCAGGATCACCTATAGGGGGAGGATCACCTGTAGGGTCAGGACCACCTTCAGGGACAGGATCACCCTGTAAGGAGAACATCACCTGTAGGTACAGGATCATCTATTCCATAGGGAGAGGATTACCTGTAGGGGCAGGACCACTGCACACAGACACCATCACCTGCGCAGGTCAGCATTGGCAGCAACAGTAGTAGATGGTTGAGATGAGCGTCTGTGTGCAGATCCCTGTGCAGGGACATCAGCCGGACGTGAAAGAAGCAGTACTTACTGGCAGGGCCCACTGGTAAGAAAGTGACAGACACAGTCTCACATCCTCCCCTGATACCGTCATTCCAATGAAAGACCTGCAGTGAAACAGTGAGTCAGTGCCGAGGCACTAGGACTGCAGTGAGAACAGTGACTTGGAGCAATCTGCGGTTTGTTCTCGTGACTTAATTAACATCACTGAACAGCAGAATATCTGCTGACTGTAGCTCCACCATGTGGGGCAATTTGCAGTCACCAAACACCTGCCCTCTTCCCGACAATCCTCAAATGACTGTGTCAAAATAAAACTCCTTGTCGACTGTAAAGTGCTTTGAAATGTGCTGAGGTTGGGGGAGGGACATGCATAATTTTCTTTTGCAGGTTAAAATCAAGGGACGCAGATGTAGAACTTCACCAGATGTTGGTTGAAGGAGAGTACCGATGAAGCAGGTGGGAATGAGAACAAAGAAAAACAGGGCTGTGGTGAAGAATGGAAGTGGTAAGTGGAGAGGTTCTACTGAGAATAAGCATCAACTGTCCTGTTACAGAAAGTCTCCTGGTGCTTGAGCGGAGGTGCAACAGTGCTCTGGAGAAATGATTTTCTAATAAACCTAAATTAAATATAATTTAATACCATCTGAGAACAGGAAGGTCACAGGCATCAGGTTCTGATCGACCTTGGCTTTGGTTACAACCTTGTTTGTTTTTCCACAGTTTGTAGATCACAGAATACAAAATATATCCATACCTTAACACCCTTTCTGATTACAAAGTGTGAGAAGTATTTTGTTCTTAAGCTGATAACCTCTTTTTAAGTTTTGTGTTGCATTGTCCCTGGATCACATGCAGCCAGTTGCTAATTATGCCTGTGTGAAGGGCACATTTATCTCTGGATCCCACTACAGAGAGTAGAGCACTAACTCAGGATGACATCTTAGAGCAGTAACTTGGGAATGTAGGCAGAATGTAGGAATAAGAGAGGGATGACCACTTTGTGGGGTTATACAATCATCAGTGGAAATTAAAGGAACAGATGTGTAACCAAGTTGCAGAAAGATTATAGAGCAACACACATCAAAGTTGCTGGTGAACGCAGCAGGCCAGGCAGCATCTATTGGAAGAGGTACAGTCGACGTTTCGGGCCGAGACCTGATGAAGGCTGGAGATGGGGCTGGGCGCAGTGGATGACCAGGACGTCTTCTGTGTCTTGTCCTGCTCTACACGTTCCACGACGCTTGCAGAGACCGTCTTCTTGACCGTTGGACCTTCTATTGGTCTCGTCCGCTCAATCCTATTCTGATAATACCCAACTCGACCACATGGTATTCCATTCCCAACTGACTATGTCCTTGCAGCTTCCTGGAATAATGCATAGGATGAATAGGCAACAATATCTTTAACTTTACCAAAACACCCAGATGCCACCTTTAGTATCCTTGGTGTTGAGCGCAGTGAGTTTCCCCTCCCATTTAGATATTTGGTCGAGGTCCAGAGCAAGGCTATGATGAACTCTGGCACCAGGTCATTCTGACAAAAGTAGGTGAACAACAGGATAAGGTCCATGACACCTTCTGTCACCTTGCTCTGAAGTACAGGGGAACGAGGGGAGGTCTTCTAGAAGTGTACAAAATAATGAGGGGGCCAAATAGGGTAAATGTATTCAGGCTTTTTCCACTGAGGTTCAGTGGGACTAGAACTAGAAGTCATAGGTTGAGGGTGAAAGGTGAAATATTTAAGGGGGACCTAAGGGGGAACTTCTTCACTCGGAGTATGATGTGAGTATAAAATGAGCTGCCAGCGGAGGTGGTGGATGTGGGTTTGATTGCAACATTTATGAGAAGTTTGGATAGGTATGTGCATGAGAAGGATTTGGAGGTCTATGGTCTGGGTGCAGGTAGAAGGGACTAGGCAGGTTGGCACAGATTGAATGGGCCGAATGGAGTGTTTCTGTGCTGCAGTGCTCTATGACTCTATGACTGAGAGTGGATGAATGGAGTGACAATCACGTGCTAGCTATACAGATATCCTGCTTCTGCGGACCAGATTGTTGAGCTATTCTTGTGCTCTCAAGTTTACATGTGGTGGTGCTACGGGCAGAAGCTGTGGCATTTTCCTATGGTGAAAATTTAGACTCATGTCTCATAGTTCGCATATCTCTTCTCTCACAGAAGGAACCACTCTACCTATCAGATCAATGCTGGGTCTCAGAGCAATACCATCAATTTCATTTCCCCATTTAATTCTCTATAATCTATTCCACCCAAATTATTATCATCCCCCCCCACCACTCGCCCATACACTAGGGGTAATTGACCGCAGTGAAGATCTTAGACCCAAATCCATATTATCACCACCCACATCCTGAATGAGGAGGATATTACAGGGGACATCAGGGACTATGTTATGTGACCAACATAAAAAAAGGAGACAAGATCAACCGTGTCAACTACAAAGGGATCTTCCTGTTGCCTGCCACAGGGTACTCCTGAACCATCTCCGCCCAGTGGCTGAAGAGGTGCTCCCTGAGGATTCCATCTCTGCAGAGGACATGATCTTCAAAGCATAACAGGAAGAATGAAGGGAGCAGCACTGGCCACTATATATGCGGACTCCTTTGATATCACTGAAAGCTTTAGCTGTGAAACACCCTCCTCAAACTCAGCTACCCACAGAAATTTGTCTCAACCTCCAGCCTGCAAAGCATGACACTAACCAACAGAACAGATCTCAGTGAAGGCTAGTGTCAAACAATACGTGTCATTACCCCAACAGTTTCCTCAACTGTTCTCACCACAACGTTGCAAGAGAGTCACCAAGGGAGGGAAGTTTATCTTCAGAACTAACAGGGCCACACTTCAGGGTCAAGGTCACCTAAAACTCAGTAAATTTACTCTCCTCTCTTATCAGATTCCTTCTTCTCCAGCCCTTTGCCTTTTCCACTTAACACCTCCCAGCTTTTTACTTCATCCCCCCTCCCCCCACCTACCTGGCATCACCTACCACATTCTAACTTGAAATCACAAACAAGAGAAAATCTGCAGATGCTGGAAATCCAAGCAACACACACAAAATGCTGGAGGAACTCAGCAGGCCAAGCAGCATCTATGGGAAAAAAGTACAGTCGACATTTCGGGCCGAAAACCTTTGGCAGGACTGGAGAAAAAAAAGCCGAGGAGTAGATTTGAAAGGTGGAGGGAGTGGAGAGAGAAACACCAGGTGATAGGTGAAACTTGGAGGGGGAGGGATGAAGCAAAGAGCTAGGAAGTTGATTGGCGAAAGAGACAGAAGGCCATGGAAGAAAGAAAAAAGGGGAGGGGGGGAACACCAGAGGGAGGTGATGGACAGGCAAGGAGATAACGTGACAGAGGGACAAGGGGATGGAAAATGGTGAAGGCGGGAGGAGGCATCACTGGAAGATAGTGAAATCAATGTTCATGCCGTCAGGTTGGAGGCTACCCAAATGGAATATAAGGTGTTGTTCCTCCAACCTAAGTGTGACCTTATCCCAACAGTAAGGAGGAGGCCATGGATGGACATATCGGAATGGGAAGGGGAAGGAAGTGGAATTAAAATGGATGGCTACTGGGAGATCCTGCTTGTTCTGGTGGATGAAGTGTAAATGCTCGGCGAAGCGGTCTCCCAATCTACGTCGGGTCTCACTGATATACGAGAGGCCACACTGGGAGCACTGAGCATAGTACATGACCCCAACAGACTCACAGGTGGAGTGTCGCCTCGCCTGGAAGGACTGTTTGGGGCACTGAATGGTAATGAGCGAGGGGGTGTAGTGGCAAGTGAAGCACTTGCTTCGCTTGCAAGGATAAGTTCCCGGAGGGAGCTCAGTGGGGAGGAATAAATGGACAAGGGAGTCGCATAGGGAGCGATCCCTGTGGAAAGCAGAAAGTGGCGGGAGGGAAAGATGTGTTTTGTGGTGGGATCCAGTTGGAGCTGGCACAAGTTTTTAGCTTGGTCTCCTTCCCTCTCCCCACCTTCTTATTCTGGCATCTTCCCCCTTCCTTTCCAGCCCTGATGAAGGGTTTCAGCCGGAAACGTCAACCACTTATTGATTTCCATAGATGCTGCTTGACCTGCTGAGTTCCTCCAGCGTTTTGTGCGTGTTGCTCTGCATTTCCAGCATCTGCGGGATCTCTTGAGTTACTGATTAAATTTCCAGCTGTTTCTATAAGTCTATAGTTTTTTATAAGGAGCAAGACAGGTCAATGTGTTGTTGTATGGGATAATGGGTTGTTTTTCCTTTATTAGCCAAGGCACAGAATACAAGATGAAGGATGTTACATTCAATCTCCATACAGCAATGGTTAAATAAGGGTTACTACTGAGGTTGATTAAGTTCAGTAAAACAATCCTCTATGTGTAGGTAAGTGACAAAAGGAATCAAAGAGAGTTGATGGACATGTGAGCGAAAATAAGTTACAAAAGGAGGAGGGGAATGGAATTGATTGGTTTGCCTACTGGAAGCACACATAGAGTTGGTGGACTGAACGTTGTCCTTTCATGTTGCAATTAGTGATGAAGTTAGTAAGTTTGTTCCTGGTTACCACAGATACATGTGCACTGGAGAAGGTGCAGAGATGTATGAGGAAGCTGCTGGTAATGGGAAACTGTAGCAGTGAGGGCTGGGGAAGCTGTGGTCCTATTCTTCTGAATACAATAAGCAGAGGAAATGCTTAATTGAAGTGTGTGAAACTATGAGGGCCTCGGAAGAATGAATAAGCAGATCTTAAGTATCCCAGCAGAGGGCTCTAAAGCTGGGGTATTGATTAAAGTGATAAAGAGGGACTAGAGAGGAGATCAGGCAAATCATTTTCACCCAGAGGATGGTAGTGATCTGTCAAAGTTCAAATTTCAAAGTTCAAAGTAAATTTATGATCAAAGTACATATGTGTCACCACATACAACCCTGAAATTCATTTTCTTGTGAGCATACTCAATAAATTCATAACAGAATATTATATTCACCCGGTATGCCGAATACTGGGTGAACAAGTAGTCTTTGGGGTACTGCAAGTCTGTGCCTTTGCTGTTGCTTTGCTCACGCTTGAGTGCTCGATGGTGGGTGCCGATGTTTTATTTTTGCAGGTGGGGGGGAGGGGGATCATTGCTTGCCGCTTATGGGTGGGAGGGAGGGGAGCTGGGGACGGACTTTAGGGTTCCAACATTTAATTGTGATTTATTCTTTGGGGGAATTCCTCTGTTTTCGTGGATGGTTGCGAAGAAAAAGCATTTCAGAATGTATATTGTATACATTTCTCTGACGTTAAATTGTGCCTTTGAAACCTTTGAATAATAACCATAATTGAATCAATGAAAGGCTGCACCAACTTGGGCTTTCAACCAGTGTACAAAAGACAGCAAACTGCAAAAACAAAAATAAATAAATAATAATAAATAAGCAATAAATATCAGAACATGAAATGAAGAGTCTTCGAAAGTGAAAAAGGGAATATTTCAATGATGGGGGTAGTGAAGTTGAGTGAAGTTATCCCCTTTGGTTCAAAAGCTTGATGGTTGAGGAATAATAACTGTTTATGAAACAGGGTGGTGGGAGTCCTGAGAAGAGAGAATGTCCTGACATTGAGGGGTGATAACTATTGCTGAACCTGGTGGTGCGAGTCCTGAGGCTCCTGTACCTCCTTCCTGATGGCAGCAGAGAAAAAAGCATGTCCTGCAAGGTGGGGGTCCCTGATGATGGATGCTGCTTTCGTACGACAATGCTTCGTGTAGATGTGCTCAGTGGTGGGGAGGGCTTTACCCATGATGGACTGGGCTGTATCCACTACTTTTTGTAGGATTTTCCATTCGAAGGCATTGGTGTTTCCATACCAGGCTGTGATGCAGCCATTCAATACACTCTCCACTACACATCTATAGAAGTTTGTCAAAGTTTTAGATGCCATGTTGAATCTTCTCAAACTCCTAAGGAAGTAGAAGTTTCAAAGTGCCGAAACCCTCATAGTTATAAAAGCAGAACATGGGTGTGGACTTGTGGAATTGTGACCCACTGGACTATGGACCGAGTGTGGGAAGGCAGGATTACACTGGGGAGCTGTTTATTCCTATCACTGACACAGCAACCCCAGTGGCTTCCTTACATTTTACCTGACTTTGAGTCACTAAGTCACTGATACCCCTGTCCACCCATCAAGCAGTTCCTACTGCTCACCAGCAGCTTCCTCTCACGTCGCCACAAGAGGTAGGTGATAAAGGACTCAGGATGGGATGGGACTGAGGGTTTGATCATTTATCAGCAGCCTGTACAGAGGACCCTTGGACCTAGAGACCCAGTATTGGATTTGGGGCCTCTGGGATTCAGACCACTGCCCTGCCATGGTTTGTGGACAGTGGCACAGAGGACAACAGGAAATTTACAGTACGTTCAGTTCAGCTAATTCAACTAACCCTTAATATAGTGTAACAGAAATACCTCAGGCAGATGTGGATCCCTGTGAAGAATGTAGATGGTAAAAGGTTCAATTAAACCATTAAAAACTGTGGAACAACACACAAAAAGCTGGAGGAACTCAGCAGGTCAGACAGCATCTATGGAGGGAAATAAACAGTTGATGTTTTGGGCTGAGACCCAAGTCCGTGTGAAGGGTCTCAGCCCAAAATGTCGACTGTTTATTCACCTCCATAGATGCTGCCTGATCTGCTGAGTTCCTCAAGCCATTTGTGTGTTTTGCTCAAGATTTCCAGCATCTGCAGAATCTCTTGTGTCTAGAAGCTTGGGACCACTTGTTAGTGAAGTCAGCAGATGCCCTGGGGCTGTGGTGTATTAATATCTGAATCTAATGATAGCAAATCTCCAGTAGGCTGTTGAGGGGTGGGGTACTCGGCACTTCAGACAGTGCAGCTTCCACTTTTCAACTCCTACCTTTGACAAAGCGAGGGTGGAGATGAGGAATGAATGAGTACTGAGGAGGGTGGAGTTCTGGGCAGGCTTCACACACCAAACAGCACAATGGCAAACCAAAAGCAGAAACTCAACCCTGCAAACAGACTCTGAGCAAATGAAAACCAGACCCAGGCATGCTAACATGCGTCCTTTATAAAAATTGTGTGGCCCCCAGAGAGAGAGAGAGAGAGAGAGAGACCCTCATTTCTGTCTAGACTGGAGCTTAAGATCTGCCCAACAATAAACAACCTGGGCTGCAGAGTAACAGCAAATGAAACACTATTAGAGTGGGGTAATTACCAGAACACCAGGGGAATCTGTCATTGTCACTGGCACCCAACTTCATGTGTCTGCAAGGGCCAAAACATCTACCGTTTCACTCAGAGTCGAGGTGGAAGCTCTGGAAAGGCAACTTTCATTAGCCTGTACAGATCGGATGGAGGGACTGAGAGCTGCCAAGAGGCTCCGGGAGTCGTGCTGTTAGTACTTCCCATGAGTTGATGTTTGACACATTTCACTTAGATTTTACTTTCAGTACTATTATAGACAAAAAGTCAGTGCTTATGTGTATAAGTGTCTGATTTCGTGCAAATATTTATTTGGACAATGTGTGTATGTGTCTGTGTGGTTCTGTGTGTCTCTGTGTCTGCATACATCTGCCTGTGCTGTGTATGTTTGGATATCAGCATATTCCTCCCCACCTCCCCAGGTGACAAACAGTTGATGTATGTACAGCCCACACATTTGAACAAGTGGCGGGATGGATTTACAGGCTGCCGTGGGGTGCAGGTTCTGTGTAGGAACTCGGTTCACAGCTGTATTTCTGAGTTGTCCACTGTCTGGGTTACAAACGGTGAATGGGAAGAGAACTCTGCTACAGCCTGCTGTGGACCTGTACGTGTATGCATGTGTATTTGTGCACGGGTGCTTCTGCATTTATGTTAGTGCAGGTATTGCACCTGCCTCTTGGACATACTTGTTCTCAAACATGTGCAAAGATGCATGTGCATGTCTATATGCATAACATTTACATAAGACCAGAAGACATAGGAGAAGAATTAGTCCATTCAGCCCATTGAGTCTGCTCCACCATTCCATGGTTGATTTATTTTCCCTCTCAACCCCATTCTCCTACCTTCTCCCATACATTTGAAGCCCTTGTTAATCAAGAACCGGTCAACCTCCACTTTAAATATACCCAGTGACTTGGCCTCTGCAGTCGCCTGTAGCAATGAAGTCCACAGATTCACAACTCTCTGGCAAAAAAAAAATTCCTCCTCATTTCTGTTCTGTGGGAAGTCCTTGTATTCTGAGGCTGTTGTTATGACGTACACCTGACCGTGCCAGTCTCTGGGGCTTGGATGCTCTAACTCTCTGGAGTTTGGATAGCTGGTGTGCCCCTTTAAAGATTCCGGCCTTCCTTGCTGATTGGCGGCCATGTTTTGGTGTCAGGATTTTATTATTTAAAGAGCACCTGAACTGAGGTTCAGTGCTCAATCGTCAGCTCAAACTTTGGATTCTCATCTAACATCTAGTTTAGAACCCTGTCCATTCTCAGTCTCGTACCGTGTCTTGATGCTTGTCTCAGATGGTCCAGCAATTGTGTCGTATCCGTCCTTACCTAGGTCTCTTGTAACAGGACAATTGAGCCTAACATGGACCCGGGGGGGGATTGGAGCCTCTCATCAGCTGTGGGCAGCTGCAGCGAGGAAATTTCAAGATAGAGCCAGGAGATACACAGCTTCCAGGTCTCCATGCGTCAGCTGTTGCTAGGAGGAAGCCAGATTTGGACCAGTGAGGTCGTTGGTCACTTTGCAGAGTCAGTCCATCTTCTGTCCCTGGAGAGATTCGGCAGTGACCCAGGCTTTTGCTGTGGCTTTCTCACTCAGTATTCATTGGCGTTTGAACTCCAGCTGTCCCAGTTCCCTACAGAGTGCAGAAAGGTGGCCTTCATGATCTCTCTGCTGACTAGGATAGCCCTGGCTTGGGCCACTGTGTATTGGGACTGGAGGTCCGAGATTTGTTTGAATTCAGAAGAATTCATGGCGGCCATGAGGGAGGGTGTTCCATTATCTTGCTGGATCAAACAGAGCCTCAGACTGGCTGATGAAGGGGCATCAGGGTAGACAGTCAGCTGCTGACTACGCTATTGAGTTTCAGACTTCGGCTGAGGAGAGTGGCTGGAACAGGGAGGCTTTGGCCACTCTGTACTGCCATAGACACGGAGGAGAACTAAAGGATGCCCTTGCCTTGGGAGAGCTGGCAGAGGACTTAGAGGCTCTGATCAACCAGTCCATCCACCTCGATGATCGCCTGGTGGAGCAAAAGTAGGACTACTTCAAGAGGTTGAAGAGGGCTAGCCTGAGCCCAGCCTCAATGCATCGTAGTTCCACCTCCCGACCTTGGACAATGGCCAGTCTGTCTCCTGCTGGAGGTCCTGTCGAGCCCATGCAAATCAGCTGCACTAGACTCTCTGCTGATGAGAGGTCCCATTGTCAGAGTCAAGGTTGCTGCTATTACTGCGGGGGAATTAGGTCACCTGCGGGCCGAATGGCTGAAGCTGCAGCCATCGGGAGAAGAGTTAACACCGCCCGGTGTCAGGAGGACCGACACGGTAGCAGACACTACTCCCAACCCCGCTGACTCTGGAGTCACACTGAAGGCCTGGAGAAAGAACTGGGGAGAGGTGAATGCCTTTGTGAACTCTGGGGCAGCTGGTAATTTCCTCGACTTGGGGACCATGAGGAGATTACGGGAGGCAGAGAAACAGTTGAGGATTGCCTTGAGTCAGTGGTCTGGGCTGTGCCCAAGCTCTCATCTGAGACTCTGAACGACTACACCAGGGCTGTTGCAAACTTTATTAAAACAACTATAAATGAGTGTGTCCCCGAGAAATCGTTCAGGGTTTACCCCAATCAGAAACTGTGGATGAACAGTGAAATCTAGAATTTGCTGAGGGCCAGATCAGAGTCATTCAAGTCTGGAGATCAAGAATGCTGCAAGAGGTGCAGGTATGATCTCCAGAAAGCCAGCTCATGGGCAAAGTGGAAATTCTGGACTAGACTGGAATCAATGAGGGATGCTCAACTGTTCTGGCAGAGTTTGAATGCCATAACCTCCAACAAAGGCAAGCCTAGCAACATAGGAGACAGCAGAGCTTCACTTCCAGCTGAGCTCAATGCCTTCAATGCTCGCTTTGATCACAAGAACAGGGAGGAACTGTTGCACACCCCCATCTCTCTGATGATCCTTTGGTCTCAGTATCTGAAGATACTGAGACCGAAGCTACCTTCAAGAGGGTGAATCCAAGGAAAGGATCTGGTCTGGACGGAGTACCTGGATGAGTATTGAAGACCAGTGCTGGCCAACTTGCTGGTGTGTTTATGGACATCTTCAACCTCTCACTCCAGCAGTGCATGGTACCCAGCTGCTTCAAGCAGACTTCAATCGCAGTGGTGCCCAAGAAGAGCTTCGTAACCTGCCTCAATGACTTCCCCTCAGTGGCACTTACATCCACAGTGATGAAGTGTTTTGAGGGGCTGGTGTTGAAACATGTCAGCTCCTGTCTGAGTGGCGACTTGGGTCCACTCCAATTTGCTTATGCGAGCAGCAGGTCTCATTGGCTCTTCACACAATCCTGGAACATCTGGACATCAAAGATGCATACATCTGGATGCTCTTTATCAATTACAGCTCAGCATTCAATACCATCATCCCCTCCAAGCTACTCAGTAAATTCCAAGACCTTGGCCTCAATACCTCCTTGTGCAATTGGATTCTGGATTTCCTCACTTGCAGACCCCAGTCAGTTTAGATTGGCAACAATATCTCCTCCACAATCTCCATCAGCACAGGAGCACCAGAGGGATGTGTACTTAGCCCCTTTCTCTACTTGCTTTTCACCTATGACTGTGTGGCTAAATACAGCTCCAAAACCATATTCAGTTTACTGATGACACCACTGTTGTGAGCTGTATCAAAGGTGGCGATGGATCAGCATACAAGAGGGAGATTGAAAATTTGGTTGAGTGGTGTCATAACAGCAACCTCTCACTCAATGTCAATAAGATTATTGACTTCAAGAGAGGGAAACCAGTGGTCCATGAGCTAGTCCTCATTGGAGGATCAGAGGTCGAGAGGGCCAGTAACTTTAAATTCCTGGGTGTCACTATCTCAGAGGACCTGTTCTGGACCCATCACATAAATATGATTGCAAAGAAAGCATGAAAGTGCCTCTACTTCCTTAGGAGCCTGCGGAGATTCGGCATGTCATCAAAAACCTTGACAAACTTGTATAGATGTGTACTGACTGGCTGCACTGCAGCCTGGTATGGGAACACCAATGCCTTAGAGCAGAAAACCCTACAAAAGATAATGGATTTGGCCCAGTACGTCATGGGTAAAGCTCTACCAACCACTGAGCACATCTACATGAAACACTATTGTAGGAAAGCAGCATCCATCATCAAAGCTCCTCACCACCCAGACCATGTCTTTTTCTCGCTGCTGTCATCAGGCAGAAGGTACAAGTGCCTCAGGACTCGCACTACCAGGTTCAAGAACAGTTACTACTCCTCAACCATCAGGTTCATGAACAAAGGAGTATAATTACACTCATCTATTGAGATGTTCCCACAACCGATGATCTCACTTTAGGACTCTTTACCTCATTATTTCATGCTTTTGTTAATTATTGCTATTTATTTATATCTGCATTTGCACAGTTTGTTGTTCATTGATCCTGTTTACAGTTACTGTTCTATAGACTTATTGAGTATGTCCTCGGGGGAAAAAAGAATCTCAGGGTTGTACGTGGTGACATGTATGCACTCTGATAATAAATTTTACTTTGAACTTTGATCCGCCTGTCAGCTCAACATACCACTGCAGGAGTTGAACCAGCCCATGCCCGCAACTGCCCTGGACAGTCGTCTGCTTGGTTCCGGGCAGATCCTGCAGCAGACATTGGTTTTCCGAATGAGGATAGAGGAACATGCAGAGGATATTTGTTTCTATATCATTAATTCTCCTCATATACCCCTGATCCTTGGGCACCTTTGGCTGTCCCAGCATAACCCTTCCATGAACTGGAAGGAAGGGAGGATCATTGTATGGTCCAGTCATTGCAAGAGGGAATGTTTTCGGCTTGGTGTTCCGACCCCCAGACTCTCCTGAGTCTAGCGACCAACAAGGAGGCAGGCTTTTGTTCGGGTCAGTCTGGAGTCTTTGGAAGAACCAGTCCTGTCTCCAAGGGCATACAAGCAGGCTCCAGCCAACAGGACCATATGAGTCCTGACCCTGTCTATTCTCTAGAACTAGAGAGAGAGGGTCTCTCGTTCAGGAGCAAGCCAAGGAGGTGCCCAAGCAGTCTGGAACTCTAGCAGCTAAACCTAAGGGATCCAGTCACCTGTTCCTGTCTAAGGGAAAGGCTCTAAAATGTAGACCCTTAAAGCCTAGTCCTGGGAGCACAAAGACCATTTGTAGTACCTTGTTGCTGTTGTCTGAGGATACAGATGAGGATTTGGACTCTGATTTGGTCTCTGTTTCAACTAAAGATTTCAGTGAACCTGTGGAGGAGACACTGAGGTGTACTGAATCACCTTCTCTACTTAAGGAGCCCCAGGAGTCATCCTCGGACAGAGGTTTGGGGGTAGTTGCTACACCCAAACTGGTAGAAATCCTTTCCATCTTCAAGGATTTGGAAGAGGTCTTCAGCAAGGGAAAGGCCTTAACTCTTCCACTGCACTAACCCTACGACTGTGCTATGGATCTACTGCCTGGTACTTGTCCTCTGCTGGTTGATTATATGCTCACTCAGGCCTAGAGAGAAGTGCTATGGAGGAGTATATAAAGGAGCTCTTGCCATGGGATTCATTCAGCCTTCCGCCTCTCCAGCCAGTGCAGGCCTCTTCTTCATACAGAGGAAGGATGGAAGCCTGTGAACATGCATTGATTATATAGAGCTGAATCGCGTAACAGCCAAAAATCATTACTCCCTTCCACACATGAATACCGCTTTCCAGATTCTCCAAGGGGCAAGAGTATTCTTAAAGTTAGAATTGAGGAGTGTGTACAGTCTGGTCTGCATAAAGGAGGGCGACAAGTGGAAGACTGCATTTAACACACCAACAGTGGACTATAAGTATCTGGTCTTGCCCTTCGGCCTCATGAACGTGCCAGCAGTTTTCCAGGCTGTTTTAAATGACCTGCTCTGGCACTATCTCCATAAGTACACCTTTGTCTACTTGGATGATATCCAAATCTTCTCAAAGTCCATGGAGGAGCACATCACTCACATCAGAGATATCTTAAAGAAGCTCCTAGATCATAGACTTTATACTAAGCTAGAGAAATCCAAGTTTCATGTAACCAATATAAATTTGGCCCTTTTAAAGATTCATTTTTGGGTTTCATCATCTCTAATGGCAATCTCAAGATGGGCCCCGCTAAGATACATGCAGTCAGAGATTGGCCACAACCATCCAGTTTGAAACAAATCCAATGATTCCTGGGATCTGCCAGCTTTTACAGAAAATTCATCAGGAACTTCAGTGCTGTGGCAGCCCCACTGACAGCTCTGACCAAAAAATCCACGGGCCCCTTTGTCTGGACTACGAAGTGGAGGCTGCTTTTGCAGAGCTCAAACAGCGGTTCATGACAGCTCCCATTTTCGTTTCACCTAACCTGGATCTTTCCTTCCTCGTGGATTTGGATGCCTCAGGCATCAGAGTGGGTGCAGCGTTGTCTCAACAGACATCTTCAGACAATATACTGCACCCATGTGTATTCTTCTCCAGGTGGCTATTCCTGGCAGAGAGGAGCTACAAGCAGACTTGGTGTGCCAAATGTCCTAATTCTGCTCCTATGTCTTATGGTGTCTTTTGTGTTCGTCCATCGTCGATGTCGATGAGGACCTCGCGAGACTAGTGCGTGATTTGGATTTAAGTGAGGGAGAGTTGCGCAGTGTCAGCCTCACTCTCTCTTAATTCTCATCTGGATCCAGTGGCAAAACGGAGTCGAGATGGCTGGAGATGGGACTAGGCGCAGTGGATGACCAGGACGTCTTCTGTGCCTTGTCCTGCTCTACACGTTCCACGACGCTTGCAGAGACCGCCTTCTTGACTGTTGGACCTTCCATAGGTCTCGTCTGCTCAATCCGCCGGAGTCTGTCTTCACATGCTGGGATAGACAACTCCCTATCTCACCGAGGGTTTGAGACCCGTCGGCTACCCTCACCTGGTTTAGCCGGCTTGTGGAAGCCGTTGCCCGGGGTGTGGCTGCTGTCGCATGCAAACAGCAATGGGGAGCCACAGGTGAGAGCTGAGTGCCTGGTGGGGACCAAAGGTGGACTAACCGCCTTGAAAAGGACATGACATGTTCCCCCACCAGAGGTGCTACCCCTCCCTGACACCCCATACACCCCATACATGGTGTCTTATGGTCTTATAGACAGCGTTGAAACCAATATAAAAGGCTTTTAATTGTGAGTTCAAAGATTCAAAGTACATTTATTATCAAAGTATGTATGCGGCATTCAACATTTTGAGATTTGTCTTCCCACAGACAGCCACAAAGCAAAGAACACCCTGGAACTTGTTCAAAGAAAAACATCAAAACCCTCCCACCCACCCAACGTGCAAAAAAATCACGCAAAAAAAGATTATAAAGCACAAAATCTAAAGAGTCCAGGTATATTCAGTTCAGCTCAGTTCAGTTCAATCCAGCACTGTGTCCTTTGTTATCTGCAGGCCGCCCTGATAAAAATAGCCCAAAATAGCAACTATAAAATGAGTGACCAGAAACCAGAAACACATTATATCATGTACTACAGAGTCCAATCCACAAACAACAACGATTAAACCTTGCCCAAGACCCAGAACTCCAGCACAACCTTTTTGGCAGCATCAAGTGAGAGAGAGAGAGAGAGAGAGAGACCATTCAAACACAGGGACCTTCCTCTGGAGCAAACGAGCAAGAGAGAGAGAGAGAGAGACTATCATACGCAGGCACCTTCTTCCAGTAGCAGAGAGGCTGGTAGATGACGCCAAACCCTGCTCACCTCGATGATTTCAATCTTTTTCAATGCTTTAATCTGTGAGATTGGCGAGAATTAGAGTCGATTGTGGGCTCACATCCCATCACCAGGCTTCTTGGCCTCAAGGCCATATGCTTCACTCAAAACCTCACTGAACACCGCTGGAGACAGCAAAGCACCAGATTGCTCAATCAGCCCAAAAACATAATACCAAAATGTAGATCACAGGCTCCAACAGTAGCAGAACCACATTTGAAAGAAAAAGAAGGTGTAAAAGATATGAAAGAAGTAGTTTCATGAACCATCTGGAGGATGTCACCCGTGGTCACGTTGTTCGCTGGCACCATCTTCTTTCGGACGGTTTGCTCATAAAGGACTGGTATAACAATTTATTTGGCCAATAATAAGTAGGAGGAATCAGGGATGCCCAGGCTGATCCCTGATCCTCCATTTTTTCAGTCTCTGTATCAGTCAATTGCTTCTCCCCAAGAGCCAATTGATCTCAACCTTCCAAACATCTTCAGCTCTCCAGGAGACAGGGAACATCTGATAAGGAACAGGAATAGTCCATGCGGTTCACTTAGCCTGTTCTGCCATTCAAGCCCTGATGAAGGGACTCGGCCCTTGACTGTTTACTCGCCTCTATAGATGCTGCCTGACCAGCTGAGTTCCTCCAGCATTTTGTGTGTGTAGCTGCCATTCAATGTGAATCCATCTATCCTTGCCTTGGATGCATTGAAAGACTTTGTTTCAACTGTACTTTGGAGAAGATGGTTCTAAAAGCTCATAACCTTCTGAGAGAAAACATTTGGACTCAACTCGGTCTTGAATACGTGACCTCTTACTTTGGAGAGATCATCCCACAAGGTGACCATTCTCTTCTTACCCACCCCACCGAAACCCCTCAGGATCCCGTAGGTTTCAATTGCCAGAAAAGGCAGAGTTCAGAAATTCCTTTTCATCTCTGTCCCAAATGGTAAGGCGTTCAGCTTTCTTCCAGTCAGTCTCTATGCCCCGCAGAACGTCAGCTGTTTCAGTGACATCACCTATACAGTAGTAAGCAGCAGTCCATTCAACTCACTCATCACTTGGAACAACTTGGAGGTCTCTGCTGCACTGTCTCCAAGGCACGTATAACCTTTCAATGTTCCAGAGACCCAAACTGGACAGCAAGGGCCGGCTTAAAGCAGCAAGACTTCGCCCTCCTGTACTCCAAGTCCCTTTAGTAATGTCCAATGTTCCATTAGCTTTCTTGTTCATTTTAAATGCCTATGTTTTGCATACAAGCAGCCAAATTGCTCTGTCCAGGAATGTTTAAAAGCACCTTATTGATTTAAAAGTATTCGTTTATGCAACCTTCCAACAATGCCACACCTCCACACAGCATACACAAACCGGACAGTTTATCCATTCACTTAATGTCCGAGCCCAATTCCCAGCTCCCTGCATCCTCCCCTTACTCCAAGCTCCCAGTGACTTCTATATCATCACAAAGGCACTTTACATCAATCTGAATGCCAATAGCTGAGTGACAAGTACAGCCCTTGTGCCATACCACCCATAGCAGTTTGCAACTTTAATACGGCCTGTTTCTTCTTACTCTTTGTGTCCATGAACAAATCATTCATTTGAGCTAATATACCATGCATTGTATGTTACCTTTCGTCAATGTCTAACAAACCATAACTATAACTTTGACTAATTCTCTGCTGCTAATCATATCCTCAAAATAATTTTTAAATTTGTCAAATGCAAATCCCTATTTTAAACCATATTATCATTTTCCAAGTGCCTTGTTACCACACTGGTGGCAAATCTCTGGTATTTCCCATTCAGACCAATAATTCTGGTGCTGCCTGTCTTCCCTCGCCCTGCTGCCTTGAGTAGTGGAGACACTTTCTCTTCATGTGGCACTGTGTGGATGGTGTTGGTGATTTTCAGTGCAGAAGCTATGTACTCCAAATTTACTGTTAGCCCAAGCCAAGGCTCCGAGAGAGCAAGCTGTCCTGAATGGGACTGTCCACCCACCTCAGATTTGGCTTCAGGTGCCTCTCAGGCCTCTGTCCAATTTGTAACTGGGATCAGTGACATCGTCAGACTGAAACTAAAATGAAAAGATTATATTCTCAGTTTGAAGTGCTACCTTTGCTGACCATCAATTCGTGAGTAATTTTTGTGGTGGGACAGATAACACATGGCTTTGTGCTGAGTAACTTTCATAGAATGTAAAACAGTAAAGCACAGTGCAGGCCCTTTGGCCTACGGTGTTGTGCCAATCTTTTAACTTCATCTGTGATCAATCTAAACCTCCCCCCACCAATGCAGCCCATAAATCTCTATTTTTCATATGTTCATCAGACCATAAAGCATAGGAGCGGAATTAGGCCATTCAGCCCATTGAGTCTGCTCTGCCATTCCATCATGGCTGATCTAGGATCCCACTCAACCCTATACACCTGCTTTCTCGCCATATTCTTTGATGCCCTGACCTATCAGGAAACTATCAACTTCTGCTTTAAATATACCCAACGACTTGGCCTCCACCACAGTTTGTGGTAAAGCATTCCACAGATTCACTACTTTCTTTCAAAAAAAATCTTCCTTAGCTCCTCACCCCTCATTTTTGAGGCTGTTCCCTCTAGTTCTGGATACCACAGGAAACATCCTCTCTACATCCACCCTATTTAGTCTTTTCAACATCCGTTAGGTTTCAGTGAGATCCCTCCGCATTCTTCTAAATTCCAGTGAGTACAGGCCCAAAGCTGCCAAACGCTCCTCATATATTAACCCCTTCATTCCTGGAGTCATCCTAAGAGTCTCTTAAATGCCCCAAATGTATCAGCCTCAATTATCCCCCCTCAACAGTGCATTCCAGGCTCTTTCCACTCTCTGTGTAAAGAACCTACTTCTGTCAACTCTGTTAAACTTTCTTCCATTCATTTTAAAAGGATGCCATCTGGTATTATCCATTGCTACCCTGGGGAAAATGGTTCTGGTTATCTACACCTTATCTACTCTATCTACACCTCTTACAATCTTATCTACCTCTATCAAGTTGCCTCTCATCCTCCGTTTACCTAGCTTGCTCAGCTTCTGCTCATTAGACATTTTCTCTAACCCAAGCAGTATCCTGGTAAAGCTCCTTGGCAGGACTAATTTAGCAGCTTGTATTCTTGCTTACCGGTAGATAAGGAGGGCTCTAACCACCCTGTTGATGTTGCTGTGTTTAATTAACAATGGACTCTTTCCCTGTCTCAGATGCACCTACAATAAAGAACACAGCCTAAAGCATGTAATTTGAGAATCAAATATGATGGATGTGTGTTGATGCCATCAATACTCAGTCTGGGGAATTCTTACCATTGTAGCGATGTGCTACACACAGAGCTAGAAATAACGACACGCAGTCTGTAAGTCGCACTGGAGACTCGTTTATTCAAACTTCACGGCACTGGCTTTTAAGCAGTTCCCTTCCAGCCCTCTCCGGGCGGAAATGACGTCAGAGGTGCATTACAAAAGTCTCTCCCCGCAAGCGGGCTATTTTGTGAGCCGGTTCGCTTGTGTAGAAAGTGGGTCAACACATACCCCCACCTCCAGAACCGGCGATACATCCCCAATGTCCACAGTCTGGATCAGTCTCTGTTTGGGCGGTCTCCCCCTGCGCCGCGGTGCCTGAACCTCGACCGGCTGTGCCAAGTCCACATAGGTCAGTTTGAGTCGGTCCACCATGAGTCGGACCCCGTCTTTCCCCCAAATGTCCAGCATGAACGTGGACCCATTGTTACTGATCACCTTGAACGGCTCCTCGTACAGCCGCTGTAGCGGTGCCCGGTGTGCGCCCCTTCGTACGAATACAAGCTTACAGTTCTGCAGGTCTTTGGGTATGCAGGTCGGGATCTGTCTGTGCTGTGAAGTGGGTACGGGGGCCAGGTTGCCGAGCCTTTCACGTAGTCTGTCCAGGACTGCTGTGGGTTCTTCCTCTTGCCCCCTTGAGGCTGGTATGAACTCTCCTGGGACTACCAGGGGTGCGCTGTACACCGGCTCGGCCGATGAGGTGTGCAGGTCCTCTTTGGGTGCTGTGCGGGTTCCGAGCAGGACCCAGGGAAGCTCGTCCACCCAGTTAGACCCTTTCACGCGGGCCATGAGAGCCGACTTTAAGTGACGGTGGAAGCGTTCTGCTAGTCCATTCGACTGTGGATGGTAAGCAGTTGTGTGGTGTAATTGTCTTCCCAACAGGCTGGCCACAGCCGACCACAGGCTGGAGGTGAACTAGACGCCTCTGTCAGAGGTAATGTGGGCTGGTATCCTGAAGCGTGCTACCCAGATTGCAATCAGCACTCGGGCACAGGAATCGGCGGTGGTCTCGTTGAGCGGGACTGCCTCTGGCCATCTCGTGAACCGGTCTATCATAGTTAGGAGGTACCATGCTCCTCGTGACACTGGCAGGGGCCCCACGATATCCACATGAATGTGGCCGAACCTCCGGCGGGTGGGTTCAAACTGCTGCGGCGGGGCTTTGGTGTGCCGCTGCACCTTGGCCGTTTGGCACTGCGTGCACGTTTTG
The DNA here is from genome assembly GCF_030028105.1 of Mobula birostris. Lineage (NCBI taxonomy): Eukaryota > Metazoa > Chordata > Chondrichthyes > Myliobatiformes > Myliobatidae > Mobula > Mobula birostris. The sequence goes on along the minus strand of NC_092389.1, from coordinate 33,665,653 downwards.
GCCCATTCACTGACCTGTTTGCGAAGTCCATGCCACATGAACTTGCTGGAGACCATCCGGACAGTTGTCCTGATAGATGGGTGCGCCAAGCCGTGCATGGAGTTGAAAACTCGCTGCCGCCAGGCTGCCGGGATGATGGGGCAAGGTTAGCCGGTAGCCACGTCACACAGGAGGGTCCTCTCACCTGGGCCTGCGAGAAAGTTTTGCAGCTGCAAACCCGAGACTGCGGTCCTGTAGCTGGGCATCTCGTCGTCTGCCTGCTGCGCCTCTCCAGTGCTGCATAGTCCACCCCCTGGGACAGGGCCTGGATAGCTGGTCTGGAGAGTACGTCCGCCACGACGTTGTCCTTTCCCAAGACATGCTGGATGTCCGTCGTGTACTCGGAGATGTAAGACATATCGCTGCTGGCGGGCCGACCAGGGATCGGACACCTTCGGTCAACGGTTTGTGGTCCATGAACGCGGTGAACGGCCTGCCTTCTAAGAAGTACCTGAAATGCCGGAAAGCCAGATATAGTGCCAACAGCTCCCGGTCGAAGGCACTGTACTTGAGTTCGGGTGGCCATAGGTGCCTGCTGAAGAACGCCAGGGGTTGCCAGCGCCCCTCGATGAGTTGCTCCAGCACCCCACCGACTGCTGTGTTGGATGCGTCCACTGTGAGGGTGGTTGGAACGTCCATTCTGGGGTGCACCAGCATCGCGGCGTCTGCCAAGGCTTCTTTTGCTTTAATGAAAGTGGCCGCGGCCTCTTCGTCCCAAGTAATGTCCTTGCCTTTACCCGACATCAGGGTGAACAAAGGGCTGCTGAGGGGAGGAAGCGGTGGTAGAAGTTCACCATACCAACGAACTCCTGCAGACCTTTGACTGTGTTGGGCTGGGCGAAGTGGCGGATCGTGTCTACCTTGGCGGGCAGAGGTGTTGCCCCGTCTTTGGTAATCCTGTGGCCCAGGAAGTCGATGGTGTCAAATCCGAACTGACATTTGGCCAGGTTGATCGTGAGGTCGAAATCACTCAGGCGGGAGTAGAGCTGGTGGAGGTGGGACAGATGCTCCTGATGACTACTGCTGGCTATGAGGATGTCGTCCAAACAGATGAACGCAAAGTCCAGGTCGCGTCCCACCACATCTGTTAGTCGCTGGAACGTCTGCGCGGCATTCTTCAGGCTGAACGGCATTCGGAGGAATTCGAGCAGGCTGAATGGGGTGATGAGTGCTGTTTTGGGGATGTCTTCAGGGTGTACCGGAATTTGATGGTACCCCCGGACAAGGTCCACTTTGGAAAAGATGCTTGCCCCATGCAGGTTTGCTGCAAAGTGCTGTATGTGCGGCACGGGGTACCAGTCTGGAGTTGTAGCCTAGTTCAGTCTGCGGTAGTCGTCGCATGGTCTCCAGCCCCCGGCTGCTTTGGGCACCATGTGCGAGGGGGAGGCCCATGCGCTGTTGGACCGCCATATGATCCCCAATTCCTCCATCCTCTTGAACTCCTCCTTCGCCAGGCAGAGCTTGTCCGGGGGGAGCCTTCGTGCGCGGGCATGGAGGGGCAGTCCCTGGGTTGGAATGTGGTGTTGTACTCCGTGTCTGGGCATGGCTGCCATGAACTGCGGTGCCAGAACCGATGGAAAGTCCGCCAGGATTCTGGTGAATTCGTTATCAGACAGCGTGATGGAGCCCAGGCGTGGGGCCGGCAACTTGGCTTTACCTAGGGAGAACGTCTGGAAAGTCTTGGCATGGACCAGCAGGCTGTGGGCTCGCAAGAAGTCCGTCCCCAGGAGTGGTTGGGCCATGTCGGCCAGTGTGCAGTCCCACGTGAACCGGCTGGCGCCGAACTGTAGCTGCACTGTGCGGGTGCCGTAGGTCCGAATCTTGCTGCCGTTTGCGGCCCTCAGGGTGGGTCTCGTCGCCCTGTTGCGGGTGTCATACCCCGTCGGGAGTAAGACGCTGATCTCCGCTCCAGTATCAACCAAGAAGTGGTGTTCCGACTATTTGTCCCAGACGTACAGGAGGCTGTCCTGGTGGCCAGCCGCCGTAGCCATTAGCGGCAGCTGGCCCTGGCGTTTTCCCGGGAACTTGCAGGGCGGGCGACAATGCCGGGCTTCTGTGCCCCACTGCTGGTGGTAGAAACACCACTGTTCATTGGCCTCCTCACTCCTGCCTCTGGGTCGTGTGCGCTCCGTTGCCGGGCCTGGTCTGGCCTGCTATTGGGCGTGTGGCTTGGTAATCTGTCCGACGGACGACCCGCTCTCCCTCTTGGCTTTCCACAGCATATCTGCCCAGGCCGCCACCTTCCGGGGGTCACTGAAATCTGCGTCAGCCAGCAGCAGATGTATGTCCTCGAGCAGTTGTTCTAGGAATACCTGCTCAAACATGAGGCAGGGCTTGTGTCCTTCAGCCAGGGCCAGCATCTCGTTCATTAATGGTGATGGCGGCCTGTCTCCCAAACCATCCAGGTGCAGCAAGCGGGCGCCTCGCTTACACCGTGAGAGGCCAAAGGTCTCTATGAGCAGCACTATGAATGCTGCATATTTGCCTTCTTCGGGGGGTGACTGTATGAAATCCCCAACTCGTGCGGCTGTCTCCTGGTCAAGGGAGCTCACCACGTAACAGTAACGTGTGGAATCTGAAGATATCTGCTGAATCTGGAATTGGGCTTCTGCTTGGTCAAACCACACGCCTGGTTGCAGTGTACAGAAAGTTGGCAGTTTTAGCGAAACTGCGTGAACAGATGAAGATTTGGTCATCTTTGGTCCAAATCCCGTTTGGACCGTCAGGGTCACTAATATAGTGATGTGCTACACACAGAGCTAGCAATAACGACACGCAGTCTGTAAGTCGCACTCGAGACTCATTTATTCAAACTTTGCGGCATTGGCTCTTAAGCAGTTCCCTTCCAGCCCTCTCCGGGCAGAAATGACGTCAGAGGTGCATTACAAAAGTCTCTCCCCACGCGCGGGCTATTTTGTGAGCCGGTTCACTTGTGTAGAAAGTGGGTCGCCACACCATTTTCCAATGCCTCGGGAGATATGATAAAACAGTTTAACAATTGGATAGCGTACAGTACATTTCCGGATGGAAATCCAGTAGGAATTCTGGAAAAGGTGGGAGGTAGACATGGAAACATACTGTTCAAGACTTCCTAAAGCTGATGCTCAGAAAAAGTCACCGCTACCTTACACATCATTACCAACTCAAAATGGATGAGTGAGACAATACAACGGGTCGGGGCAGTGAATAAGATCTTTGACCAGTGGCCAATCCAGACATCTGAAGTTTTGAGAGAAGAGCCTTCAGTTAGGTCCACTGCCCGAGGATAAAAATCAGCAGTGGGCCTCTCTTTGTTGAAGCCTCGAAGAGCTAAAGCATCAACATCACCACTTTGACTCTGTCCACTCAGATAATAGTTGCTCCCGCCTTCCTTTAATTTGCTTTTGCTAATCAATCCCAAATGCTGATTGGTCACTGGTCAAAGCTCTTTTTCACTGTACCAACCCACTGCTACCTTTCGTACCCGGGCAGTGGACCTGATTGAAGTCCCTTCCTCTCAAAATTTCCAGTGTTCGGATTGGCTGCTGGTTGGTCATAGCTCTTTTTGGGTTGAGGTGTCTGTGGGTTGGGGCATGTTTGGGTAGGGGCGAATTTGGGATGGGGTGTGTATGGGTTGGTGTGTGTTTGGGTTGGGGTCTATATGAGTTAGGGTGTGTATGGCTAGTGTGCATTTGATTCGAGGAGGCTATTTGTTTGAGTGGCTTTGGGTTGAGTGTGTATGGGTTCAGTTGTGTTTAGGTTGGGGTATGTTTGGGTTAAAGTGTGTAGTGGTTGGGGTGTATATAGGTTGGTGAGTATTGGTGTTGGATTGTGTATGCATTGCTTTGGGTATTGGTTGGGGGTGTGTATGGGTTGTGGTGGTTTTGATCAGTGGGTGTATGGGTTGAGGTGGGTTTGGGTTGGTGTGGGTATGGATTGGTGTCTGTTTGGGATGAGTATTGGGTTTGGAGTGTGTTTCTGTTGGGGTGCGTTTGGCTTGGGTTGCATATGGGTTGTGGTGTGTATGGATTAGAGTGTGTTTGGGTTGGGGTGTATATGTGATGCAGAGCGCTTGGATTGGGGTGTGTATGGGATGGGGTGGGTGTCGGTTGTGGTGTGTATGGCTTGGGGTGTGTTTGGGTTGAGCAGTGTTTGATTCGGGGTGTGTAGAGTTTGGGATGGGGTGGTGTGTATGAACTGGATTGGGTTTGGGTTGGGGTGCACATGGGTTGGATTGGTTTTGGGTTGAGGAGCGTATGGGTTGAGGTGTATATAGGATGGGGAGTGTTTGAGTCAAGGAGGCTATTTGTTTGGGTGTGTTTGGGTTTGAGTGGTTTTGGGTTCGGTGTGTATGGGTTCAGTTGTGTTTGGGTTGGGGTGTGTTTGGGATAAGACGTGTAGTGGCTGGGGTGTGTATGGGTTGGTGAGGATTTGTGTTGAATTATGTATGCGTTGCTATAGGTATTGGTTGGGGTGTGTATTGGTTTGAGTTCAGGTGAGTATGGGTTGGGGTGGGTTTGGGTTGGTGTGTGTTTGTGTGAGGTGTGTTTGGGCTGGGTTGTGTATGGGTTGAGGTAGGTTTAGTTTGGGATGGTTTGGGTTGGGATGTATTTGTGCTGTGGTGCTTTTGGGGATCGTGTGGATTGGGTTGCATGTAGGTTGGTTGTGTTTGAGTTGGGGTGTGTATGTGATGGAGTCGTATGGGATGTGGTGGGGTTGGTGTGGCGTAGATTTGGGTTGGGGTGTGTAAGAATTGGTGTGTGTTAATGGGCTAGGGTGTGTATGGGATGGGGTATGTTTAGGTTAAAATCTGTAGTGGTTGGATGCTTATGGTTTGGGGAGGATTTGTGCTGTATTTTTATGTGTTGGTGTGTGTATGGATCCTGGTGTGTTTGTGTTAGTGTGTATTTTTGTTGGGGTGGGTTTAGATTGGGATGTGATTGTGTTGCAAAGTGTTAGTGTGGTGTTAGGTTTGGGTTGGGTTGTATATGTGATGGGGAGTGTTTGGGTTGAGTCATGTTTAAGTTGGAGTGTGTTTGTGTTGTGCTGTGTTTGGGTATGGGTGTGTTTTGGATGGGATGTATATGGGTTGGAGTGTCTATTGAGTGTTCTAGGTTTAGGTTGGGGTGTGTTTGGGTTATGGTGGGTTTGGTTTATGGTGTGGTAGTGCTGGGGTGTGTTTGGAATAGGCTGTGTATTTGTTGTGGTCGATTTCTCTTAGGTTATGTATGGCCTGGCATGGATTTGGGTTGAGGTGTATTTGGTTTGGGTTGTGTATGCTTTGGTGTGCATTTGGGTTGATGTATGTAAAGGATGGGGTAAGGATGGGGTGTGTATGGGTTGGGGTGTCCGTGGATTGTGATGGGTTTGAGTTGGGGTGTGGTAGTGCTGGGCGTGTTTGGGTTGGACTTTGTATGGGTTGGTGTGTTTGGGTTTGGTTTGGTTCTGTATGTATTGGGAAGGGATTGGGCTAGTGTGTGTATGGTTTGGGGTGCATATGGGTTGGGGAGTGTTTGTGTTGGGTTGTGTTGGAGATGGTGTGTGTATGGGTTGGCGCATGTATGAGTTGGAGTGTGTTTGCGTTATGACATATTTGGGTATGGGTGTGCTTTGGTTTGGAAGTGCATGGGTTGGAGTGTCGGTTGCTTGTGCTGAGGTTGGGCAAGTGGGTGTTTGGGTTATGGTAGGTTTGGTAGATGGTTTGGTAATGCTGAGGAGTATTTGGGTTGGGGTTTGTATGAGTTGGGGTGTGTATGGGTTGGGGTGTGTTTGAGTTAGGGTGTGTTTGGGTTGGGGTGGGGTGTGTATGGGTTGGGGTGTGTTTGAGTTAGGGTGTGTTTGGGTTGGGGTTGGGGTGTGTTCAGGTTGGGGTCAGTTTCGCTTAGGGTGTGTATGGCCTGCGTGGATTTGGGTTGAGGTTTGTTTGGCTTGGGTTGTGTTTGCTTTGGCGTGTGTTTGTGTTGGTGTGTGTAAGGGATGAGGTGTGTATGGGTTGGGGTGTGTATGGGTTAGGGTGTCTGTGGATTGTGGTGGGTTTGGTTTGGGGTGTGGTAGTGCTGAGTGTGTTTGGGTTGGGATGTGAATGGGTTGGGGTGTGTTTGGGTTGGGATGGGTTTGGGTTGGGATGTGAATGGGTTGGAGTGTGTTTGGGTTGGGATGGGTTTGTGTTGGGATATGTATGGGTTGAGGTGTGTTTTGATTTGGTTTGGGTCTGTATGTGTTGGGATGGGATGGGGCTAGTGTGCTATGTTTGGGGTATGTATGAGTTGGAATATGTTTCCATTGGGATTGGGGTGGGTTTTGGTTGGTGTGGGTATGGTTTGGGGTCAGTGTGGGTTCTGGTGAGTTGGGTTGAAGGTTAGATTTGGGTTGGACTGTGTATTGGTTGTGGTCGGTTTCAATTAGGGTGTGTAGGGGTAAGAGTGTGTATGGTTTAGTGTGGATTTGGGTTGTGGAGTGTATGGGTTGGGTTGTGTAGCTTTGGCGTGCGTTTGGGTTGGTGTGTGAAAAGGATGGCGTGTGTGTGGGTTGGGGTATGTATGGTTTGGTGTGTGTTTGGGTTGCTTTGTGTATGGGTTTGGTGTGGGTCTGGGTCGAGGTGCGTATGGGTTTGTTGGGGTCTTAGGTTTGATTAGTTATGGGTTGGGGTTTGTATGGTTTGGGTTGTGTTTGCATTGAAGTTTATTTACAAGGACAGGCATGTAAAAAGGATCATTGTGGACCCAAGCCATCCTAACCACAATCTATTCCAGCTGCTACCATCAGGGAAGCGGTACTGCAGCATAAAAGCCAGGACCGACAGGCTCCAGGACACCTTCTTCCACCAGGCCATCAGACTGATGAACTCATGCTGATTTGAATGTACTCTATCTTACATTGACTGTTCTATTTATTATAAATTACTATGATTGCACATTGCACATATAGATGGAGATATAACGTAACTCCTCGTGTATACGAAGGATGTAAGAAATGAAGTCAATTCATTCATTGTGTTGAGATGTCATAAGAACATAAGAAACAGGAGCAGGAGTAGGCCATCTGGCCCATCGAGCCTGCTCCACCATTCAATAAGATCTGTCCGTAAATGCAGCTCCATCTACCTGCCTTTTCCCTATAGCCCTTAATTCCCTTATTATGTAAAAACCTATCTAACTGTTTCTTATATATATTTAGTGAAGAAGCCTCAAATGCTTCCCTGGGTAGGGAATTCCACAGATTCACCACTCTCTGGGAAAAACAGTTTCTCCTCATCTCCGTCCTAAATCTTCTCCCCTGAATCTTGAGGCAATGTCCCCTAGTTCTATTCTCACTTACCAATGGAAACAACTTTCCAACTTCTATCTTATCTATCCCTTTCAAAATTTTGTATGTTTCTATAAGATCCCCTCTCATTCTTCTGAACTGCAGAGAGTATAGTCCCAGGCGACTTTGCTCCTGCTCCTATGTCTCTGCGTTGCGGTGGGTTTGGGTCGGGGTGGGTTTAGATTGGGGTCTGTTGGTGTTGTAGTGTGTTAGAGTGGGTTTGGGTTGGGGTGGGTTTAGACTGGGGTCTGTTGGTGTTGTAGTGTGTTAGGGTGGGTTTGGGTCGGGGTGGGTTTACATTGGGGTCTGTTGGTGTTGTAGTTTGTTAGAGTGGGTTTGGGTTGGGGTGGGTTTAGACTGGGGTCTGTTGGTGTTGTGTGTGTTAGGGTGGGTTTGGGTCGGGGTGGGTTTACATTGGGGTCTGTTGGTGTTGTAGTGTGTTAGAGTGGGTTTGGGTTGGGGTGGGTTTAGACTGGGGTCTGTTGGTGTGGTAGTGTGTTAGGGTGGGTGTGGGTTTGGGTTGAGTTGTGTATGTGGTTGGGAGTGTTTGGATTAGGGTGTGTTTGGTTTGAGGTGTGTTTGGGGTGCATATGGGTTGGGGTGTCTATGGATTGTGGAGGGTTTGAGTTGGAGTGTATTTGTGTTAGGGTGGGTTTGGTTTGAAGTATGGTAGTATTGTGGTGTGTTTGGGTTGGGATGGGTGTGGGTTGGGGTGTGTATGGGTTGAGGTGTGCATGGGATGGGTTGGTGTTGGATACAGTGCATATGGGCTGAGGTGTTTTTGGATTGAGGAGTGTTTGGGTTAGGTTTTTATGATGGGATTGTACTAGTGTGTATATGGGTTCTGGTATGTATGCTTGGGGTGAGTGTGGGTTGGGGTTCATGTGGGGTGGGTGTGTATGGATTAGGATTTGTATCGGTTGGGGTGTGTTTGAATTGGGTTGTATTTGAGTTAGGGTGGGTTTGGTTTGGGGTGTGGTAGTGTTTGGATTGGGGTTTGTATGGGTTGTGGGGCACGTGGGTTGGGTTGTATTTGGGTTCATGTGTGCATGAGTTGGTGTGAATATGAGTATGGGTGTGTTTTGGATGGGGTGTGTTTGGGTTGTGGTGTCCATTGACTGCTGCATTTGGGTTGGGGTGTTTTTGGGGTAGGATGGGTTGGTTTGTGGTGTGCTAGTGTTGGCATGTGTTTGGGTTGGAGTCTGTTTGGGTTGGGGTATGTATGGGTTGGGGCATGTATGGACTGGGCTGTGAATTGGTTGGAGTGAGTTTGGGTTGGTGTGTGTATGGATTGGGATTTGTATGGGTTGGGGTGTGTTTGGGTTGTGGTGGTATGTATGGTTTGGGATGTCTATGGATTGTAGAGGTTTTGGGTTCAGTTGTATTTGAGTTAGGGTGGGTTTGGTTTGGAGTGTGGTAGTGTTGGGGTGTGTATGGGTTAGAGTGTATATTGGGTTGTGGTGTTTATGGGTTTGTTCTGGTCTCGGGTTCGATTGGTTATGTGTTGGGGTGTGTATGGTTGAGTTATGTTTGTGGTAGGGTGTATCTTCATTGGGATGGGTTTAGATTGGGGTATGTTAGGGTGGAGTTGGGTTTGGGTTGGGTTGTGTATGTGATGGGGAGTGTTTGGATTGGGGTTTATTTGGGTTGGGGTGTGTATGGGTTGGATTAGGATTGGGTTGGGGTACGTATGGGTTGAGGTGTGTATGGGATGGGTGAGTTTCGGATGTGGTGTGTATGGGTTGAGGTTTGTTTGCATTGAGGAGTGTTTGGGTTGGGATGGGATTGAGCTAGTGTGTGCATGGGTTCTGGTGTGTGTGGTTTGGGATGTGTACGGGTTGGGGCGCATGTTGGTTGGATTGTGTTTGGGTTGGTGTGTGTGTGGTTCATATGAATTTGGGTTGGGATGTGTGTTTGAGTTGGGGTATGTATGCGATAGAGTGTGTTTGCATCGGGGTGTGCTTGGGTTGGATGTGTTTGGCTTAGGGTGTATATGCATTGGTGTGCATTTGGGTTGGAGTTTGTCTGGGTTGGGTGCGTTTGGATTAGGCTGTGTACTTGTTGTGGTCTGTTTTGTTTGGGGTGTATAAGGCTTGGCATGGGTTTGAATTGAGGTGTGTACGGTTTGGGTTGTGTATGCTTTGTTGTGCATTTGGATTGTGGTGTGTTTGGTTTGGCGTATTATGGATTCTGGAGGGTTTGGGCTCAGTTGGGTTTGTGTTGCGGTTGGTTTAGTTTGGGGTATGTTAGGGTGGAGTTAGGTTTGGGTTGGATTGTGTATGTGATGGGGAGCATTTGGATTGGGGTGTATATGGGTTGGGTTGGGTTTGGGTTGGGGTGTGTACAGGTTGAGGTGGGTATGGGATGGGTTGGTGGTTGTTGGATGCGGGGTGTATGGGTTGAGGAGTGTTTGGGTTGGGATGGGATTGGGCTAGTGTGTGTATGGGTTCTGATGTGTATGGTTCGGGGTGTGTACAGGTTAGGGTGTGTGTCAGTTGTGTTGTGTTTGGGTTGGTGTGTGTATGGGTTGGGTGTGTGTTTGGGTTGGGCTATGTATGAGATGGAGTGTGTTTGTGTCGGAGTGTGTTTGGGTATGGGGCTGTTTTGGATGGGGTGTGTATGGGTTGGGTTGTCTATTGATTGTGCTGAGTTTGGGTTGGGTTTGCGGTGTGGTAGTGTTGGGGTGTGTTTGGGTTGGGGTGTGTTGGGGTTGAGGTGGGTTTTGGTTGGTGTGGGTATGGATTGGGGTCGGCTTGGGGTCTGTTGAGTTGGGTTGAGGGTTGGGTTTGGTTTGGGCTGTGTATTGGTTGTGGTCAGTTTCAGTTAGCGTGTGTAGGGGTAAGGCTGTGTATGGCTTAGAGTGGGTTTGGGTTGGGTTCTGTATGCTTTGGCATGCATTTAGGTTGGCGTGTATAAGGGATGAGGTGTGTATGGGTTGGGGTATCTATGAATTGTAGTCTGTATGTGCCTTAGTGTAATTGTGTTTGGGTGGGTTTTGTTTGGGGTGTGGTAGTGCTGGGGTGTGTTTGGGTTGGGTTTTATACGGGTTTAGGTGCGTATGGTTTAGCGTGTGTTTGGGTTACTTTGTGTATGGGTTTGGGTCGGGGTGTGTATGGGTTTGTTGTGCTCTTAGGTTTGATTGGGTATGGGTTGGGGTTTGTATGGTTTGGGTTGTGTTTGCATTGAGGTTTATTTGTATTGGGGTATCTTTGCATTGGGGTGGGTTTGGGTTGGGGTGGGTTTAGATTGGGATCTGTTGGTGTTGTACAGTGTTAGGGTAGGTTTGGGTTGGGCAGGTTTAGATTGGGGTCTGTTGGTGTTGTAGAGTGTTAGGGTGGGTTTGATCTGAGGCCGGTTTAGATTGGGGTCTGTTAGTGTTGTAGAGTGTTAGGGTGGGTTTGGGTTGGGCAGGTTTAGATTGGGGTCTGTTGGTGTTGTAGAGTGTTAGGGTGGGTTTGGGTTGGGCAGGTTTAGATTGGGGTCTGTTGGTATTGCAGCGTGTTGGGGGTGGGTTTGGTCTGGGGCGGGTTTAGATTGGAGTCTGTTAGTGTTATAGAGTGTTAGGGTGGGTTTGGTTTAGGGTATTTTTGGGTTGGGTTTTTTATGGCTTGGAGCATGTGTGGTTTGGGTTGGTGTGTGTATGGATTGGGATGTGTTTGGGTTAGGGTGTGTATGGGTTGGTTTACGTTTAGGTTGGGTGTGCATGGGTTGGGGTTGGTTTGGGTTGTGGCAAGTATGGGATAGATTGTGTATGGTTTGGGATGTGTTTGGTTTGGTTTGTGAAAGTGATGGGGTGTATATGGGTTGGCTGAGTTTTGGTTTGGAGTGTGTATGGGTTGGGGTTGCTTTCCATTGTGGGGCATAAGGGATGAGGTGTGTATAGGTTAGGGTGTATATTGAGTTGTGGTGTGTGTGGGTTTGTTGTGGTCTTGCGTTCAATTGGGTATGGGTTGGGGTTAGTTTGGGTTGGGATTTGTATGAGTTGAGGTGTATTTGGGTTGAGGTGTGTATAGGTTGGGGTGGGATTGGTTGGGGTGTGTTTGCGTTGGTGTTCATATAGGTTGGGATAGGTGTTGTTTGTGTTGGATTTGGTTTAGGGTTGGTATGGTTTGTGGTGGTTATGGGTTGGTGAGGGTGTGGGTTGAGCTGTGTCTGGATTTGTGTATTTGTGGGTTTTGAGTGAGCTTGGGTGGGTTGTGTATGGATTGGTGTGTTTGGGTTAGTGTGTATTTGACTTGTGGTGTCTACGGGTTGGGTTTGGTTAGGGTTTTTATGGGTTGTGTTGTGTTTAGGATTGGTTGGGTTTGGGTTGGGGTTTGTATCAGATGGGGTGTGTATGGGTTGGGGTTTGTAGGGGTTGGGGTGTGTATGAGTTGGGTTGTGTATTGTTGGGTGTGTGTATGTGTTGGTGTGTGTTTGGGTTGGGGTGGGTTTATGTTTGGGTGTGTGTTGGTTAGAGTGAATTTGTGTTGAGGTGTGTGTTGTTTGTGGGTGTTTGTTTTGGGTGGGTTTGGGATAAGGTGTGGATGGGTTGGGTGTGTATGGATTGAGTTATGTTGTGGAGGTGGTTCCTTCCACCCTTCCTTGGGTTTTTACCTGACTTCACCTGGTAATCGCTATCAACCTTTGCCTCTGCAAATCCTGCTGCAACCAGTCCCAGATCCTCGCTGGAATCTGATCCCATTTCCGCTCCACACATCTCATCGCTCATGAGGGTCACCCACTTTAAAGCTCCCACTTTCTGGTGCTGAGATATTGTACGTGTTCACCCCGATGGTGGTTTGCATCTCACAGAAAAGGTGAGCAGCCCTGGGAATATCCTGGGAAACTGCTCAGGGTGGAAGTTCAGGGAAAAATTATATTGAAAGAAAGCAGAAGCTGACAGTGTTGGCCAAGTCTTTGACAGCTCTGTGGATCAATGAGGTAATGGAGATTTACCATACCTGTCTTATCACTGGCTGCAGCTGTTTGTGGCTCGCACTGCCACGGCTGTGTGAGGCAGCGCCTTCATCAGACTTGCTGGAGGAATCGGGCAGTCTGTGTGAGAACACTTGGCTGAGGACGGTTTCAAGCAGGCTGAGGGAGCTGCCAAGCACCACATCTCCCTGACAGATGACTGCTGTTGATTTATCTGCTGTTGTTGAGCAGTTTTATATTTGGCGGTTATCCAAAGGACAAGACAGAAGGTTTTGATAAATGTTAAACTGAACAAGCCCTGCTGTTGAAGAAGTGGTGACTGCTTGATGATCAGTAAAATGCAGATTATTTTCAGTTTGAACTTTGATTAATATTATTTGCCTATTTCAAGATGTGAAATGATCTCTCTCTCTAAGGTTTCCCCTCATGACTCAGGAGGCTTCTGGGGGAAGCTATCCCACAGTTCCTGCTCTTTCTCCCTTTCCTTCAGCCTCTTCCTTTAAGTAGTCATTCTCTATACTTCACCAGTCAAATCCAGTCCTTTAACTACCCAGGTTAATCTCTGATGACATCATGAAGTCATTGTGGCTTCCCCACAATGACTCTGAAAGACAGTCCTGGTCTATCCAATCTCTCCTCATGACTCAAGCCTTAGAGCTGACAACATCCTTGTGAACCTTTTCTGTCCCTTCTCCAGCTAATCACATCTACTGTTCCTTTGCTGACTTCCCAAATTGAGCTAAGTCTTGTTATAAATTTAAACAACTTTCTTCACTCTCCACCACACCACCAATTGTGGTGTCGTCTGCTAACTTAATGATCATGCCACCTACCTTCTCTTCCAAATTGTTAAAAGGTTTAAAAGGTCAAAAGCTTTAAGTTCCTCGGGATCAATATCACAAATGACCTGACTTCGTCCAACCAAGCAGAGTTCACTGCCAAGAAGGCCCACCAGCGCCTTTACTTCCTGAGAAAACTAAGGAAATTTGGCCTGTTCCCTAAAACCCTCACTAATTTTTATAGATGCACCGTAGAAAACATTCTTCTAGGGTGCATCACAACCTGCTATGGAAGTTGTCCTGTCCAAGACTGGAAGAAGCTGCAGAAGATCGTGAACACTGATGAATGGATCCTTTCCAACTGTGATAAGACTGCTGAACGGATCCTGACCCGGATCTGGGCTGTACCCTCCAAATATCCGGACCTGCCTCTCGGTGTTTTTGCATTACCTTACTTTCCATTTTTCTATTTTCTATTGATGATTTATAATTTAAATTTTTTAGTATTTGCTATCGATTTGTAATCCAGGGAGCGGGAAGCACAGAATCAAATATTGCTGTGATAATTGTACGTTCCAGTATCAATTGTTTGGTGACAATAAATTATAAAGTATAAAGTATATAAAGTATAAAGTTAATAAATATGACAAAGAGTAGGAAACCCAACAATGATCCCAATGGCACACAAAGCATACAGTGTAAGGTACTTTCAAAGTTTAATAAAGTCAGAGATGAGAAGAATTACTGTCGAGAAACAAAACTCTTGTAATCAGTTGTATTTGTGTACCATATGAAAGCCACATGGATAAAGCACTTTATGATATCTTCGAGACTAAGAACAGAAACAGAATCAGGTTTATTATCACTGACATGTGATGAGGCTTGTTGTTTTCTGGCAGTAGTACATTGCGATACATAAAATAATTACTATTAGTTACGGTGGAGTTGACTGAGTCTACAATCCTTTGCAGCCTCTTTTGATCCTGCCTCCACACCAGATGGTGAAGCAACCCGTCAGAATATCCATGATACACCTGTATAAATTTGCAAGAGTTTTTGATGGCAGACCACCATAGAACATAGAACGTGGGAGCAAAATCAAAAATGGTGACGAATACAGGACTGAAAGTGTCATTTGAATACGCTTAGTATACAGAATAAGGTAAATGGTCTTGTGGCGCAGTTAGAGATTGGCAGGTATGACCATTGGAGACATCACTGAGCTGTGGCTGAAAGAAGATGATAGTTGGGAGCTGAACATCTAAGGATACACCTTGTATCCAAAGGACAGAGGTGGTTCTGATGTAAAAAATTAAATCAAATCCTGAGAAAGAGGCAGCATAAATCAGAAGTAGAATCCTTGTGGGGAGAAAGAAACTGCAAGGGTAAAAAAATAGGAGTTATATACAGGCCTCCAAACAGCAGCCAGGATGTGGGCTACAAATTACAATGGGAGATAGAAAAGGCAGATAAAAAGGACAACATTATGATAGTCATGGGGGATTTTAATATGTAGGTAGATTGGGAAAATTAGGTCGGTGCTGGATCCCGAGAGATAGAATTTGTAGAATGCCTATGAAATGGCTTTTTAGTGGGGGGGCAGTGCCTCATGTTCCATATGGGTGGCCTCCAGCCTGATGGCATGAGCATCAATTTCTCTTTGCGGGTTCCTTTCCCTTCCTCCTCCCTCTTCTTCTGTTCTCCACTCTGGCCCTCTTGCCTCTTCTCTTCATCTGCCTGTCACCTTCCCCAAGTGCCCCCCTCAGAATCAGAATCAAGTTTAATATCATCACCATATGTTGTGAAATTTATTTTTTACAGCAGCAGTAAACAGCAATACATAATAATTTTAAAAAGCATGAATTACAGTAAGTATATATATATAAAATATAGTTAAGTAAGTAGTGTGAAGATAAAAATAAAAGGAGTGAGGTCGTGTTCATGGGTTCAATGTCCATTCAGAAATCGGATGGCAGAGGAGAAGAAATTGTTCCTGAATCACTGAGTGTGTGTCTTCAGGCTTCTGTACCTCCTTCCTGATGGTAACAATGAGAACATGGCATGTCCTGGGTGGTGGGGGTCCTTAATGACAGATGCCGCCATTTTGAGGCATTGCTCCTTGAAAATGTCCTGGATGCTACGGAGGCTAGTGCCCATGATGGAGCTGACAAAGTTTACCTTCTGGTTACTCTTTCTTCCCCTCCCCCCAGCTTTTTATTCTGACATCTTTGCCCCTTCCTTTCCAGTTCTGAAGCTTCCCAAGCGCCTTCGAGTGCTTATTCATTTCCACAGATGGTACCTTCCCTGCTGAGTTCCTCCAGTGTTTTGTGTGTGTTGTTTTGTATTTCCAGCAGAATCTCTTGAGTTCTAGATAGGGTATTGTGTAATGAACCAGATTTGATGAGGGAGCTTAAGGTAAAGGAACATTTAGGTGTGATGAACACAATATGATAGCATTCACTCTGCAGTTTGAAAGGGAGAAGTGAAGTCAGATGTATTGGTATTACAGTGGAATAACCGGAACTTCCTTCCTAGCTTGTCGCACCAAACAGTCAGCCATTCTTGTCTGGCATGTAGTGTCAGGATTGGTCTCCTTTCGGATTAACCGGGTCACGATATGAACATTCCTGACTCAACCCTTGTTTTTTTTTTACAAGACCGAGTGGCTAGCTCGATACTCAACCCGGCACGGATGGAAAGCGTGCTCGGGGGGCGGCCCGACTTGGATTTGAACTCGGGAGCCTTCGCTCCGAAGTCCAGCACTGATGCCACTGTGCCACCAGCCGGCCATAAACGGAACTACAGAGGTATGAGAGATGAACTGGACAAATTTGATTGGAAGGGGACACTAGAAGAGATGACAGCGAAACAGCAGTGGCTGGAGTTTCTGGGAGAAATTCAGGATAGATGAATTCAAAGATGAAGAAGTATTCTAAAGGGAGGATAATGCAACCATGGCTGACAAAGGAAGTCAAGGGCAGCATAAAAGCAAAAGAGAGGGCATATAATATAACAAAAATTAGTGGGAAGGTAGAGGATTGGGAAACTTCTATAAACCAACAGAAGGCAACTAAAAAAGCCCTAAAGAGAGAAAAGATTAAATATGCAGGTAAGCTTGCCAATAATATAAAAGAGGATACAAAAAGTTTTTTCAGATATATGAATAGTAGAAGAGAGACAAGAGTTGATATTAGACTGCTGGAAGATGACGCTGGGGAGGTAGTAATGTTGGACAAAAAGATGGCCGATGACTTAATAAGTAGAGGAGAGGCTGTACTTGATCTGGTATTGGGAAATGAACCTGGTCAAGTGCCACGTCTCTCAGTGGGAGAGCATTTTGGAGATAATGATCGCAATTCTCTCTCCTTTACCATAGCATTGGAGAGAGATAGGAACAGATAAGTTAGGGAAATGTTTAATTGGAGTAAGGGGAAATATGATGCTATCAGGCAAGAACTTGGAAGCATAAATTGGAAACAGATGTTCTGAGGGAAACGTACAGAAGAAATGTGGCAAATGTTGCGGGGATATTTGTGCGGGGTTCTGAGTAGGTATGTTCCAATGAGACAGGGAAAGCATGGTAGGGTACAGGAACCGTGGTGTACAAAGGCTGTTGTGAATCCAGTCAAGAAGAAAAGAAGAGCTTACGAAAGGTTCAAAGAACTAGGTAATGATAGGAATCTAGAAGATTATAAGGCGAGCAGGAAGGAGCTTAAGAAAGAAATTAGGAGAGCTAGAAGGCGCCATGAGATGGCCTTTGCCGGACAGGATTACAGGTTTCCCCCGCCATCCGAAGGTAGAGCATTCCTATGAAACGGTTCGCAAGCCGGAACGTCGTAAAGTGAAGAAGCAATTACCATTTATTTATATGGGAAAAATTTGTGAGCGTTCGCAGACCCAAAAAATAACCTACCAAATCATGCCAAGTAACACATAAAACCTAAAATAACAGTAACATATAGTAAAAGTAGGAATGGTATGATAAATACACAGCCTATATAAAGTAGAAATACTTTTCTACAATCATTGCCAAACTGTCCACCATAGTGAAAATCTCACGCAAGTGCTCTCGGCAGAAACACTCTCTCCAGTAACCTTTAAGCTATGAAGCTGTCAAATCATACCAAATAATGCATAAAAATACACAGCGTATGCAAAGTAGAAATAATGTATGTACAGTGTAGTATCACTTACCGGAAACGGGAAAACAGCGCCGAGCACACTGATGATGGTGTGTTAGGCTGAGTTGTCGGAGGTTGGGGTGGTGCAGTGGACCCCAACCTCCAGGCCGCGGACCGATACATTGCCGCGAAGCATGCAGGGGAGCAGCGGTAGCCGGGATGCACCCAACATATCTTTAAGAAAAAAGCCGAAATAAACAAGCTAATTAATTAGGTGCTGCCCAGCATGTAAGTGTTGGCCCAGATCAGAGGCGACGCAATCGGCAATCACCTCTGATCTGGGCCGACATTTACGTGCCGGGAAGCACCTAATTAATCAGCTTGTTTATTTCAGCTTTTTTCTTAAATATGTGCTGGGTGCATCCAGGCTACTGCTGCATTCTTCACAGCCCGATATCGGTCTGCGGCCCGGATGTTGGGGTGGTGGGACACTGGGGTGCCATCTCATCGTCATCTGTTTCCATCAGGGCAGGAAGGTCATCTTCTTCTATGTCTGCCTGCCTCAATGTCGAAGGTTGAGGTTCATCGTCTGCTGTGGCTGATACGGAAGGCTTGAAAGACAACAGTATGCTTGACTGCTTAGCCTCGCGCAGTTTTCTATCATACAGTTCTTTGTAAACACTCAAACCATCCTGCAAATATGCCCTGAACCTACGTACCCTTTCAAAATTATAGTCGTACTTTTCTGCAATCATTGCAGTGAAAATCTCATGCAGTTGCTTCACGTTCAGTTCCTGGACGACTTCACTTTCGGTCCATTCGCTACTGCATTTGGTTTCAATTGTCATCCTTTCCTCTTCCAATTGCATCAGCTCTTCATCTATCAGTTCTTGGTCATGGAATGCCAAAACCTCTTCAACATCATCTTCGTTAACTTCCATAAGCCAAACTCACTTTGTCCTTACTTCGTTCACCATGATCGAAATGCTTAATTATGTCTAGTCTTACAGTAAGTGTAACACCCTTACGAGCTCTTTTAAGCTTTTCCGATAACTTAGAACTCATCCAGCTAGCGGATGCTCAAAATAAATCGACATAATGCACAGATGCTCACAGGCACGTGTTTAAGCAGTGTCGGCTAGAGTACAGTTCTGGGGGAGGAGCTTTGCTGCTTGGGGCGCGCGCTGCCTTTTTTCGCGCACTGCCTTTTTTTGCAACAGTGAAAACACCTTCTGTTCGCGAAAACAGGTAACTAATGTAGATCTTTCATAACAGCGAGGTTTCGTAAAGCGAACGTTCAAAAAGCGGGGGACACCTGTAAGGAAAACCCCAAGGCATTCTACAAGTATGTGAAGAGCAAGAGGATAAGATGTGAGAGAATAGGACCAATCAAGAGTGACAGTGGAAAAGTGTGTCTGGAACCGGAGGAGATAGCAGAGGTACTTAATGAATATGTTGCTTTAGTATTCACTACAGAAAAGGATCTTGGCGATTGCAGGGATGACTGCAGCAGACTGAAAAGCTTGAGCATGTAGATATTAAGGAAGAGGATGTGCTGGAGCTTTTGGAAAGCATTAAGTTGAATAAGTCACCGGGACCGGACGGGATGTACCCCAGGCTACTGTGGGAAGCGAGGGAGGAGATTGCTGAGCCTCTGCCAATGATCTTTGCATCATCAATGAGGATGCGAGAGGTTCCGGAGGAGTGGAGGGTTGTGGATGTTGTTCCCTTATTAAAGAAAGGGAGTAGGGATAGCCCAGGAAATTATAGACCAGTGAGTCTTACTTCAGTGGTTGGTAAGTTGATGGAGAAGATCCTGAGAGGCAGGATTTATGAACATTTGGAGAGGCATAATATGATTATGAATAGTCAGCATGGCTTTGTGAAAGTCAGGTCGTGCCTGACGAGCCTGATTGAATTTTTTGAGGATGTGACTAAACACATTGATGAAGGTAGAGCAGTAGATGTAGTGGAAATGGATTTCAGCAAGGCATTTGATAAGGTACCCCATGCAAGGCTTATTGAGAAAGTAAGGAGGCATAGGATCCAAGGGGACATTGCTTTGTGGATGCAGAACTGGCTTGCTGACAGAAGGCAAAGAGTGGTTGTAGACGGGTCATATTCTGCATGGAGGTCGGTCACCAGTCGTGTGCCTCAGGGATCTGTTCTGGGGCCCCTACTCTTCGTGATTTTTATAAATGACCTGGATGAAGAAGTGGAGGGATGGGTTAGTAAATTTGCTGATGACACAAAGGTTGGGGGTGTTGTGGATAGTGTGGAGGACTATCAGAGGTTACAACAGGACATTGATAGGATGCAAAACTGGGCTGAGAAGTGGCAGATGGAGTTCAAACCAGATAAGTGTGAGGTGATTCATTTTGGTAGGTCAAATATGATGGCAGAATATAACATTAATGGTAAGACTCTCGGCAGTGTGGAGTATCAGAGGGATCTTGTGGTCCGATTCCATAGGACACTCAAAGCTGCTGTGCAGGTTGACCCTGTGGTTAAGAAGGCATATGGTGCATTGGTCTTCATCAATTTTGGGATTGAGTTTAGGAAGAGAGAGGTAATGTTGCAGCTATATAGGACCCTGGTCAGACTGTGCTCAGTTCTGATCGCCTCACAACAGGAAGGATGTGGAAACCATAGAAAGGGTGCAGAGGAGATTTACAAGGATATTGCCTGGATTGGGGAGCATGCCTTATGAGAATAGGTTGAGTGAACTCGGCCTTTTCTCTTTGGAGCGACAGTTGATGAGAGGTGACCTCATAGAGGTGTTCAAGACAATGAGAGGCATTCATCATGTGGATAGTCAGAGGCATTTACCCGGGGCTGAAATGGCTAGCACGAGAAGGCATAGTTTTAAGGTGCTTGGAAGTAGGTACAGAGGAGATGTCAGGGGTAAGTTTTTTACGCAGAGAGTGGTGGATACGTAGAATGGGCTGCCAGCAGCGGTGGTGGAGGCGGAAACGATAGGGTCTTTTAAGAGACTCCTGGATGGCTACACGGAGCTTAAAAAAATAGAGGGCTATGGGTAAAGCCTAGGTAGTTCTAAGGTAGGGACATGTTTGGCACAGCTTTGTGGGCTGAAGGGCCTGTATTGTGCTGTAGGTTTTCTATGTTTCTATGTATTTTGCATCAGTTTTCACTGTGGAAGACACTAGCAGTTTACTAGAAATTTGAGAGTGTCAGCAGGTATAAGTGAGTGCAGTTGCTATTACTAATGAGGTGGTGCTTGGGAAAACTGAAAGGTCTGAAGGTAGGTAAGGCACCTGGATTAGATGGTGTACACCCCAGGGTTCTGAAAGAGGTGACTGAAGAGATCGTGGAGGCATTAGTAATGATCTTTCAAGAACCACTAGGCTCTGGAATGGTTCCAGAGGACTGGAAAATTGCAAATGTCACTCCACTCTTTAAGAAGGGAGGGAGGCAGAAGAAAGGAAATTATAGACCAGTTAGCTTGACCTCAGTGGTTGGGAAGATGTTGAAGTCCATTATTAATGATGAAGCTTTGGGGTACTTGGAGACACATGATAATATGCACTAAAGTGAACATGGTTTCCTTAAGGGAAAATCTTGCCTGACAAATCTGTTGGAATTCTTTGAGGAAATAACAAACAGGATTGACAAAGGAGAATCGGTTGTTGTATATTTGGATTTTTAGAAGGCCTTTGACGAGGTGTCACACATGAGGCTGCTAATCAAGATAAGAACCCATGGTATTACAGGAAAGATACTAGCATGGGTAGAAGATTGGCTGACTGGCAGGAGGCAAAAAGTGGAAATAAACGGGGCCTTTTCTGGTTGGCTGCCGGTGACTAGTGGTGTCCTGCAGGGACCTGTGTTTAAACCAACTCTTTTCACTTTATCTGTCAATGATTTGGATGATGGAACTGATGGCTCTGTAGGCCAAGTTTGTGGGCAGTACAAAGATTGGTCGAGGGGCAGGTAGTGTTGAGAAAGCAGGGAGTCTGCAGAAAAATTTAGACAGATTAAGGGAATGGGCAAAGGAGTGGCAGATGGAAGTGCATGATCATGCACTTTGGTAGAAAGAAAACAAAGGCATAGATTATTTTATAAATGGAGAGAAAATCAAAAATAAGAGGTGCAATGGGACTTGGGAGTCCTTGTGCAGGATTCCGTAAAAAGTTAACTTCCAGGGTGAGTCAATTTTAATGAAGGCAAATGTAATGTTAGCATTCATTTAGACAGGGCTAGAATATAAGAGCAAGGATGTAATGCTGAGGCTTTATAAGACATTGGTCAGACCACACTTGGAGTATTATGTGCAGTTTTGGGTGCCTTCTCTGAGGAAAGATGTGCTGGCATTGGAAGGGGTCCAGAGGATGTTCACAAAAATGATCCCATGAATGAAAGGGTTGAAATATGAGGGCTGTTTGATAGCTCTGGGCTTGTACTCTCTGGAGTTTAGAAGAATGTGGGGGGATCTCATTGATGCGTATCGAATATTGAAAGACCTAGATTGATTGGATGTGGAGAGGATGTTTACTATAGTGGGGGAATGTAGGACCAGAGGGCATAGCCTCAGGATAGAGGTACTTCTATTTAGAACAAAGATGAAAAAGAATTTCCTTAGCCAAAGGGGAGTGAATATGTGGAATTCATTTCCAAAGATGGCCATGGAGTCTAAGTCATTGGGTATATTTAAAGTGGAGGTTGATAAGTTCTTGATTAATCAGGGTGTCAAAGGTTACAGGGAGAAGGCAATAGAATGGATTGAGAAGGATAATAAATCAGCCATGATGGAATGGTGGAGCATACTCAATGGGCTGAGTGGCCTAATTCTGCTCCTATGTCGTATGGTCTTCATATAGTACTGTACAGACCAATCGGCAGGTGATGTTGTGTTGACCTTTTAACCTATTCCAAGATCAATCTTTCCCTTCCCATCTACATAGCCTCCAATAGGACACAACTGGTTCCAGAATCAGGGGCATATGGCAAGAGAGGGTAACAGAGGGCCAAACTATTATGTTCAAACACAATCAAAGTAAACTAGGAAGACCACCTGGCACTGAGTGAGGCACTGTTTACATATTTACATGTTTACATTGTTATCAACTCAGTCCAAACAACTGTCAGTTCCCTTCACAAACATTTTGGGGCATATGGAGTTACCCTAAACTAGATGATCAACAGTCTGATATAGAGTCTGTCTTTCAACCAAAGCCTCCTCTATTAGAAATGATGGCAAGGTACAGTACAGCCATAGAGTCATACAGCATGGAAATAGACCCTTTGACCCAACTTGTCCATGGCGAGTGTGTTGCCCAGTGAGTGAGTCCCATCTGCTCACATTTGGCACTTGGCCCTCTGAACCTCTCCTATCCATGTACTTATCTCGATGATGTTTAAAGGTTGCTAATGTGCTCACTTATCAGCTATTTCTGGCATCTCATTCCAAATTAGCATTGTATGAAGACTGTATTCTTTTCCATTGATGCTGCCTGGCCTAATGAGTTCCTCGAGCATTTTGTGTGTGCTGCATGAAGGAGCTGTCCTGAGGTTCCTATTCTCTGATGTAGAATACACTGGAGGGGAGGAGAAGATGGCGGCACGACGTAACGTGCGCGGCCGCTCCAAAATGATATCGTATTTGTTAACTAGGTGCTGTGCACAATCCTGATTTGATGGAGATAGACGTGAGGAGCACAGAGGAACATCTGGAGAAATTTTTGAAATGCCAGCTGCTACTATGCGATCGAGAATCTCCGGAGGGGAAGGCCCCAAATCCTCGGCTTTGCCTATTGCCTGTTGCCGGGGCTGGGGTTGAAGCACTCGGTGTTGGAGGGCTGGTTGGAGGCTCGAAGTTTTCGGACGGACTCAGTCGGACTGTGGTCGGGTGCTTCCAGGGTGCTGCATCAGCAAGTCTGCGGTGCTGGAAGCTCATGGCAGGAAGAATTTCTCCCTTCTACCGTCTGCGTGAGATGATGGGACTTTCGAGAGACTTTGAGACTTTTTTTTACCATGCCCATGGTCTGTTCTTCATCAAGTTACGGTACTGCTTTGCACTGTTGTAACTATATGTTATAATTATGTGGTTTTTGTCAGTTTTTTTTTAGTCTTGGTTTGTCTTGTGTTTCTGTGATATCATTCTGGAGGAACAAATTTTATCATTTCTTAATGCATGCATTTCTAAATGACAACAAAAGAGGACTGCGTGTCCTCATAATCTAATCTAATCTAATCTTGAGATAGAGAAATCCAGGGTGTCTCGACTTTGACTCCAGATCCTATGAATTCTCATGACATCGGGTTAAGCAAGGGTCCTCACAATTACCTCCTACTGACCTCTTTCAGCTAAGAAATTATTATTCCTCCATAGTGAGCCTGGAGGAAGCCCTGAAGATAAAAAGGACACAGAGTATCCTTTAAGTGAAGCATCGTCTCAGATTGACCCCATCAATCTGCCTCAGTCATATACTTTTCAGTAAGATCACTTTCATTCTTCTAATCTCCAATAGTACAGGCCCATCCTGCTCAAACTTTATTCATGTGTTAGCCCTTTCATCCCAGCAAACCTCTAGTGAACCTTCTCTGAACTGCCTCCAGTGAAACACATCTTCCTTAAATAAGGAGACTAAAACTTCCCAGCTTGTGGCAAAATTATATTCAAAGTTCCTTATTTATATTCTCCATATCGCTTGTGATAAAGACTAACGCTCCATTAGCCTTCCTAATTACTTGTCCTACCAACATTCGAATCCTCTGTGTTCCTGTACTGATGCGTTTGAACTACAAATACTTTGCATTTAATTTAAATAATAACTGTTCACATTTCTCCACATTGTGCTGTATCCACCTACTTCCTGTTCACTCACTTCACCTCTCTATATGCCTTTGCAAGCACTTTTCTTCTTCTTCATGTCTCTTTGGTCAGCAGATTTGGCAAAAGAATATTTTCTTTTTTCATCCAAGTCCTTTATAGAGCTTTTCAAATTTGAGGTCCCGGTACTAATCCGTATGGTTCTCCATGAGTTACTGAGTGCCAGTCTGAATATGATCCAGAACTTATCACAGCTTGTGTCCAAATATGGACAAAAGCACTGAATTCCAGAGGTAAGGAGATGGTGACTGCTTATGACGTCGTTACAGTCCTGGTAAGAACCAAAGCCTATGTGCTTCGAGTAGTAAACTCACCATTGGTTGGCTGGAGTCCACACTGTATATGGTATATAGTAATTTTTATGTCTTGCAATGTGCTACTGTGGCAATACAACAGATTTTGTGCCCTATATCAATGATAATGAATCTGATTCTGATTCTGAGAAAGAAATAAAATAAAGGGGGAAATAAAGGATATCATTGACAGGGGTCCCAGGACATCACTACTGTATACGAGTTCCTCCGCAGAATGACCTAGGATCATGTTTTGTTATTTCATCACTGACCTTCCGTCCAGTAAAAGATCAGCTGTGGTATATTCACTAGTGACTGCACAGTGTTAATTTCCATGCAAAACCCCTTAGCAGATGAAGCAATCCATGCCTGCTCAACAACGTCCATATATAAACCGACTCCCTATACCGACTATCTTGCTGGCAAATGTGCAGCCTCTGGTGAATAAAATCGATGATCTCAGAGTTAGGGTGCTGAATCAGAGGGACATTAGGACCACGTGTGTCCTTTGTTTCACGGAATCCTGGTTAACCCCTTCTGTACCGGATGCCGCGATTCAGATCAATGAGTTTACTATACACCCTCAGGATAGATCTATAGAGTCTCACAAAAGCAGAGGTGGAGGAGTATGCCTCATGATCAACTCTTCTTGATGCACAAATATATCAGTGCTGTCCCAATTCTGCTCACCAGACCTAGAATATCTAGCAGTAAAGTGCCGCCCTTTTTACCTACTATGGGAGTTCTCTGAGGTCACTTTGGTAGCAGTTTACATTCCACCTCAGGCCAATGTCAATCAGGCTTTAGATGATCTGAGCAATGGGATCAACATGCACAAAACAGCGCACCCTAACACCTTCACCATTGCTTTGGGAGATTTTAACCAAGCCAGTCTGAAAAAATCATTAAGCAACTACTATTAACAGATCACTTGCAATACCAGAGGAAACAACACACTGGACCATTGCTACACCACCATCAAGAATGCCTACAGTGCTATTCCATGCTCTCACTTCGGGAAGTCTGATCACCTGGCTGTACTTCTACTCCCTGAGTATAGGCAGAGACTGAAGACTGCAGCACCAGTAGTGAGGACCAAGAAGGTTTGGACCAGGGAAGCACAAGAGCACCCACAGGACTGCATTGAATCAGTGGACTGGACTGTATTCAGGGAATCATCTTCCAACCAGGATGAGCATGCTGCAGTTGTTTCCGACTTCATTAACCTGTGTGGATGAGTGTGTGCCGACAAAGACTTACTGTACATTCCCAAACCAAAAGCCGTGGATGAACCAGGAGGTACATCGTCTGCTGAAGGCTAGATCTGTGGCATTCAAATCTGGTGACCCAGGCTTGTACCAGAAACCCGGTATGATTTGCAGAGGGCTATTTCAAGGGTGAAAAGACAATTTTCAACAAGGTTGGAAGTGATATCAGATGCACGGCAACTCTGGAAGTGTCTGCAAGATATTACTTCCTACAAAGCGAAACCCAATAGCATGAATGGCAGTGATGCTTCACTACCAGATGAACTCAACACCTTCTATGCACGCTTTGAAAGGGAGAACACAACTACAGCTGTGGAGATCCCTGCTGCACCTGATGACCCTGTGATCCCCTTCTCAGAGGTTGATGTTAGACTGTCTTTAAAGAAAGTGAACCCTTGCTAGGCGGAAGGTCCCGATGGAGTACCTGGGAAGGCTCTGAAAACCTGTGCCAACCAACTAATGGGAGTATCCAAGGACATTTTCAACCTCTCACTGCTGCGGGCAGAAGTTCCCACATGCTTCAAAAAGGCAACAATTATACCAGTGCCTAAGAAGAATAATATAGTCTGCCTTAATGACTATCGCCCAGTAGCACTCACATCGACAGTGATAAAATGCTTTGAGAGGTTGGTCATGACTAGACTGAACTCCTGTCTCAGCAAGGACCTGGACCATTTGCAATTTTGCCTATTGCCACAATAGGTCAACAGCAGATGCAATCTCAATGGCTCTCCACAGGGCTTTAGACCACCTAGACAGCACAAACACCTACGTCATGACGCTGTTCATCGACTATAGCTCAGCATTTAATACCATCATTCCCACAATCCTGATTGAGAAGTTGCAGAAGTTGCCTCTGTACCTCCCTCTGCAATTGGATCCTTGACTTCCTAACTGGAAGACCACAGTCTGTGTGGATTGGTGATAACATATTCTCCTAGCTGACGATCAACACTGGAACACCTCAGCGGTGTGTGCTCAGCCCAGTGCTCTACTCTCTGTATACACATGACTGTGTGGCTAGGCATAGCTCAAATACCATCTATAAATTTGCTGATGATACAACCATTATTGGTAGAATCTCAGATGGAGACGAGAGGGTGTACAGGAGTGAGATATGCCAACTAGTGGAGTGGTGTCACAGCAACAACCTGGCACTCAACGTCAGTAAGACAAAAGAGCTGATTGTGGACTTCAGGAAGGGTAAGATGAGGGAACACATACCAATCCTCATAGAGGGATCAGAAGTGGAGAGAGTGAGCAGTTTCAAGTTCCTGGATGTCAAGATCTCTGAGGATCTAACCTGGTCCCAACATATTGATGTAGTCATAAAAAAGGCAAGACAGTGGCTATACTTTATTAGGAATTTGAAGAGATTTGGCATGTCAACAAATACACTCAAAAACTTCTATAGTTGTACCATGGAGAGCATTCTGACAGGCTGCATCACTGTCTGGTATGGAGGGGCTACTGCACAGGACTGAAAGAAGCTGCAGAAGTTTGTAAATCTAGTCAACTCCATCTTGGATGGAGCCTACAAAGTACTCAGGACATCTTTCGGGAGCGGTGTCTCAGAAAGGCAGCATCTATTATTAAGGACCTCCAGCACGCAGGGCATGCCCTTTTCTTACTGTTACCATCAGGTAGGAGGTACAGAAGCCTGAAGGAACACACTCAGTGATTCAGGAACAGCTTCTTCCCCTCTGCCATCCGATTCCTCAATGGATATTGAAGCTTTGGACACTACCTCACTTTTTTAATATACAGTATTTCTGTTTTTGCATTTCTTTAAAAATCTATTCAATATATGTAATTGATTTACTTGTTTATTTATTATTATGTTTTAGTTTATTTATTTTTTTCTCTCTCTGCTAGATTATGTATTGCATTGAACTGCTGCTGCTAAGTTAACAAATTTCACGTCACATGCCGGTGATAATAAACCTGATTCTGATTCTGATATACGCATGTATACCTATGTAACCAGTAAATTTGCATTATACAAGTTCCAGGAAATGACTATTTCCATTAAAAAAAGGCCATAACCGCCAACCCTTGACATTGAATAGCATTACCATTGCTGAATTCCCCTTGTCAACACCCTGGGAGTTACCACTGACCAGAAAGTCAACTGAACCAGCCAGGCGACCATCACAGCGACACTACACGTCAGAGGCTGGATATAAGGTGGTGAGTGACTCGCTGTCTGACATCCCAAAACCTGTCTACCAGCTACTAGGCAAAAACAAAATCAGGGTAGAATTTGGTAGAATACTCCCTCTTCCTTTCAACACTCAAGAAGTTCAATGCTATCTGGGACAGAGCATCATTAGCTCTGGGTGTTACATGTCTGTAGATATTTGGAAAGTGATGTAATAAAGAAGAACCCCATCCTGAAAATAACAGAAACCAAAATCCATACAGATGGACAATGGCCAGGAAGGGGACACCTTGCCTGTAAAGTTCCACAGTTTTCCACCAAGATTTTTTTGATACCTGCTCCCAACCTGTAACCTCTACTATCTAGAAGAGTAAAGGCAGCAAATGTACCAGTAAATTTACTTGCACAACATCCTAACATATGAATATGTCTCTTTCTTCATTGTTGCTGGGATGACTAGTATATCCCTAACCCAGCAGCCCTGAGGGAATATTGTCACTGCAGTGGCTCAAGAAAGCAATGGCCACAGAGTGAAATGAAAAGAAGAGAGAGGAAATGAAGAGGAATCATGGCAGAATTTCAAACAAATGCTGAAGAGATAGCAAAATTATTGTTGAAACACAGATCACGTGACCTATATTCTTGGATTGTTAAAGCTGATTCCTTTACACAGAGCTCTAATAAACATCAGTGGTCTGAAGTGTTAACGCCACAGATACTACCTGACCAGCAGAGCCTTTTTCCAGGATATTCTGGGTGGGGTTTGGTCCAATTCTCACACCATTTATTTTGTATCGATCAAACCTTAATCCAAACCTTCCCCCAGCCTGCTGCAGATGCTGCTCGAACCATTGAGTTCCTCCAGCAGTATGTTTTAAGCTCCAGTTTCCAGCACCTGCAGTCTCTTGTATTTTATTTTGACCTATAATTTCCTACTTAGTCCTGTGGGGCTGATGCCAAAAAGAGGCTGAGGGATTGTCAGGGAAAATCATCCCAAGCCTACATGGCCATATTTCCAAGGTATGGATAAAGAGTGACCCTCAGAAACTTGCCTTGGTAGTAATGGGAAAAAAAAGGTGAGAGAAATACCGAAAAGGTCAAAAATGCTGAGACAAACAATGTGCAAAGTACATGCCCTCTTCTCATTACTACCACCAGGAAGGAAGTGTCACATTCTATGTTTTAGAAAGAGCTTCTTCTCCTCTACCATCAGAGTTCTTAATAGTCTATGAACCCATGATCACAAATTTGCTATTCTTCTTTCCTACTATTTATGTATTTTTATTGTAAATTAAAGTAATTTTTTATGTTTTGCTTCATACTGCTACTACAGAACAACAAGTGCTGTGACATATGCCAGTGGTAATAAATCTAATTCTGATTCAGCACCCCATTCACCACTGAGTGCCCAGCACTGATTCAAGCTGGGAAAGAGTTAAACTTCAACTGCATTCCAACCAGTGCATGAAGAGGAAGGCTTAGACTTGTGTTAGTATACCATTAGACATGAAATTAGTTTTGGCGAACCATCTGGAGACTCATAAAGTTGTGCAGGCTGGAAGCCATTGGGAATGACTCTGATTTTCATCGGAAACTCCTTTGTGGTGCGCCAGACCACCAGGGCTTCTATGTCCCAACTGTTATTCATCATCCTCAGCTCCTTCTGTTTCTGTTTTCCTGAACATCCGCTCCTTATCCCTGTCATCAACCATTCCCCCACCCCATTCTCATCTACCTGAAGCTTGCCACCTGTACCAGATGGGTGCCTGGCTGGTCTGGAGAGGTTGGATATTTATCTGTCAACATTACAAAAACAGATTGTCTGACCGTTCACATATTACTGCTTACGTGGCCGTGGTGTCTCCTCAGTTCTGTCAGGCTTGCAAAACACACCAAGCAATCTGTGCCAGTGTTTATGCTTCACTCTGGCTCTTCCTGCAGTTCGTCATTTAAATATTTTAGTGTAACGCTCTGTTTCCTTCTCTAACACAACCTCATCCAGCCTTCCTTTAAATGCATCAAGATCATTCATGCCAGTTGCTCCCTGTGTGAGTGAAATCCCAGCATCAGTACTGTTTGCCTTTTAATTCCCATTGGACTTCTGCATGCCCACCTTATATTGATAGACTCTGGTGCCAGTGGAGACATTCTCCCTTCATTGACCCCTATCACAACTTCTTTCATATTGAAAATCTCTATTAGATCACACTTTAGCCTACTTTTCTCAGGAGGGAAGAGGTTTAGTGCATTTGTTCTTTCTTGATATGTGCAAGGTCCTCTCAGGTTACAAACCCTTGAACACTAGGTGCATATGAATGAGTGTCTGAGAGATCAGCTGATGTATAGGGATGGATTTGCCAGCAGCTGCTGTGAGACTGCAGGTGTCTTCTGCCAGGTTGGAGCGTGGCATTTCCACGTACCTTTTCCCCCAACTTGCCCCTCCCCCACCTATGCCCAAGCCAAAACACTTGGGGGCCATGTCGAGCCGAGCAGACTCACTTGCTCCCTCACTGAGTCTGTGAGGCCAGTTGGTGGCCACTCTTCCCATGCCTGCTCACTCTATTATTTTTGCTGTTTCTGTGATCTTCTCTCACACTGTCCTTGTTAATTTACAACTGGCAAAGTGTTTAGATTATGAATAAAAATGGAACGCTGTTGTGACATGGGGTCTGCCTGTGCTTTTACATTTCTAACACTTACCTTGAGGTTGTCTCTCTACATTGCTTTTATATCCTTCCATTGTACATTAATCAGGATTGTCTGCAATTGTAATCAGGTTCAGATATGGCCCAACTGCGGAGTGAGAGACACTGAAGCAGATTAATAGTTCACAGACTTTAATGTGAACAATGTTAAAGGGAAAATAAAACAATAAACGCTATGCCAGACAGGGCCATTAACTAAAACTCTCAAATGGAAAGTGAAGCCTACACTGCGGCTGAAAAGAACATCTGAACATTAAATGAATACTGCTAGTCTTCAGAGTCAGTTGACTCGAAAGTCCAATTTCTCAGGGAAGGCTGAATGCAAACAGGCAGCGAAGCATTGCTGTACTCTGTCCAAACCTCGACAAGCACTACGACGACAGGTATGGAGTTAAATGCTATCACGATTAAATAATAATTAGCTGACACGTGCAAATTCACAAGCGCAATTGCCGTGTCTACTGCGCTGCCGAATCTGTGGTTGTGACAGCAATGCTCCAAATCTGCTCCGGTCAAGGTTGCAAATAGCTTTAGAGTGACACCCCTGCAAACCAACCGCAGGAAATAAACTTTAGATATCTAGTTTGCTTTCTTTGTGATCTTGGCACTGCTTTTAGTGATTTGTATATTTGTTTTCCACGGTCCCTTGGTTCCTCTGGATAACAGGTTTTATTATGTTTTTCCTGACCACACCTTAAAGAGGGACATCTTGTGGTCGGGAAAACAGCCGTAAGGACTGTTGCTCATTCACTGAATTTGGCTCAAGTAGACATTGAGGTGTGATGGCCAGGCTGAAGCTCTCATTGCCCCTGCTGTGCTATAGGCCTATGTGAGCCAAGGCAGCGTGAGGAATGGGGAAGCCCTTCTAACAGTAACAAAGGTACAGTATATCATCCCAGGGGGCTACACCAGTGATATGGTGCTAAGTTTTTCAAAAAAATATTTACACTACAGAATGTAATGACCATGAATGTAAAAGTTCCTTCCTAACTCTTCATAACTATGAATAAAGTTCTTCAAAACTATGAATAACTATGAATAAATGGGAGGAGAAGATGGCGGTGCGACGCAACTCACAGTGGCCACTCCGGTGGTGATGTCTGTTATCTGTCAAGTAGGGTGCTGTGCACAATCCTGATTTGATGGAGACAGATGTGAGAGCACGGAGGAACATCTGGTGAAACTTCTGAAATTGCCTGCTTTGCTGCTGCTGCTACTGTGTGATCCAGAATCTCTGGAGGGGAAGGCCCCGAGTCCTCAGCTTTGCTTGTTGCTCGGCGGCCGGGGCAGGGTCGAAGCGCTCGACAGAAGATGGTACTCGGTGTCCGATGTCGGAGGGCTGGTCGGAGGCTCGAAGATTTCGGACAGACTCAGAGTCCGCTGCGGTCGGGTGCTTCCAATGGTGCTGCATCGGCAAGTTTGCGGTGCTTGGAGGTTCACGGCAGGGAGAGTTTCTCCCTTCTACCGTCTGTGTGAGGTGATGGGGCTATCGGCACTTGAGACTTTTTTTTACCGTGCCCATGGTCTGCTCTTTATCAAATTACGGTATTGCTTTGCACTGTTGTAACTATATGTTATAATTATGTGGTTTTGTTAGTTTTAGTCTTGGTTTGTCCTGTGTTTTCTTGTGATATCATTCTGGAGGAACATTGTACCATTTTTTTAATGCATGCATTTCTAAATAACAATAAATGAGGACTGAGTATCCTCATCATTTGATCTAATCTAATCTAAAGTTTATTTTTGAAATAAAAAAAGTCTCGTCACGAGAACTCATCTACAAGCACCAAGACCTCGCTTGGCTGGTGGTGAGAGATGTCCTCACAGTCAGATCCTTCTTGAGCAGACAACATACCATCCGTAACGCCAAGTTGCCCTCGGGATGCTTGTGGTGGTGAAGAGACGATCACCCACTTCTATGCAGATGGTAGATTTGCTGAGAAGGTGAGAAGAAGAATGCAAAGATCTTTGCCTCGGTTCATTGCCAGCAGTTGTGTAACAGAGGTCTCTGATCTATGGGCTGCTCCCAGGGACACACACTAGGTTGGACATAAAGGTCATCAATTTCTTTGGTTTGCCTAAACCCTGTTGGTCTTCCAGGACAACAAAATGTGCTGACAGGCACAGTCCAGGCTGCAGTAGTACGTGTCGAGGGATACACTGAGGTTCAGTACAGCCAACTGTAAGGCTCCCTGAGGTAGGATAACAGTCTAGGATCCATCCACCACCTCACATGGAAGTGCTAAGTTAGGTGAGGAAGCCCTTCAGAGAACGAAAGGGTATATTACCGCAGGGGGCCACATCAGTGGCAATAGTGGTGTGGTGCTTTATCTTCAAATAAAGTTTACACTGCTGAATGTATTGCTCATGAATATAAAAAATTGTACTGTTTCTTCCTTTGCATGGACTTTTAATATGAATAAAGTCTATGTTTAAAATTAAAAGAATTGCCACCTGATATAAACACCAGAAGGGAGCTTCTGCTCACATTTCTATTAGGTGTTCAACCCAGAATAATATGAAGTGATTCACTTTGGAAGGTTAAACTTCAATGCAGAATAAGCAGTGAGGAGGAACAGTGGGATCTTGGGGCCCATGCCCAAAGATCCCTCAAAAATGCCGTGCAAGTTGAGAGAGTTGTTAAAGAAGACATTGTTTCTTGGCGTTTGTTAGTTGGGGGAGGGGGGAGAATTGAGTTCAAGAGCCGCGACCTCATGTCACAGCCCTATAAATCCCTGGTTAGACCACACTTGAAGTATTGTGTTCATTTCTGGTTTTCTCAATAGAGGAATGATGTGGAAGCTTTAGGGAGGGTGCCTGGATTCAAGAACATGTCTTGTGATGATAGGTTGAGTGAGCTAGGGTTTTTCTCTTCGGAAAAAGAAGCACAACATGGGTAAACAGAAGAGTGAGGCAGAGGACCTCCAGCCAGGACCTTGGCACAATGATATTTTTTTATTTATGAAAGACAACTATAGAGTTGAAGTGTCTGAAAGGGCTTATGATCTAACTGATTTCAGTTTTATCTATAAAAGCCCAAGAACCTCAAAATTACTTGCTGTGTAAGCCTGTTACTTTTCTAGGATTGGACTGCCCACTCCAGAATTTAAAGTTTAAAATATCTGTCAGCAGCCCAGGACACACTTCTCTGGAATGCTAAATACATGGCATGATTTTGTTTGCAATCTGCTTTAAATTCTTCTACTTATTTATAAAATGATTGGAAAACAGTTTAATTGGTAATGAGTTTGATTGGTGGATGAGTTGTGCAATGTCATGTGATGTAATCAGGAGTAAGTTTAACCAGAGTTGCCAGCCCTAACTCTGCTCCCTCAGAGACAGGGATACGATTGAATAATACTTGACAGAGTGAAATAGAAATGAACCAGGTTCACATCTGTAAGTATTAGGAGTCTGGGTCCTGGGGCTTGAGCCAAATGACCTTTGACACAGGGCAGCTATGGTCTCCAACGACTGTCACAGACACACTCATTGCCGGGAAGCCTGACTGCTACTGCTGGATGCAACTAAAATCAGGCCCCGAAATAAATCTAATTTTTTTCATGAAAGAAGTTGGAGAGGAAATGTCTCTTAACCACAATTTGTACGGCTTGTCAGAGTGCTGGAGAGTTTCTGAGAAGGACTGGCCTGAAGTAGCTTCTGCACAGCGGCTGACAGTTGTATGTTGTCAGGTAATTACCAGGAGTTACTGACGTCCACCACCAATCCCGGCCTCTTAACTCTTTACAGATTGTAGCTGTCAGTTTCTGAATTTTTGGAGCATGTTGCCTGGAAATGTATTATGGCCACCAATGCACAAGAACTGGAACTCGAGCAGGAAATGTATTCTGTAAGATTTTTCTTTCAATCGTTGCCAGGGAAATAGTACAGAATCCCCACTAACACCTAACTCATATGTCACTATCCCAATCCTCTTCACAATCCCCCATTTCATCCCACCCATATCCATTCCCCTTCTCCTAACCTCATCCACCTTCCTACCTTACCCCATCCCCTTCCCCATCCTCTGTCTCCAACCTGAGTCTCCATTCCCCAATGCTTCCCTGACAGGATGTTCCCACCCTGGAGAAACTGTCCAGGATCCAACTGTGTGGCACTGCCTGTGCTGTCAGTCTGTATTCTGTGTTCAAGTTTTCAGATTGGGAAACAAATTGATATCAATCAGGAGAGAGAATGCAGGATATGTGGGCTTCCTCTCACTCACACATCACTAAGTAGTCACTAGAATCATGGTCAACTGGTTAACTATGTCTGTGATGGCTCTTTGATAGCTATTCAGTTAATTGTGTAATGCTCTGTAAGGTTTCACTGCTAATGTAATGGCCTCTCTGTAACCCCTCTCAGGGTTACAATAGCATTTAACAACTTTTCCCCAAAGCACAGTTCCCCTCAAGTAGTTATCATTTGATACACGTCTGGGTGTTTAGAAATTTTCCTACTTCAGATCAGTTTGCACATCCGTGACTTCGATCACTGTCTCTCCCCAACTCTTGAAATGTGCTGACTTTTCAATAAGGAGCCTAACAGCTGTCAAAAAGTTATTGAGTACTTCAGCACCAAAAGGGGCCTTTCAGCCCACCTAGTCTGAGCTGATCTGAACTAGTCTTCTGCCTAGTCCCACCAACCTGATCCGAGACTATAGCCCTCCATAATCCTCTCACCCATGTACCTACCCAAGCTTCTCTTAAATGTTACAATTGAATTTGCATCTGCCGCTTTTGCTGGCAGCTTGTTCCACACTCACATCACCCCTCAGATTCCCCTTACACATTTCACCTTTCACTCTAAACCTATGACCTCTAGTTGCAGTCTCACCCAACCTGAGGGGAGAAAGCCTGCTTACATTCAGCCTATATCCTGTATTCCCCTGCACTCTAGGGAATAAAGTCCTCTATAACTCAGGTCCTCAACAACATTTTTGTAAATTTTTTCTGCACTCTTTCAACCTTATTGACATCTTTCCTGTGAGCAGCTGACCAGAATTGCACACAGTACTTCAAATTTAGCCTCACCAACACCTTTTAAAACTTCAACTTAACATCCCAACCCCTGTACTCAGTGCCCTGATTTATGAAGGCTAATGTGCCATAGGTTCTCTTTATGACTCTAACTACCCATGGTGTCATTTTCAAGGGATTATGGAACTGTATTCCCAGGTTCCTCTGCTCTACCACACTCATTGGTGACCGAACCTGATACCGGACTAGCAGGCAAGTCCTACCCTGGTTTGTCCTCCCAGAATGCAACACCTTACACTCGTCTGCATTAAATTCCACCTGCAACTTTTTAGCCCATTTTTCCAGCTGGTCTAGATCTCTCTGCAAGCTTTGATAGCCTTCCTCACTGTTCACTATGCACCCAGTCTTGGTGTCATCTACAAACTTGTTGATCCAGTTTGCCTCATTATCATCGTGTACCATTGGATTCAGACTCTGGAGTTCTGCTTCACAGCGATTCATCTCCAACCCTGCCTGTTTCTATTGGTTCTTTCTCATTAGTCAATAACCAAAGGTAAGAGAGTGTCAAAGGTTAAATATCCCTGATGAAGGAATGGGACCCATCACTGGAATCACTGGCAGATCTGCCTACATGGACTGTTACACAGAACCTGTGGGGGAAGCTAATGGCTAACAGACGTAATTTCTCAGGAGTGGAGCAGCATTATTGGTGACATGGAAAACTGTCAGGTCAATGGTCACTGCAATATACTGCAAGCAAAATAGACATGGTACAGACATATATCATGTAGCTCCACAGCTCCAGGGTCCCAGGTTCAATCCTGACCTCTGGTACTGTCTGTGTGGAGTTTGTGATTGTGTGGCTTTCCCCTGAGTGTTCTGGTTTGCTCCTACATGCAAGCAGGATTGGCTGTTGTAAGTTACCCCTACTGTGGGCGGATGGCAAAAGAATGAAAGGGGGCCTAACCTAACGGGCATGTAAAGGTGAATAAGGAACAATGAAATAAGGGGAAGGCCAGTGGTATGAATAGGGCTGCTGGGTGCTATCTCAAAAAGTTGGTAAAAATGCTCGCTATCCACCATCCTTCTCAGGACATCAGCCCGTTAATAAACCTATCGAATACAATGGTATCTCTGCCAACCCCTCCCTGACTGGTTAATGATGCTGTGACCTGCTCTCTCTGTTTCACTCAAAAGGTCCTTGGTCATTCTGCTCAAACAATTCCTATTAAACTCACTCTGATGGCACCAATGTGACTATCTCAACTGTCTTATCTATCTATCTGAAGATACTGACAGCAGATTGTCCCTATCCCTTTTAATGTGACCCCACCCTTCCTGGATATCAGAGGATAACTTAAATTTAGAGTCTGCTATAACACCTGCCGAAGTACTTACGTTAAAGAATTACAGAGTTCAGAGTTCAGAGTTCAATTCCTGTGCTGTCTGTAAAGAGTTTGGAAGTTCTTCCTGTGGGCACGTGTTTTCCTCCCACAGTCCAAAGATGTACTGGATAATAGGTTAATTGGTTGTTGTAATTTACTGTGATTAGGCTTGGTTTAAATAGATGGTTTGCTGGGCAGTGTGGTTCGTTGGGCCGGAAGGGTTTGTTCAGCGTCATATCTCTAAATAAATAAATAATGGCAGAATCTCACACATTGCACAAGAAAATCCTCATACTTCACATGTTTCTCCATTAGTAGGTGAAATAGAAAAACACCATTCAGCATATACACCAGTTGTCAGGCCAGTTTCAACTGCCTTATTTCCCCTCTAATATAGTTCTAACCCATTCCCTCTTACATGCCAATCAACTGCCCCCTCCTCAAATTCTCATGCCATTCACCTACCTCAGTTTAGCAATATTATGATCACTTTGTATACAGTCTTTTGTTGAGCCTGCACAGGCAGGCACCTCCCAGTCTCCACCCAGCTAATAGGAGTCATCTCCAACTCATTTCTAACTCATCACCTGCAGCCTATTTAAACCTAGCTCTTATCCACGGCCTTCATTCACTCATCGAACCAGCCAACCTCAACCAGTTGCTCCTAGCCTTCAGTTACCATGTTGCCTTGTTCTGTTACGTACCCGTTCTCTCTTATTTTGTAGCCCCTTGTGGCTTGTTATTTTGCAGTTTATTAGTAAAGTTATCGCTCACCAGTAAATTGTCTCCACTGCTCTGCATTTAGGTCAACCCTCCTCTACATTTCCTGACAATTTTACAAGAAAGAACACAATTAGAACAAAAAAACCCACAATTCTTTATAGTGCAAAGTCATCAAAGTGGTCATAGACTTGCTATGTTGAGGTGGGCAATTAACCTACAAACCTGCACGTCTTTGGAATGTGGGGCAATACCAGGGGAAACCTGTGTTTTCACAGTGAGGACTTGCAAAATCAAAATTGTAGAGGAACAGAGGGATATTGGGGGTCCACCTCCATAGATCCCTCAAAGTTGATAGGATTGTTGAAAAGGTGTATGGTGTGTTGGCCTTCATTAGCTGGGGGATTGAATTCAAGAGCCATACAGTAATGTTGCAGCTCTATAAAACCCTGATTAAATTACACTTGGAATATTATGCAGAGTTCTGGTCACCTCATTATAGGAAGGATGTAGAAGCTTTAGAGAGTGTGCAGAGGAGATTTTCTAAGATGCTGCCCTGATTAGAGGGTATATCTTTTGAAGAAAGGTTGAGCAAGCTGGGGCTTTTCTCTCTGGAGTAAAGGGGGATGAGAGGTGACTTGATAGAGTTGTACAAGATGATAAGAAGCATAGATCAATTGGATAGCCAGAGACATTTTTCCCAGGGTGGAAATGACTAATATCAGGGGGCATAATTTTAATGTAATTGGAGGGAAGTTTAGTGAGGAGGTAAGTTCTTTGCATAGAGAGTGGTGGGTGCATGGAACACCTTGCCAGTCATGGTTGCAGAGGCATTTAAGAATCTTCTAGATAAACATATGGATGATAGAAAAATGGAGGGCTATGTAGGTGGGAAGGGATAGATTGATCTTAGGGTAGGTTAAAAGTTTGGCACATTATGGGCTGGAAAGCCTGTATTGTGCTGTAGTTCTATGTTCTTAATCCACACAGACAGAACCTGGGTCAGGATGGAACCCAGGTCCCTGGAGCTGTGAGACAGCTACACTACCTGCTGCACCGCTGTGGCACCCACGCCCAGCGTGGAAGAGAGCTGGGGTTGTTTACCCTTCTTCACATGAATTGCATCAGAAATCCTGATTTCGTGGGAACGAGCAGCAGGGAACATTCCCCTGACGAGCACAATGGTTCCTCATATCAATGGGCTCCAGCAGTTTCATTGTGCTGATTGAGAGTAATGACATTTAGGGAGCTGCCGCACCTCCCCTGAGTGTTTGTTCAGCCACCCTTCACTCAGTTAGATGCCTCTATCACACCAGCTGCTGTTGCTGCAGAAATCTAGTGAAAACATGCCGAGCTCCAGAGGGACAAATTCTTGGCATATTTCCACAAGCAGGACAATAGCAGGAAGGGCAGGAATGTTGAGATCCTGAGCAATATTAATTGGACAGGGATATCAGTATATGTGTTGAATCGAAGTCGCCCCTTCCACAGATATTGAATGTGTCAAACTCTTGAATGGATCTGTGGAGGGAGTGGGTCTGAGTCAATGAAGCAGACCTGGAGAAGCCGGTGGGGTGGGAGAGAGCAGAGTAATGAAAGAAAACAGAACAAGACCTGCTTGTGAAAAAATGTAACATATTATTTCCTCTTTGTGGGAAGTAATGCACAGCATGGTAAGAGTGAGGACCACAATGTTGTCACACTTCCTAATGGCTTCTCTGTGTGGTGCCAATTACACAGAGGACCACTGCCTCACAAGCTGGTGGTCTCATTCTGGAGTCTCAGGGCTGCAGGCTTGGCTTGGATGGAGTTACCTGGTGAAGCTAAGCAGCCACACTGGGAAGCATTGAGTTTCAGCCCACAGCCTCCACACGGGAACTGGTGTGTGCCTCCACACGACGACATCAAAGGGATTGCCACAACTTGCAGGGGCAATGCAGAGTTGGAGCTGCTGTATATTCGCATTCAAGGCTTCCTGCAAAGTGTCTGCAAGGGGTGGGGTGGAGGCAACCCTGAAATAAAGCAGCAATGATCTATAGGTCTTGTAGATCCAAGTTGTTCATGTCTAGGTCATGACATCTAAACAGTAAACTTTGCAGATATTCAGCAGGTCAGGCAAGATGACAGGCCCCAAAGGAGTACCTGGTAGGGCGCTGAAAACCTGTGCCAACCAACTGGCGAGTGCGCTGGTGAGGGACAG
Organism: Mobula birostris; assembly: GCF_030028105.1. Lineage (NCBI taxonomy): Eukaryota > Metazoa > Chordata > Chondrichthyes > Myliobatiformes > Myliobatidae > Mobula > Mobula birostris. The sequence goes on along the minus strand of NC_092389.1, from coordinate 33,625,952 downwards.
ACATTTTCAATCTCTCATTGCCACAGCCGTAAGTTCTCACCTGCTTCAAAAGGACAACTGTCATACCAGTGCCCAAGAAGAACAGGGTGAGCTGCCTTAACAGCTATTATAAGACCATAAGACATAAGAATAAAATTAGGCTATTGGCCCATCGTGTCTGCACTGCCATTTCATAATGGCTGATGAAATTTTCCTCTCAGCCCCAATCCCCTGCATTCTCCCCATATCTCTTCAACCAGTGCTACTATAGTCCAGTAGCACTCACATCTACGGTGATGAAGAGCTTTAGAACATAGAACATAGAATAGTACAGCACAATACAGGCCCTTTGGCCCACAATGTTGTGCTGACCCTTAAACCCTGCCTCCCATATAACCCCCCACCTTAAATTCCTCCATATACCTGTCTAGTAGTCTCTTAAATTTCACTAGTGTATCTGCCTCCACCACTGACTCAGGCAGTGCATTCCACGCACCAACCACTCTCTGAGTAAAAAACCTTACTCTAATATCCCCTTTGAACTTCCCACCCCTTACCTTAAAGCCATGAATCTATGCAATAAATCTACCCACCTGAAACAGGTGAGGAACAGGTAAAGTATAAATTTGGTGTAGTCCATATTGCAATTTTCACTGCCAATTTCCTGAGGTCAAACCAGTGTTTCTGAGAGGAACCACTGAAGGCTGTTCGCAAGATATTTCAAGGAACAAGCTAAGTGCTCTTACAAGTCTTATAATGCTATAATGTTTCACTGACCTTTTGAGAACATCTCTTATCTTAACCTGGCATGCAAGTTTTTTGTTGACACTCATTAGATCCTCCTATCTTCTCCTATAGAATAAGTCCACTCCATTCCACAAGGAAACCCTTTCAGGATACCAAGATCAGAAGAGTTTCTTTGGTGTTTTAGACTCAGACTTGACAGAGATATTACAGAATATCATAAGACCATAAGACCATAAGACAAAGGAACAGAATTCGGCCATTCGGCCCATTGAGTCTGCTCCGCCATTTTATCATGAGCTGATCCATTTTCCCATTTAGTCCCACTCCCCCGCCTTCTCACCATAACCTTTGATGACCTGGCTACTCAGATACCTATCAATCTCTGCCTTAAATACACCCAATGACTTGGCCTCCACTGCTGCCCGTGGCAACAAATTCTATAGATTCACCACCCTCTGACTAAAAATATTTCTTCGCATTTCTGTTCTGAAAACTGCCCACAGTACTCCAAGTGAGGTCTCACCAGCGCCTTATAGAGCCTCTAATAATATCCTTTGTTAGAGACAACAATTCTCAATCTATAAAAGTGCTCAGTACGACACTGTTTCAAAACAGTTCTTAAGGGTACAGATACACTTCCATACACTATAATTTCTAGCCAAATCCCTGTTACTGAACTGAAGCAACAAACTTATTGGCAATGAAGTTTTACTGTTGGCATACTGTGAGCAGATGTGGATCTATTTTGTGAACATAAAGTTGACATTGCAGTTATTTCAGATGAACTCAAAATTCATCACTGGGTTATCATCTGTGCCAAGGGAGAAGCAGCAAAGAATGTCAGAGGATTGTTTGTCCCTGCCTCATATTGAGATGTAACGTATTGTGAATTCCCAGATCATAACAAACTTACTGGACATTGGATTCCAAATCTTACTTAATATTGAGAGGCTAGATAGAGTGAACATGGAGAGGATGTTTCCTATAGTGGGGGAGTCTGGGACCAGAGGGCACAGTCTCAGAATAAAAGGATGTCCCTTTTAGAACATAGAACATAGAACATAGAATAGTACAGCACAGTACAGGCCCTTCGGCCCACATTGTTGTGCTGACCCTCAAACCATATAAGCCCCCACCTTAAATTCCTCCATATACCTGTCTAGTAGTCTCTTAAACTTCACTAGTGTATCTGCCTCCACCACTGACTCAGGCAGTGCATTCCACACATCAACCACTCTTTGAGTAAAAACCCTTCCTCTAATATCCCCCTTGAAATTCCCACCCCTTACCTTAAAGTCATGTCCTCTTGTATTGAGCAGTGGTGCCCTGGGGAAGAGGCGCTGGCTGTCCACTCTATCTATTCTCTTAATATCTTGTATACCTCTATCATGTCTCCTCTCATCCTCCTTCTCTCCAAAGAGTAAAGCCCGAGCTCCCTTAATCTCTGATCATAATGCATACTTTCTAAACCAGGCAGCATCCTGGTAAATCTCGTCTGTACCCTTTCCAATGCTTCCACATCCTCCCTTTGAGAGGTTGGTCATGGCTAGAATCAACTCCTGCCTCAACAAGGACCTGGACTCACTGTAATTCGCCCATCGCCACAATAGGTCTACGGTGGATGCAGTCTCATTGGCTCTTCACATGGCCTTGGATCATCTGGACAATACAAATACTTATGTGAGGATGTTGTTTATTGACTACAGCTTAGTATTTAACACAATCTTTCCTACAGTTCTGATTGAAAAGCTCCAAAACTGAGCCTTTGTACCTCCATCTGCAACTGGATCCTCGACTTCCTCACTGGAAGACCACAGTCTGTGGATCAGAAATAATATCTCCTCGCCACTTGACGATCAACACTGGCGCACCTTATGGTTGACTGCTTAGCCCACTGCTCTACTCTGTCTACACCTATGACTGTGTGGCTAGGCACAGCTCAAATGCCATCTATAAATTTGCTGACGACACAACTATCGTTGGCAGAATTTCAGATGGTGATGAGAAGGCGTACAGGAGTGAGATAGATCAGCTGGTTGAGTGGTGTCGCAGCAACAACCTTGCACTCAGTGTCAGTAAGATCAAAGGACCAATTGTGGACTTCAGAAAGGGTAAGATGAGGGAACACACACCAGTCCTCATTGTGGAAAGAGTGAGCAATTTCAAGTTCCTGGGTGTCAAAATCTGCACCGAGCAGAGGTCTAGCCACTTTAGCCAGGATGAGGTCCCATGTGTAACGTCACCTAGTGAAGCGCAGTATCACCCATCGTGCCCCATGAGGCTGGATCCTGCTGCCATTGGAGGCCTCCAGTGAGGTGTTGTTGCTCGTTGCCTTCTCATCAATAGGTGATGCTGGCAGCACACTCACTTCAGCACCCGTGTCACACTGGAAGCGTCCTCCCAAAAGGGTGTCCATAATGCACAGTAGACAACACTGGCAGCTGGAACCCACAGTGTTCACAGACCTCTGATGTCCTGATACGCTGGCACTGTCGAAGCTGCAAGGCGGTCAGCGCTTCCTAGTGTTCGTACCAAAGTGATCAAGGTAAAAACACAGGCCCGGCGTCATCTGTTTCTCAGCCGTAGGTGTCCTTATGCTGAGGGTCTTGCTGATCGGGCTTATGGGGGTAAGGAAAGGAGGAGGAATGATACACTATTGCCCGGCAGAGTGTAGACTATCAGCCATTTTACCAAGCTGCCTATAGTCCTTCACGGGTGCATTAGTGATGGCGATGTGAATTTGATCAGACATTTTCTGCATGAAGATTCTTTAAAAATAAAACAAGGATGGTGATTTCCCAGGAGAGACAGTATGTGGTCCATTAGCTCCAAAGACTTAGCACCACCGAGGCTGGGCAAGAAGAGCAACTGTTTGGAACGTTCAGATTCTGATACTCCAAAAGTCTGGAAAGGTGAGCAAGTCAAAAGTTGCTGAGATCAGGGGAGGGGACAAGAAGACAAATAGGAAAGCCTCTGGGAGGACAAAAGGCAGGTGAGATCGAAGTAATGATAAGGTACAGGAGAGAAGGATGGGGTAGTAGAGTTGGTTGCAGGAGGTGTAAAGGGAAGAAAGACACCATGACGTGACACTGAATTCATTAACAATATGGACAAACATAATGACCATGCAAACTATTGGCTTATATCAAATGCCCAACCAGTTCTGTCCAGTCCTGCTGGGAGATGGGAGAGGAGTGCCCACACTCAGCTTTTAATTTCAATCCCACTTCATTGAGCTGACACTTAATTTATGTTCATGGAGGAGTTCAACTATCAGCTCAGTGAAGGACGGCCAGCCATTGTGTCTTTGTTCACATCACCCTTTCGCTTACAAAGAAAATGATAAGGTGTGGGATTCCAGCTCACTGATCTGGGGCACCAGTACTTCAGTCAATGAGGGCACCTCCTTGGTTGCAATTGTAACGCTCTGAATTAGATTTTTACTGCTATGCTGTGGGTATTTCATTTTAGCATTTCTGTAAGAGCAGTCTGTTCTGCTTTTAGTATGTTTGAGTATGAGCTAAAGAGAAGTATGAGTATGAGTTAGAGACAACAATTCTCAATCTATAAAAGTGCTCAGTACGACACTGTTTCAAAACAGTTCTTAAGGGTACAGATACACTTCCATACACTATAATTTCTAGCCAAATCCCTGTTACTGAACTGAAGCAACAAACTTATTGGCAATGAAGTTTTACTGTTGGCATACTGTGAGCAGATGTGGATCTATTTTGTGAACATAAAGTTGACATTGCAGTTATTTCAGATGAACTCAAAATTCATCACTGGGTTATCATCTGTGCCAAGGGAGAAGCAGCAAAGAATGTCAGAGGATTGTTTGTCCCTGCCTCATATTGAGATGTAACGTATTGTGAATTCCCAGATCATAACAAACTTACTGGACATTGGATTCCAAATCTTACTTAATATTGAGAGGCTAGATAGAGTGAACATGGAGAGGATGTTTCCTATAGTGGGGGAGTCTGGGACCAGAGGGCACAGTCTCAGAATAAAAGGATGTCCCTTTTAGAACATAGAACATAGAACATAGAATAGTACAGCACAGTACAGGCCCTTCGGCCCACATTGTTGTGCTGACCCTCAAACCATATAAGCCCCCACCTTAAATTCCTCCATATACCTGTCTAGTAGTCTCTTAAACTTCACTAGTGTATCTGCCTCCACCACTGACTCAGGCAGTGCATTCCACACATCAACCACTCTTTGAGTAAAAACCCTTCCTCTAATATCCCCCTTGAAATTCCCACCCCTTACCTTAAAGTCATGTCCTCTTGTATTGAGCAGTGGTGCCCTGGGGAAGAGGCGCTGGCTGTCCACTCTATCTATTCTCTTAATATCTTGTATACCTCTATCATGTCTCCTCTCATCCTCCTTCTCTCCAAAGAGTAAAGCCCGAGCTCCCTTAATCTCTGATCATAATGCATACTTTCTAAACCAGGCAGCATCCTGGTAAATCTCGTCTGTACCCTTTCCAATGCTTCCACATCCTCCCTTTGAGAGGTTGGTCATGGCTAGAATCAACTCCTGCCTCAACAAGGACCTGGACTCACTGTAATTCGCCCATCGCCACAATAGGTCTACGGTGGATGCAGTCTCATTGGCTCTTCACATGGCCTTGGATCATCTGGACAATACAAATACTTATGTGAGGATGTTGTTTATTGACTACAGCTTAGTATTTAACACAATCTTTCCTACAGTTCTGATTGAAAAGCTCCAAAACTGAGCCTTTGTACCTCCATCTGCAACTGGATCCTCGACTTCCTCACTGGAAGACCACAGTCTGTGGATCAGAAATAATATCTCCTCGCCACTTGACGATCAACACTGGCGCACCTTATGGTTGACTGCTTAGCCCACTGCTCTACTCTGTCTACACCTATGACTGTGTGGCTAGGCACAGCTCAAATGCCATCTATAAATTTGCTGACGACACAACTATCGTTGGCAGAATTTCAGATGGTGATGAGAAGGCGTACAGGAGTGAGATAGATCAGCTGGTTGAGTGGTGTCGCAGCAACAACCTTGCACTCAGTGTCAGTAAGATCAAAGGACCAATTGTGGACTTCAGAAAGGGTAAGATGAGGGAACACACACCAGTCCTCATTGTGGAAAGAGTGAGCAATTTCAAGTTCCTGGGTGTCAAAATCTGCACCGAGCAGAGGTCTAGCCACTTTAGCCAGGATGAGGTCCCATGTGTAACGTCACCTAGTGAAGCGCAGTATCACCCATCGTGCCCCATGAGGCTGGATCCTGCTGCCATTGGAGGCCTCCAGTGAGGTGTTGTTGCTCGTTGCCTTCTCATCAATAGGTGATGCTGGCAGCACACTCACTTCAGCACCCGTGTCACACTGGAAGCGTCCTCCCAAAAGGGTGTCCATAATGCACAGTAGACAACACTGGCAGCTGGAACCCACAGTGTTCACAGACCTCTGATGTCCTGATACGCTGGCACTGTCGAAGCTGCAAGGCGGTCAGCGCTTCCTAGTGTTCGTACCAAAGTGATCAAGGTAAAAACACAGGCCCGGCGTCATCTGTTTCTCAGCCGTAGGTGTCCTTATGCTGAGGGTCTTGCTGATCGGGCTTATGGGGGTAAGGAAAGGAGGAGGAATGATACACTATTGCCCGGCAGAGTGTAGACTATCAGCCATTTTACCAAGCTGCCTATAGTCCTTCACGGGTGCATTAGTGATGGCGATGTGAATTTGATCAGACATTTTCTGCATGAAGATTCTTTAAAAATAAAACAAGGATGGTGATTTCCCAGGAGAGACAGTATGTGGTCCATTAGCTCCAAAGACTTAGCACCACCGAGGCTGGGCAAGAAGAGCAACTGTTTGGAACGTTCAGATTCTGATACTCCAAAAGTCTGGAAAGGTGAGCAAGTCAAAAGTTGCTGAGATCAGGGGAGGGGACAAGAAGACAAATAGGAAAGCCTCTGGGAGGACAAAAGGCAGGTGAGATCGAAGTAATGATAAGGTACAGGAGAGAAGGATGGGGTAGTAGAGTTGGTTGCAGGAGGTGTAAAGGGAAGAAAGACACCATGACGTGACACTGAATTCATTAACAATATGGACAAACATAATGACCATGCAAACTATTGGCTTATATCAAATGCCCAACCAGTTCTGTCCAGTCCTGCTGGGAGATGGGAGAGGAGTGCCCACACTCAGCTTTTAATTTCAATCCCACTTCATTGAGCTGACACTTAATTTATGTTCATGGAGGAGTTCAACTATCAGCTCAGTGAAGGACGGCCAGCCATTGTGTCTTTGTTCACATCACCCTTTCGCTTACAAAGAAAATGATAAGGTGTGGGATTCCAGCTCACTGATCTGGGGCACCAGTACTTCAGTCAATGAGGGCACCTCCTTGGTTGCAATTGTAACGCTCTGAATTAGATTTTTACTGCTATGCTGTGGGTATTTCATTTTAGCATTTCTGTAAGAGCAGTCTGTTCTGCTTTTAGTATGTTTGAGTATGAGCTAAAGAGAAGGGGCTATGTTTTTCAACTTAGTACTGTTGTGTCAGCCAATCAGGATGGTGGAATTGGGAGAAGGTTCTAGAGAACATTGGGTGGAGAGGATTTTGTGACAGACACTGGTGTGGGTTGAGGTCTTTCTAGCAGGAGCTGGGAGAAGACAGGAGGGAAGATGGCTGAGGATGCCATCCCTGTAGCGCAAGGTGCTTTGTGCAGATGAATGGCTTCAAGGAGGAAGGACAAATACTCCCATGGGGGAGTCTGCTTGTTTGAGATGGACTTTGAGCGACATTCGGAAGATGGTGCATGCTTTCACGCAGGCCAAGGGTCCAGCGCGTGAGCTAAAGATAACTTCAAGGTGAGCTCCAACTTGTGTGCACATTTGGGCTGGGTTAACTGTAAGGAGCCCTCTTTATTTCTTTCTTTTCTTTTTCCTGCTAATTGATAAAGCTGAGATTTGTAAATATTCTTTATAGTTGTATGCAGTGTACGATCTGTTATTTCTTGCCGATGGCTAATTGCACAGGGGCAGTATTTACACACTATTTGCACAGATCGGGGTTCGGGTAGTTGAGACATCCCAACTTCCCAGTTTTGGTGGGACCCTAGTCATACCGACCCTAGACATTTGGAGTCAGAGAAGGGTGGTTCTCACCGTTGAGTTCAGTGGTTGTGAGCGAGGGGCAAATGAGCTGCACCTCTAGGGACACCCGGTAAAAAGGGGTTTCACAATGACCTGCAAACATTTCCACACATAGTGTATGTAACGATCAGCTATATTGGCTCGTATATGTCTAGGGGAAATCCCGCCCGGCACCGGCCTGAACGCTTCCCGCTGGGTCGGTTGCTGTACCACTGCCACCCAAATCAATCCCAAACATCAATCATCACCCAGCACACACAGTACGTTTTATAGATATTACTAAGTCTATGAAATTAATATAAGTTCGATACAGGAAAGGAAGTAATGGAAAAAAATCACCAGACATATCAAAGTCCAAGTTCTTCGTGCACCAGTTGGAGCTCAGAAATTCCTGGCGACCACCCGAATCCTGTTGACTCCCGGCTCGGGACCACCCGGAGTGATTGACCGGGGACTTTCCACAGGTCCGCCGTCCTCCCCGTCCCTCCTCCGACTCCCTGCCAAACACCCCCGTCCACCGTCCTCCTCGTCTCTCCTCCGACTCCTCGTCAAAAACCCCGACCACTGTCCTCCCCGTCTCTCCTCCGACTCCACGTCAAAAACCCCGTCCACCGTCCTCCCCGTCTCTCCTCTCACTCCCCGCCAAAAACTCCGTCCACCATCCTCCCCGTCTCTCCGACTCCCCCCCAAAAACCCCGTCCACCGTCCTCCCCGTCTCTACTCCAACTCCCCCCAAAAAACCCTGTCCACAGTCCTCCCCGTCTCTCCTCCGACTACCCGTCAAAAACCCGTCCACCGTCCTCCCCGTCTCTCCTCCGACTCCCCCCCAAAAACCATGTCCACCGTCCTCCCCGTCTCTCCTCCGACTCCCCCCAAAAAACCCTGTCCACCGTCCTCCCCGTCTCTCCTCCGACTACCCGTCAAAAACCCCGTCCACCGTCGTCCCCGTCTCTCCTCCGACTCCCCGTGAAAACCCCGTCCACCGTCCTCCCCATCTCTCCTCCGACTCCCCGCCAAAAACCCCCGCACATCCATCGACCTCGCCGTCACCCCTCCGACTCCCTGCCAAAAACCCCCGCACATCCGCCGTCCTCCCCGTCTCTCCTTCGAGTCCCCGTCAAAAACCCCAACCACCGTCCTCCCCGTCTCTCCTCTGATTCGCCGTCAAAAACCCAGTGCACCGTCCTCCCCGTCTCTCCTCCGGCTCCCCGCCAAAAACACCATCCACCGTCTTCCCCGTCTCTCCTCCAACTCCCAGCCAAAACCCCCCGCACATCCGTCGTCCTCGCCGTCTATCCGCTGACTCCCCGCCAAAAACCCCCGAACGTCCGCCGTCCTCCCCGTCTCTCCTCCGACTCCCCGCCAAAAATCCCGTCCACCGTCTTCCCCTTCTCTCCTCCGACTCCCCGCCAAAAACCCCCGCACGTCCGCCGTCCTCCCTGCCTCTCCTACGGCTCCCCGTCAAAAACCCCGTCCACCGTCCTCCCCGTCTCTCCTCCGACTCGCTGCCAAAAACCCCCGCATATCCGCTGTCCTCACCGTCTCTGCTCCGATTCCACGCCAAAAACCCCCGCAGGTCCACCATCCTCCTCGTCTCAGCCTCCGATTCCCCGCCAAAAACCCTGCACGTCCGCCGTCCTCATCGTCTCTCCTCTGACTCCTCGCCAAAAACCCCGTCCACCGTCCTCCTCGTCTCTCCTCCGACTCCCCGCTAAAAACCCCGTCCACTATTTTCCCTGTCTCTCCTCCGACTCCCCGCCAAAATCCCCGTCCACCATCCTCCCCGTCTGTCTTCCGACTCCCCGTTAAAAGCCCGTCCACCGTCCTCCCCGTCTCTCCTCCGACTCCCCGTTAAAGCCGCCGCACATCCGTCGTCCTCGCCGTCTCTCCTCTGACTCCCCGCCAAAAGCCCCCGCACGTCCACCATCCTCCTCGCATCTCCGCCGACTCACCGCCAAAACCCCCGCACGTCCGCCGTCCTCCCTGTCTCACCTCTGACTCCCCGCCAAAAACCCCATCCACCGTCCTCCCCGTCTCTCCTCCAACTCCCCGTTAAAACCCCGTCACACCGTCCTCCCCATCTCTTCTCCGACTCCCCGTTAAAACCCCGTACACCGTCCTCCCCGTCTCTCCTCCGACTCCCCGCCAAAAACCCCGTACACCGTCCTCCCTGTCTCTCCTCTGACTCCCCACCAAAAACCCCCGCACATCCGCCGTCCTCGCCGTCTATCCGCTGACTCCCCGCCAAAAACCCCCGAACGTCCGCCGTCCTCCTCGTCTCTCTTCCGACTCCCCGCCAAAAAACCCCGCACATCCGCCGTCATCCCCGTCTCTCCTCCGGCTCCCGCCAAAAACTCCATCCACAATCCTCCCCATCTCTCCTCCGACTCCCCCCCAAAAACCCGGTCCACCGTCCTCCCCGTCTCTCCTCCGACTCCCCCCAAAAAACCCTGTCCACCGTCCTCCCCGTCTCTCCTCCGACTACCCGTCAAAAACCCGTCCGCCGTCCTACCCATCTCTCCTCCGACTCCCCATGAACACCCCGTCTACCGTCCTCCCCGTCTCTCCTCCAACTCCTCGCCAAAAACATCATCCACCGTCCTCCCCGTCTCTCCTCCGACTCCCCGCCAAAAACCCCGTCCACCGTCCTCCCCGTCTCTGCTCCGACTCCCCCCAAAAAACCCTGTCCACCGTCCTCCCCGTCTCTCCTCCGACTCCCCCCAAAAAACCCTGTCCACCGTCCTCCCCGTCTCTCCTCCGACTACCCGTCAAAAACCCCGTCCACCGTCCTCCCCATCTCTCCTCCGACTCCCCGCCAAAAACCCCCGCACATCCATCGACCTCGCCGTCACCCCTCCGACTCCCTGCCAAAAACCCCCGCACATCCGCCGTCCTCCCCGTCTCTCCTTCGAGTCCCCGTCAAAAACCCCGTCCACCGTCCTCCCCGTCTCTCCTTCGAGTCCCCGTCAAAAACCCCGTCCACCGTCCTCCCCGTCTCTCCTCCGACTCCCCGTCAAAACCCCGTCCACCGTCCTCCCTGCCTCTCCTCCGACTCCCCATCAAAACCCCGTCCACCGTCCTCCCCGTCTCTCCTCCGACTCCCCGCCAAAAACCCCCGCAAGTCCGCCATCCTCGCCGTCTCACCGCCGACTCCCCGCCAAAAATCCCCACACATTCGTCGTCCTCGCCGTCTCTCCTCCGACTCCCTACCAAAAACCCCCGCACGTGTGCCGTCCTCCCCGTCTCTTCTCCGACTCCCCCCAAAAAACCCCGTCCACCGTCCTCCCCGTCTCTCCTCCGACTCCCCGTGAAAACCCCGTCCACCGTCCTCCCCATCTCTCCTCCGACTCCCCGCCAAAAACCCCCGCACATCCATCGACCTCGCCGTCACCCCTCCGACTCCCCGCCAAAAACCCCCGCACGTCCGCCGTCCTCCCTGCCTCTCCTACGGCTCCCCGCCAAAAACCCCGTCCACCGTCCTCCTCGTCTCTCCTCCGACTCGCTGCCAAAAACCCCCGCATATCCGCCGTCCTCACCGTCTCAGCCTCCGATTCCCCGCCAAAAACCCTGCACGTCCGCCGTCCTCATCGTCTCTCCTCCGACTCCTCGCCAAAAACCCCATCCACTGTCCTCCTCGTCTCTCCTCCGACTCCCCGCTAAAAACCCCGTCCACTATTTTCCCTGTCTCTCCTCCGACTCCCCGCCAAAATCCCCGTCCACCATCCTCCCCGTCTGTCTTCCGACTCCCCGTTAAAAGCCCGTCCACCGTCCTCCCCGTCTCTCCTCCGACTCCCCGTTAAAGCCGCCGCACATCCGTCGTCCTCGCCGTCTCTCCTCTGACTCCCCGCCAAAAGCCCCCGCACGTCCACCATCCTCCTCGCATCTCCGCCGACTCGCCCCCGCACGTCCGCCGTCCTCCCTGTCTCACCTTTGACTCCCCGCCAAAAACCCCATCCACCGTCCTCCCCGTCTCTCCCCCGACTCCCCCCAAAAACCCTGTCCACCGTCCTCCCTGTCTCTCCTCCGACTACCCGTCAAAAACCCCGTCCACCGTCCTCCCCATCTCTCCTCCGACTCCCCACCAAAAACCCCCGCACATCCATCGACCTCGCCGTCACCCCTCCGACTCGCTGCCAAAAACCCCCGCACATCCGCCGTCCTCCCCGTCTCTCCTTCGAGTCCCCGTCAAAAACCCCGTCCACCGTCCTCCCCGTCTCTCCTTCGAGTCCCCGTCAAAAACCCCGTCCACCGTCCTCCCCGTCTCTCCTCCGACTCCCCGTCAAAACCCCGTCCACCGTCCTCCCCGTCTCTCCTCCGACTCCCCGCCAAAAACCCCCGCAAGTCCGCCATCCTCGCCGTCTCACTGCCGACTCCCCGCCAAAAATCCCCGCACATTCGTCGTCCTCGCCGTCTCTCCTCCGACTCCCCACCAAAAATCCCCGCACGTGTGCCGTCCTTCCCGTCTCTTCTCCGACTCCCCCCAAAAAACCCTGTCCACCGTCCTCCGGGTCTCTCCTCCGACTACCCGTCAAAAACCCCGTCCACCGTCCTCCCCGTCTCTCCTTCGAGTCCCCGTCAAAAACACCGTCCACCGTCCTCCCCGTCTCTCCTCTGACTCCCCGTTAAAAGCCCGTCCACCGTCCTCTCCGTCTCTCCTCCGACTCCCCACCAAAAACCCCGTCCACCGTCTCCCCGTCTCTCCTCCGACTCCCCGTTAAAGTCGCCGCACATCCGTTGTCCTCGCCGTCTCTCCTCTGACTCCCCGCAAAAAGCCCCCGCACGTCCACCATCCTCCTCGCCTCTCCGCCGATTCGCCGCCAAAAACCCCCGCACGTCGGCCGTCCTCCCTGTCTCACCTCTGACTCCCCGCCAAAAACCCCATCCACCGTCCTCCCCGTCTCTCCTCCAACTCCCCGTTAAAACCCCGTCACACCGTCCTCCCCGTCTTTTCTCCGACTCCCCGTTAAAACCCCGTACACCGTCCTCCCCGTCTCTCCTCCGACTCCCCGCCAAAAACCCCGTACACCGTCCTCACTGTCTCTCCTCTGACTCCCCACCAAAAACCCCCGCACATCCGCCGTCCTCGCCGTCTATCCGCTGACTCCCCGCCAAAAACCCCCGAACGTCCGCCGTCCTCCTCGTCTCTCTTCCGACTCCCCGCAAAAAAACCCCGCACATCCGTCGTCATCCCCGTCTCTCCTCCGGCTCCCCGCCAAAAACTCCATCCACAATCCTCCCCGTCTCTCCTCCGACTCCCTGTGAAAACCCCGTCCACCGTCCTCCCCGTCTCTCCTCCAACTCCTCGCCAAAAAAACTCATCCACCGTCCTCCCCGTCTCTCCTCCAACTCCCAGCCAAAAACATCATCCACCGTCCTCCCCGTCTCTCCTCCGACTCCCCCCCAAAAACCCTGTCCACCGTCCTCCCCGTCTCTCCTCCGACTACCCGTCAAAAACCCCGTCCACCGTCCTCCCCGTCTCTCCTCCGACTCCCCATGAAAACCCCGTCCACCGTCCTCCCCGTCTCTCCTCCAACTCCTCGCCAAAAACATCATCCACCGTCCTCCCCGTCTCTCCTCCGACTCCCCCCCAAAAACCCTGTCCACCGTCCTCCCCCGTCTCTCCTCCGACTCCCCCCAAAAAACCCTGTCCACCGTCCTCCCCGTCTCTCCTCCGACTACCCGTCAAAAACCCGTCCGCCGTCCTCCCCATCTCTCCTCCGACTACCCGTCAAAAACCCGTCCGCCGTCCTCCCCATCTCTCCTCCGACTCCCCATGAAAACCCCGTCTACCGTCCTCCCCGTCTCTCCTCCAACTCCTCGCCAAAAACACCATCCACCGTCCTCCCCGTCTCTCCTCCGACTCCCCCCCAAAAACCCTGTCCACCGTCCTCCTCGTCTCTCCTCCGACTCCTCTCCAAAAACCCCGTCCACCGTCCTCCCCGTCTCTCCTCCGACTCCCCCCAAAAAACCCTGTCCACGGTCCTCCCCGTCTCTCCTCCGACTACTCGTCAAAAACCCCGTCCACCGTCCTCCCCATCTCTCCTCCGACTCCCCGCCAAAAACCCCCGCACATCCATCGACCTCGCCGTCACCCCTCCGACTCCCCGCCAAAAACCCCCGCATATCCACCGTCCTCCCCGTCTCTCCTTCGAGTCCCCGTCAAAAACCCCGTCCACCGTCCTCCCCGTCTCTCCTCCGACTCCCCGTCAAAACCCCGTCCACCGTCCTCCCTGCCTCCCCTCCGACTCCCCATCAAAACCCCGTCCACCGTCCTCCCCGTCTCTCCTCCGACTCCCCGCCAAAAACCCCCGCAAGTCCGCCATCCTCGCCGTCTCACCGCCGAATCCCCGCCAAAAATCCCCGCACATTCGTCGTATTCGCCGTCTCTCCTCCGACTCCCCACCAAAAACCCCCGCACGTGTGCCGTCCTCCCCGTCTCTCTTCCGACTCCCCACCAAAAACCCCGTCCACCGTCTCCCCGTCTCTCCTCCGACTCCCCGTTAAAGTCGCCGCACATCCGTCGTCCTCGCCGTCTCTCCTCTGACTCCCCGCCAAAAGCTCCAGCACGTCCACCATCCTCCTCGCCTCTCCGCCGACTCGCCGCCAAAAACCCCCGCACGTCCGCCGTCCTCCCTGTCTCACCTCTGACTCCCCGCCAAAAACCCCATCCACCGTCCTCCCCGTCTCTCCTCCAACTCCCCGTTAAAACCCCGTCACACCGTCCTCCCCATCTCTTCTCCGACTCCCCGTTAAAACCCCGTACACCGTCCTCCTCGTCTCTCCGCCGACTCTCCGCCAAAAACCCCGTACACCGTCCTCCCTGTCTCTCCTCTGACTCCCCACCAAAAACCCCCGCACATCCGCCGTCCTCGCCGTCTATCCGCTGACTCCCCGCCAAAAACCCCCGAACGTCCGCCGTCCTCCTCGTCTCTCTTCCGACTCCCCGCCAAAAACCCCCACACATCCGCCGTCCTCCCCGTCTCTCCTGCGGCTCCCCGTGAAAAACCGCTTCCACCGTCCTCCCCGTCTCTCCTCCGACTCCCCGCCAAAAACTTCATCCACAATCCTCCCTGTCTCTCCTCCGACTCCCTGTGAAAACCCCGTCCACCGTCCTCCCCGTCTCTCCTCCGACTCCCCCCCAAAAACTCCATCCACAATCCTCCCCGCCTCTCCTCCGACTCGCCGTCAAAAACCCGTCCACCGTCCTCCCCATCTCTCCTCTGACTCCCCATCAAAACCCCGTACACCGTCCTCCCCGTCTCTCCTCCGACTCCCCGTCAAAACCCCGTCCACCGTCCTCCCCGTCTCTCCTCCAACTCCTCGCCAAAAACATCATCCACCGTCCGCCCCGTCTCTCCTCCGACTCCCCCCCAAAAACCCTGTCCACCGTCCTCCCCGTCTCTCCTCCGACTCCCCGTCAAAACCCCGTCCACCGTGCTCCCCGTCTCTCCTCCAACTCCTCGCCAAAAACATCATCCACCGTCCGCCCCGTCTCTCCTCCGACTCCCCCCCAAAAACCCTGTCCACCGTCCTCCCCGTCTCTCCTCCGACTCCCCCCAAAAAACCCTGTCCACCGTCCTCCCCGTCTCTCCTCCGACTCCCCCCAAAAAACCCTGTCCACCGTCCTCCCCGTCTTTCCTCCGACTCCCCGCCAAAAACCCCGTACACCGTCCTCCCTGTCTCTCCTCTGACTCCCCACCAAAAACCCCCGCACATCCGCCGTCCTCGCCGTCTATCCGCTGACTCCCCGCCAAAAACCCCCGAACGTCCGCCGTCCTCCTCGTCTCTCTTCCGACTCCCCGCCAAAAACCCCCGCACATCCGCCGTCCTCCCCGTCTCTCCTCCGACTCCCCGTGAAAAACCGCATCCACAATCCTCCCCGTCTCTCCTCCGACTCGCCGTCAAAAACCCGTCCACCGTCCTCCCCATCTCTCCTCCGACTCCCTGTGAAAACACCGTCCACCGTCCTCCCCGTCTCTCCTCCAACTCCTCACCAAAAACATCATCCACCGTCCTCCCCGTCTCTCCTCCGACTCCAACCCAAAAACCCTGTCCACCGTCCTCCCCGTCTCTCCTCCGACTCCCCCCAAAAAACCCTGTCCACCGTCCTCCCCATCTCTCCTCCGACTCCCCGTGAAAACCCCGTCTACCGTCCTCCCCGTCTCTCCTCCAACTCCTCGCGAAAAACATCATCCACCGTCCGCCCCGTCTCTCCTCCGACTCCCCCCCAAAAACCCTGTCCACCGTCCTCCCCGTCTCTCCTCCGACTCCCCGCCAAAAGCCCCCGCACATCCATCGACCTCGCCGTCAGCCCTCCGACTCCCTGCCAAAAACCCCGCACATCCGCCGTCCTCCCCGTCTCTCCTTCGAGTCCCCGTCAAAAACCCCGTCCACCGTCCTCCCCGTCTCTCCTCCGACTCCCCATCAAAACCCCGTCCACCGTCCTCTCCGTCTCTCCTCCGATTACCCGCCAAAAACCCCCGCAAGTCCGCCATCCTCGCCGTCTCACCGCCGACTCCCCACCAAAAATCTCCGCACATTCGTCGTCCTTGCCGTCTCTCCTCCGACTCCCCACCAAAAACCCCCTCACGTGTTCCGTCCTCCCCGTCTCTCTTCCGACTCCCCGCCAAAAACCCCATCACACCGTCCTCCCCGTCTCTTCTCCGACTCCCCCCAAAAAACCCTGTCCACCGTCCTGCCCGTCTCTCCTCCAACTCCCCCCCAAAAACCCTGTCCACCGTCCTCCCCGTCTCTCCTCCGACTCCCCCCCAAAAACCCTGTCCACCGTCCTCCCCGTCTCTCCTCCGACTCCCCCCCAAAAACCCTGTCCACCGTCCTCCCCGTCTCTCCTCCGACTACCCGCCAAAAACTCCATCCACAATCCTCCCCGTCTCTCCTCCGACTCGCCGTCAAAAACCCGTCCATCGTCCTCCCCATCACTCCTCCGACTCCCTGTGAAAACCCCGTCCACCGTCCTCCCCGTCTCTCCTCCAACTCCTCGCCAAAAACATCATCCACCGTCCTCCCCGTCTCTCCTCCGACTCCCCCCCAAAAACCTGTCCACTGTCCTCCCCGTCTCTCCTCCGACTCCCCCCAAAAAACCCTGTCCACCGTCCTCCCCGTCTCTCCTCCGACTACCCGTCAAAAACCCGTCCACCGTCCTCCCCGTCTCTCCTCCGACTCCCCACCAAAAACCCCGTCCACCATCTCCCCGTCTCTCCTCCGACTCCCCGTTAAAGCCGCCGCACATCCGTCGTCCTCGCCGTCTCTCCTCTGACTCCCCGCCAAAAGCCCCCGCACGTCCACCATCCTCCTCGCCTCTCCGCCGACTCGCCGCCAAAAACCCCCGCACGTCCGCCGTCCTCCCTGTCTCACCTCTGACTCCCTGCCAAAAACCCCGTCCACCGTCCTGCCCGTCTCTCCTCCGACTCCCCGTTAAAGCCGCCGCACATCCGTCGTCCTCGCCGTCTCTCCTCTGACTCCCCGCCAAAACCCCCGCACGTCCACCATCCTCCTCGCCTCTCCGCCGACTCGCCGCCAAAAACCCCCGCACGTCCGCCGTCCTCCCTGTCTCACCTCTGACTCCCTGCCAAAAACCCCATCCACCGTCCTCCCCGTCTCTTCTCCGACTCCCCCCAAAAAACCCTGTCCACCGTCCTCCCCGTCTCTCCTCCGACTGCACGTCAAAAACCCCGTCCACCGTCCTCCCCGTCTCTCCTCCGACACCCCGTGAAAACCCCGTCCACCGTCCTCCCCATCTCTCCTCCGACTCCCCGCCAAAAACCCCCGCACATCCATCGACCTCGCCGTCACCCCTCCGACTCCCTGCCAAAAACGCCCGCACATCCGCCGTCCTCCCCGTCTCTCCTTCGAGTCCCCGTCTAAAACCCTGTCCACCGTCCTCCCCGTCTCTCCTCTGACTCCCCGTTAAAACCCCGTCCACCGTCCTCCCCGTCTCTCCTCCAACTCCCCACCAAAAACCCCGTCCACCGTCTCCCCGTCTCTCCTCCGACTCCCCGTTAAAGCCGCCGCACATCCGTCGTCCTCGCCGTCTCTCCTCTGACTCCCCACCAAAAGCCCCCGCACGTCCACCATCCTCCTCGCCTCTCCGCCGACTCGCCGCCAAAAACCCCCGCACGTCCGCCGTCCTCCCTGTCTCACCTCTGACTCCCCGCCAAAAACCCCATCCACCGTCCTCCCCGTCTCTCCTCCGACTCCCCGTTAAAACCCCGTCACACCGTCCTCCCCGTCTCTCCTCCAACTCCCCGTGAAAACCCCGTCTACCGTCCTCCCCGTTTCTCCTCCAACTCCCCGTTAAAACCCCGTCACACCGTCCTCCCTGTCTCTCCTCTGACTCCCCACCAAAAACCCCCGCACATCCGCCGTCCTCGCCGTCTATCCGCTGACTCCCCGCCAAAAACCCCCGAACGTCCGCCGTCCTCCTCGTCTCTCTTCCGACTCCCCGCCAAAAACCCCCGCACATCCGCCGTTCTCCCCGTCTCTCCTCCGGCTCCCCGTGAAAAACCGCTTCCACTGTCCTCCCCGTCTCTCCTCCGACTCCCCGCCAAAAACCCCCGCACATCCGCCGTTCTCCCCGTCTCTCCTCCGGCTCCCCGTGAAAAACCGCTTCCACTGTCCTCCCCGTCTCTCCTCCGACTCCCCGCCAAAAACTCCATCCACAATCCTCCCTGTCTCTCATCCGACTCCCTGTGAAAACCCCGTCCACCGTCCTCCCCGTCTCTCCTCCGACTCCCCCCCAAAAACTCCATCCACAATCCTCCCCGTCTCTCCTCCGACTCGCCGTCAAAAACCCGTCCACCGTCCTCCCCACCTCTCCTCCGACTCCCTGTGAAAACCCCGTCCACCGTCCTCCCCGTCTCTCCTCCAACTCCTCGCCAAAAACATCATCCACCGTCCTCCCCGTCTCTCCTCCGACTCCCCACCAAAAACCCTGTCCACCGTCCTCCCCGTCTCTCCTCCGACTCCCCCCAAAAAACCCTGTCCACCGTCCTCCCCGTCTCTCCTCCGACTCCCCGTGAAAACCCCGTCTACCGTCCTCCCCGTCTCTCCTCCAACTCCTCGCCAAAAACACCATCCACCGTCCGCCCCGTCTCTCCTCCGACTCCCCGCCAAAAACCCCGCCCACCGTCTTCCCCGTCTCTCCTCCAACTCCCCGCCAAAAACCCCCGCACATCCGTCATCCTCGCCGTCTATCCGCTGACTCCCCACCAAAAACCCCCGAACGTCCGCCATCCTCCTCGTATCTCTTCCGACTCCCCGCCAAAAACCCCCGCACATCCGCCGTCATCCCCGTCTCTCCTCCGGCTCCCTGCTAAAAACCCCGTCCACCGTCCTCCCCGTCTTTTCTCCGACTCCCCGTCTCTCCTCCGGCTCCCCGCTAAAAACCCCGTCCACCGTCCTCCCCGTCTCTCCTCCGACTCCCCCCCAAAAACTCCATCCACAATCCTCCCCGTCTCACCTTCGACTCGCCGTCAAAAACCCGTCCACCGTCCTCCCCATCTCTCCTCCGACTCCCTGTGAAAACCCCGTCCACCGTCCTCCCCGTCTCTCCTCCAACTCCTCGCCAAAAACATCATCCACCGTCCTCCCCGTCTCTCCTCCGACTCCCCCCCAAAAACCCTGTCCACCGTCCTCCCCGTCTCTCCTCCGACTCCCCCCAAAAAACCCTGTCCACCGTCCTCCCCGTCTCTCCTCCGACTCCCCGTGAAAACCCCGTCTACCGTCCTCCCCGTCTCTCCTCCAACTCCTCGCCAAAAACACCATCCACCGTCCGCCCCGTCTCTCTTCCGACTCCCCGCCAAAAATCCCGCCCACCGTCTTCCCCGTCTCTCCTCCAACTCCCCGCCAAAAACCCCCGCACATCCGTCGTCCTCGCCGTCTATCCGCTGACTCCCCGCCAAAAACCCCCGAACGTCCGCCATCCTCCTCGTATCTCTTCCGACTCCCCGCCAAAAACCCCCGCACATCCGCCGTCATCCCCGTCTCTCCTCCGGCTCCCTGCTAAAAACCCCGTCCACCGTCCTCCCCGTCTTTTCTCCGACTCCCCGTCTCTCCTCCGGCTCCACGCTAAAAACCCCGTCCACCGTGCTCCCCATCTCTCCTCCGATTCCCCGCCAAAAACTCCCGCACGTCCGCCGCCATCCTCGTCTCAGCCTCCGACTCCCCGCCAAAAACCCCCGCATGTCCGCCGTGCGCCCCGTCTCTCCTCGGACTCCCCGCCAAAAACTCCATCCACAATCCTCCATGTCTCTCCTCCGACTCGCCGCCAAAAACCCCATCCAGCGTCCTCTCCGTCTCTCCTCCGACTCCCCATCAAAACCCCGTCCACCGTCCTCCCCGTCTCTCCTCTGATTCACCGTCAAAAACCCAGTGCACGACTGGTGGCTCTCCGCCTCAGGATGCTGCAGAGATTCCTGTACGCCGAGCACCCTCCCAGGTGGCACGTGTTGGCGACTTTCTTCCTCCGGAGGGACTGCTGTCTTGCCGAAGATATGCAGCTACCACCGGCGGGCGTTAGCCGTGCTGCTTTGCAGAGGCTGCCCGACTTCTATCAGGACCTAATGAGAGTCTGGAACATGTTTGCCTCAGGCCGGGAATCCCCTCCTCTGGCAGAGGGCGGGGTCCTGGCCGACCCTTGCCCTGTCTCAACTGATGTCAGTGCGGCTCAGGTGTGTGGAACGACTCGGGCTGAGCTGCTCGTCGGGCCCAGGCCCCGCAGCCTTGCCCGAGAGACGAATCCACACAACTTGAGCCGTCTTTCATCAACACCCACAATCCCATTCAGGGATGCAGGCAGGAGGTACCTTTATGGGCTGCTGCTCCACACCCTCCACTTCCTAGCATTTGTCCACCGTCCCGACACGCCATGGCGGTCGGTCTTTCCACCTGGAGGTGAGAGGGGTCCCCAGTGGAAGTCCCTCTACAAGGGAGTCCTTCCCATGCACCTTGGGGATCTCGGCTGGAGGGTGCTGCATAAAGCGGTGCCCTGCAATAAGTTCTTTAGTTTGTACACGGATCTCCCAGCCGCGTGTCACTTCTGCGGGCTGGAGGAGACCGTGTACCATATGTACGTGGAGTGTGTGAGGCTGCAGCCCCTTTTCGCGTATTTGCGTGGGCTGCTTCTCGCCTTCTGGTTGCATTTCAGTCCCACCCTATTCATATATGGTCATCCAGTAAGGAGGGGGGCACAGAGGGATGAGGATGTCCTTGTCAACTTGCTCCTGGGGCTGGCGAAGATTGCCATCCGTGGCTCCTGGAAAAGGGTGGCAGGAGGTTCTCCCCGGGCGGACTGCCTGGCTATGTTCAGGGGGTATGTTCGTGCCCGGGTGAACATTGAAAAGGAATACGCACAGTCCACGGCGACCGTAGAGGTGTTCCGGGACCGTTGGGCTCCGCGGGGTGTAAATGCCATCATTGATGAGGATGGCAATATATTGGTTTAACATCTATTGTCTGTTTGTAGTGTAGTAAATGTGTTAGTCACTGGGTTTGTAAATATTGTATAGCACCGACATTTGTAATAAAGAATTATATTAAAAAAAAACAACAAAAAAACCCCATCCACTGTCCTCCCCGTCTCTCCTCCGACTCCCCATCAAAACCCCATCCAGCGTCCTCCCCGTCTCTCCTCCGACTCCCCATCAGAACCCCATCCAGCGTCCTCCCCGTCTCTCCTCCGACTCCCCATCAAAACCCCGTCCACCGTCCTCCCCATCTCTCCTCCGACTCCCCATCAAAACCCCATCCAGCGTCCTCCCCGTCTCTCCTCCGACTCCCCATCAAAACCCCATCCAGCGTCCTCCCCGTCTCTCCTCCGACTCCCCATCAAAACCCCATCCAGCGTCCTCCCCGTCTCTCCTCCGACTCCCCATCAAAACCCCGTCCACCGTCCTCCCATGTCTCCTCTGATTCGCCGCCAAAAACCCAGTGCACCGTCCTCCCCGTCTCTCCTCCGGCTCCCCACCAAAAACACCGTCCACCGTCTTCCCCGTCTCTCCTCCAACTCCCAGCCAAAAACCCCCGCACATCCGTCGTCCTCGCCGTCTATCCGCTGACTCCCCGCCAAAAACCCCCGAACGTCCGCCGTCCTCCTCGTCTCTCTTCCGACTCACCGACAAAAACCCCCGCACATCCGCCGTCATCCCCGTCTCTCCTCCGACTCCCCACTAAAAACCCCGTCCACCGTCCTCTCCGTCTCTCCTCCGATTCCCCGCCAAAAACTCCTGCACGTCCGCCGCCATCCTCGTCTCAGCCTCCGACTCCCCGCCAAAAACCCCCGCACGTCCGCTGTCCTCCCCATCTCTCCTCCGACTCCCCGTGAAAAAACGCTTCCACCGTCCTCCCCGTCTCTCCTCCGACTCCCCGCCAAAAACTCCGTCCACCGTCCTCCCCGTCTCTCCTCCGACTCCCCGTCAAAACCCCGTCCACCGTCCTCCTTGCCTCTCCTCCGACTCCCCATCAAAACCCCGTCCACCGTCCTCCCCGTCTCTCCTCCGACTCCCCGCCAAAAACCCCCGCAAGTCCGCCATCCTCGCCGTCTCACCGCCAACTCCCCGCCAAAAATCTCGGCACATTCGTCGTCCTCGCCGTCTCTCCTCCGACTCCCCACCAAAAACCCCCACACGTGTGCCATCCTCCCCGTCTCTCTTCCGACTCCCCGCCAAAAACCCCATCACACCGTCCTCCCCGTCTCTTCTCCGACTCCCCCCCAAAAACCCTGTCCACCGTCCTCCCCGTCTCTCCTCCGACTACCCCAAAAAACCCTGTCCACCGTCCTCCCCGTCTCTCCTCCGATTACCCGTCAAAAACCCGTCCACCGTCCTCCCCGTCTCTCCTCCGACTCCCCACCAAAAACCCCATCACACCGTCCTCCCCATCTCTTCTCCGACTCCCCGTTAAAACCCCATCCACCGTCCTCCCCGTCTCTCCTCCGACTTCTCCGCCAAAAACCCCCGCACATCTGTCATCCTCGCCGTCTCACCGCCGACTCCCCGCCAAAAACCCCTGCACGTTCGACGTCCTCCCCGTCTCTCGTCCGATTCCCCGCCAAGAACCCCCACACTTCCGCCGTCCTCCTCGTCTCTCCTCCAACTCCCCGCCAAAAACCCCATCACACCGTCCTCCCCATCTCTTCTCCGACTCCCCGTTAAAACCCCGTACACCGTCCTCCTCGTCTCTCCTCCGACTCCCCACCAAAAACTCCGCCCACCGTCTTCCCCGTCTCTCCTCCAACTCCCCGCCAAAAACCCCCGCACATCTGTCGTCCTCGCCGTCTATCCGCTGACTCCCTGCCAAAAACCCCCGCACGTCCGCCGTCCTCCCCGTCTCACCTCCGACTCCCCGCCAAAATCCCCGTCCACCGTCCTCCCCGTCTCTCCTCCGACTCCACATCAAAACCCCGTTCACCGTCCTCCCCGTCTCTCCTCTGATTTGCCGCCAAAAACCCAGTGCACCGTCCTCCCCGTCTCTCCTCCGCCTCCCCGCCAAAAACACCATGCACCGTCTTCCCCGTCTCTCCTCCAACTCCCAGCCAAAAACCCCCGCACATCCATCGTCCTCGCCATCTATCCGCTGACTCCCCGCCAAAAACCCCCGAATGTCCGCCGTCCTCCTCGTCTCAGCCTCCGACTCGCTGCCAGAAACCCCCGCATGTCCGCCGTCCTCACCGTCCCTGTTCCGATTCTCCGCCAAAAACCCTGCACGTCCGCCGTCCTCATCGTCTCTCCTCCGACTCCTCTCCAAAAACCCCGTCCACCGTCCTCCTCGTCTCTCCTCCGACTCCCCGCTAAAAACCCCGTCCAATATTTTCCGTCTCTCCTCCGACTCCCCGCCAAAAACCCCGTCCACCATCCTCCCCGTCTGTCTTCCGACTCCCCGTTAAAAGCCCATCCACCGTCCTCCCCGTCTCTCCTCCGACTCCCCACCAAAAACCCCGTCCACCGTCTCCCCATCTCTCCTCCAATTCCCCGCCAAAAACCCCGTCCACCGTCCTCCCCGTCTCTCCTCCGACTCGCTGCCAAAAACCCCCGCATGTCCTCCGTCCTCCCCATCTCACCTCCGACTCCCCGCCAAAATCCCCGTCCACCGTCCTCCTCGTCTCTCCTCCGACTCCCCGTTAAAACCCTGTCCACCGTCCTCCCCGTCTCACCTCCGACTTCCCGCCAAAAACCCCCGCACGTCCGCCGTCCTCCCCGTCTCTTCTCCGACTCCCCGTTAAAACCCTGTCCACTGTCCTCCCCGTCTCTCTTCCGACTCCCCGCCAAAAACCCCGTCCACCGTCTTCCCCGTCTCTCCTCCGACTCCCGGCCAAAAACCTCCACACATCCGTCGTCCTCGCCGTCTCTCCGCCGACTCCCCACCAAAAACCCCGTCCACCGTCTCCCTGTCTCTCCTCCGTCTCTCCGCCAAAAACCCCCGCACGTCCGCCGTCCTCCCCATCTCTCCTCCAATTTCCCGCCAAAAACCCCCGCACGTCCACCATCCTCCTCGTCTCAGCCTCCGATTCCATGCCAAAAACCCTGCACGTCCGCCGTCCTCATCGTCTCTCCTCCGACTCCTCGCCAAAAACCCCGTCCACCGTCTTCCTCGTCTCTCCTCCGACTCCCAGCTAAAAACCCCGTCCACTATTTTACCTGTCTCTCCTCCGAATCCCCGCCAAAAATCTCGTCCACCGTCTTCCCCTTCTCTCCTCCGGCTCCCCGCCAAAAACCCCGTCCACCATCCTCCCCGTCTGTCTTCCGACTCCCCGTTAAAACCCCGTCCACTGTCTCCCCGTCTCTCCTCCGATTGCCCGCCAAAATCACCCTCACGTACGCCGTACTCCTCATCTCTCCTCCGACTCTCCGCCAAAAATCCCTGCACATCCGCCGTCCTCCCCGTCTCTCCTCCAACTCCCCGTGAAAAACCGCTTCCACCGTCCTCACTGTCTCTCCTCCGACTCGCCGCCAAAAAGCCCATCCACTGTCCTCCCCATCTCTCCTCCGACTCCCCGCCAAAAACACCGTCCACTGTCTTCCCCGTCTCTCCTCCAACTCCCAGCCAAAAACCCCCGCACATCCGTCGTCCTCGCCGTCTATCCGCTGACTCCCCGCCAAAAACCCCCGAACGTCCACCGTCCTCCTCGTCTCTCGTCCGATTCCCCGCCAAGAACCCCCACACTTCCGCCGTCCTCCTCGTCTCTCCTCCGCTTCCCCGCCAAAAACCCCCGAACGTCCGCCGTCCTCCTCGTCTCTCTTCCGATTCACCGCCAAAAACCCCCGCACATCCGCCGTCATCCCTGTCTCTCCTCCGGCTCCCTGCTAAAAACCCCGTCCACCGTCCTCCCCGTCTCTCCTCCAACTCCCCGTTAAAACCTCGTCCACCGTCCTCCCCGTCTTTTCTCCGACTCCCCGTCACTCCTTCGACTCCCCGCCAAAAACACCGTCCGCCGTCCTCCTCGTCTCTCTTCCGACTCCCTGCCAAAAACCCCCGCACATCCCCGTAATCCCCGTCTCTCCTCCGGCTCCCCGCTAAAAACCCCGTCCACCGTGCTCCCCATCTCTCCTCCGGCTCCCCGCCAAAAACACCATCCACCGTCTTCCCCGTCTCTCCTCCAACTCCCAGCCAAGAACCCCCGCACATCCGTCGTCCTCGCTGTCTATCCGCTGACTCCCGCCAAAAACCCCCGAACGTCCGCCGTCCTCCTCGTCTCTCTTCCGACTCCCCGCCAAAAACCCCGTTCACCGTCCTCCCCGTCTCTCCTCCGACTCGCTGCCAAAAACCCCCGCATGTCCGCCGTCCTCACCGTCTCTCCTCCGATTCCACGCCAAAAACACCCGCACGTCCACCGTCCTCCTCGTCTCAGCCTCCGATTCCCCGCCAAAAACCCTGCACGTCCGCCGTCCTCATCGTCTCTCCTCCGACTCCTCGCCAAAAACCCCCCCACGTCCGCCGTCCTCCCTGTCTCACCTCTGACTCCCCGCCAAAAACCCCATCCACCGTCCTCCCCGTATTTTCTCCGACTCCCCGTCACTCCTTCGACTCCCTGCCAAAAACCCCGTCCACCGTCCGCCCCGTCTCTCCTCCAACTCCCCGCCAAAAAACCCTGCACATCCGTCGTCCTAGCCGTCTCTACTCCGACTCCCCGCCAAAAATCCTCGCACGTCAGCCGTCCTGCCCATCTCTCCTCCAATTTCCTGCAAAAAACCCCCGCTCGTCCGCCGTCCTCCTCGTCTCTCCTCCGACTCCCCGCCAAAAACCCCGTCACACCGTCCTCCCCGTCTCTCCTCCGACTCTCCGCCAAAAACGTCCGCACATCTGTCATCCTCGCCGTCTCACCGCCGACTCCCCACCAAAAACCCCCGCACGTCCAACGTCCTCCCCGTCTCTCGTCCGATTCCCCGCCAAGAACGCCCACACTTCCGCCGTCCTCCTCGTCTCTACTCCGACTCCCTGCCAAAAACCCCCGCACATCCACCGTCCTCCCCGTCTCTCCTCCGACTCCCCGCCAAAAACCCCGTCACACCGTCCTCCCCTTCTCTTCTCCGACTCCCCGTTAAAGCCCCGTACACCGTCCTCCCCGCCAAAAACCCCGTACACCGTCCTCCCCGTCTCTCCTCCGACTCCCCGCCAAAAACCCCGTCCACCGTCTTCCCCGTCTCTCCTCCAACTCCCAGCCAAAAACCCCCGCACATCAGTCGTCCTCGCCGTCTATCCGCTGACTCCCCGCCAAAAACCCCCGAATGTCCGCCGTCCTCCTTGTCTCTCTTCCGACTGCCCGCCAAAAACCCCCGCACGTCCGACGTCCTCCCCGTCTCTCGTCCGATTCCCCGCCAAGAACCCCCACACTTCCGCCGTCCTCCTCGTCTCTCCTCCGCCTCCCTGCCAAAAACCCCCGCACGTCCACCGTCCTCGCCGTCTATCCGCTGACTCCCCGCCAAAAACCCCCGCACATCCGCCGTCATCCCCGTCTCTCCTCCGGCTCCCCGCTAAAAACCCCGTCCACCATCCTCCCCGTCTCTCCTCCGATTCCCCGCCAAAAACTCCCGCACGTCCGCCGCCATCCTCGTATCAGCCTCCGACTCCCCGCCAAAAACCCCGCACGTCCGCCGTCCTCCCCGTCTCTCCTCCGACTCCCCGTGAAAAAACGCTTCCACCGTCCTCCCCGTCTCTCCTCCGACTCCCTGCCAAAAACCCCGTCCACCGTCCTCCCCTTCTCTTCTCCGACTCCCCGTTAAAGCCCCGTACACCGTCCTCCCCGCCAAAAACCCCGTACACCGTCTCCCCATCTCTCCTCCGATTCCCCGCCAAAATCACCCTCACGTCCGCCGTACTCCTCATCTCTCCTCCGACTCTCCGCCAAAAATCCCCGCACATCCGCCGTCCTCCCCGTCTCTCCTCCGACTCACCGCCAAAAACCCCATCCACCGTCCTCCCCGTCTCTCCTCCGACTCGCTGCCAAAAACCCCCGCATGTCCGCCGTCCTCACCGTCCCTGTTCCGATTCCCCGCCAAAAACCCTGCACGTCCGCCGTCCTCATCGTCTCTCCTCCGACTCCTCTCCAAAAACCCCGTCCACCGTCCTCCTCGTCTCTCCTCCGACTCCCCGCTAAAAACCCCGTCCACTATTTTCTCTGTCTCTCCTCCGACTCCCCACCAAAACCCCGTCCACCATCCTGCCCGTCTGTCTTCTGACTCCCCGTTAAAATCCTGTCCACCGTCCTCCCTGTCTCTCCTCTGACTCCCCACCAAAAACCCCATCCACCGTCCTCCCCGTCTCTCCTCTGACTTCCCGCCAAAACCCCCGTCCACCATTTTCCCGTCTCTCCTCCGACTCCCCGCCAAAAATCCCGTCCACCGTCCTCGCTGTCTCTCCTCCGACTCCCCGCCAAAAGCCCCCGCACATCCACCGTCCTCCGCGCCTCTCCTCCGACTCGCCGCCAAAAACCCCCGCACGTCTGCCGTCTCGCCTCCCTGTCTCGCCTCTGACTCCCCGCCAAAAACCCCATCCACCGTCCTCCCCGTCTCTCCTCCAACTCCCTGTTAAAACCTCGTCCACCGTCCTCCCCGTCTTTTTCCGACTCCCCGTCACTCCTTCGACTCCCCGCCAAAAACCCCGTCCTCCGTCCTCCCCGTCTCTCCTCCGACTCCCTGCCAAAATCCCCGTCCACCGTCCTCCCCGTCTCTCCTCCGACTCCCCGTTAAAACCCTGTCCACCGTCCTCCCCGTCTCACCTCCGACTTCCCAACTCTCTTCCGATTCCCCGCCAAAAACCCCCGCACGTCCGCCGTCCTCCCCGTCTCTCCTCCGACTCCCCACCAAAAAACCCCGCATGTCCGCCGTCCTCCCCGTCTCTTCTCCAACTCCCCGTTAAAACCCTGTCCACCGTCCTCCCCGTCTCTCCACCGACTCACCGCCAAAAACCCCGTCCACCGTCTTCCCCGTCTCTCCTCCGACTCCCGGCCAAAAACCTCCGCACATCCGTCGTGCTCGCCGTCTCTCCGCCGACTCCCCTCCAAACACCCCCGCACGTCCGCCGTCCTCCCCGTCTCTCCTCCGATTCCCTGCCAAAAATCCTGCACATCCGCCGTCCTCATCGTCTCTCCTCCGACTCCTAGCCAAAAACACCGTCCACTGTCCTCCTCGTCTCTCCTCCGACTCCCCGTTAAAAGCCCATCCACCGTCCTCCCCGTCTCTCCTCCGACTCCCCACCAAAAACCCCGTCCACCGTCTCCCTGTCTCTCCTCCGTCTCCCCGCCAAAAACCCCGTCCACTATTTTACCTGTCTCTCCTCCGAATCCCCGCCAAAAATCCCGTCCACCGTCTTCCTCGTCTCTCCTCCGACACCCAGCTAAAAACCCCGTCCACTATTTTACCTGTCTCTCCTCCGAATCCCCGCCAAAAACCCCGTCCACCGTCTTCCTCGTCTCTCCTCCGACACCCAGCTAAAAACCCCGTCCACTATTTTACCTGTCTCTCCTCCGAATCCCCGCCAAAAATCCCGTCCACCGTCTTCCCCTTCTCTCCTCCGGCTCCCCGCCAAAATCTCCATCCACAATCCTCCCTGTCTCTCCTCCGACTCGCCGTCAAAAAGCCCATCCACCGTCCTCCCCATCTCTCCTCCGACTCCCCATCAAAACCCCGTCCACCGTCCTCCCCGTCTCTCCTCCGACTCCCCATCAAAACCCCGTCCACCGTCCTCCCCATCTCTCCTCTGATTCGCCGCCAAAAACCCAGTGCACCGTCCTCCCCGTCTCTCCTCCGGCTCCCCACCAAAAACACCGTCCACCGTCTTCCCCGTCTCTCCTCCAACTCCCAGCCAAAAACCCCCGCACATCCGTCGTCCTCGCCGTCTATCCGCTGACTCCCCGCCAAAAACCCCCAAACGTCCGCCGTCCTCCTCGTCTCTCTTCCGACTCACCGCCAAAAACCCCCGCACATCCGCCGTCATCCCCGTCTCTCCTCCGACTCCCCGCTAAAAACCCCGTCCACCGTCCTCTCCGTCTCTCCTCCGATTCCCCGCCAAAAACTCCTGCACGTCCGCCGCCATCCTCGTCTCAGCCTCCGACTCCCCGCCAAAAACCCCCGCACGTCCGCCGTCCTCCCCATCTCTCCTCCGACTCCCCGTGAAAAAACGCTTCCACCGTCCTCCCCGTCTCTCCTCCGACTCCCCGCCAAAAACTCCATCCACAATCCTCCCCGTCTCTCCTCCGACTCGCCGCCAAAAACCCCATCCACCGTCCTCCCCGTCTCTCCTCCGAGTCCCCATCAAAACCCCGTCCACCGTCCTCCCCGTCTCTCCTCCGACTCCCCATCAAAACCCCGTCCACCGTCCTCCCCGTTTCTCCTCCGACTCCCCGCCAAAAACCCCCGCAAGTCCGCCATCCTCGCCGTCTCACCGCCGACTCCCCGCCAAAAATCCCCACACATTCGTCGTCCTCGCCGTCTCTCCTCCGACTCCCCACCAAAAACCCCCGCACGTGTGCCGTCCTCCCCGTCTCTCTTCCGACTCCCCGCCAAAAACCCCATCACACCGTCCTCCCCGTCTCTTCTCCGACTCCCCCCAAAAAACCCTGTCCACCGTCCTCCCCGTCTCTCCTCCGACTACCCGTCAAAAACCCCGTCCACCGTCCTCCCCGTCTCTCCTCCGACTACCCGTCAAAAACCCCGTCCACCGTCCTCCCCGTCTCTTCTCCGACTCCCCGTTGAAACCCCGTCCACCGTCCTCCCCGTCTCTCCTCCGACTCCCCGCCAAAAACCCCCGCACATCTGTCATCCTCGCCGTCTCACCGCCGACTCCCCGCCAAAAACCCCCGCATGTCCGACGACCTCTCCGTCTCTCGTCCGATTCCCCGCCAAGAACCTCCACACTTCCGCCGTCCTCCTCGTCTCTCCTCCAACTCCCCGCCAAAAACGCCATCACACCGTCCTCCCCATCTCTTCTCCGACTCCCCGTTAAAACCCCGTACACCGTCCTCCTCGTCTCTCCTCCGACTCCCCGCCAAATACCCCGTACACCGTCCTCCCCGTCTCTCCTCCGACTCCCCGCCAAAAACCCCGCCCACCGTCTTCCCCGTCTCTCCTCCAACTCCCCATGAAAACCCCGTCCACCGTCCTCCCCGTCTCTCCTCCAACTCCTCGCCAAAAACATCATCCACCGTCCTCCCCGTCTCTCCTCCGACTCCCCCCCAAAAACCCTGTCCACCGTCCTCCCCCGTCTCTCCTCCGACTCCCCCCAAAAAACCCTGTCCACCGTCCTCCCCGTCTCTCCTCCGACTACCCGTCAAAAACCCCCGCACATCCGTCGTCCTCGCCGTCTATCCGCTGACTCCCCGCCAAAAACCCCCGCACATCCGCCGTCATCCCCGTCTCTCCTCCGGCTCCCTGCTGAAAACCCCGTCCACCGTCCTCCCCGTCTCTCCTCCAACTCCCCGTTAAAACCTCGTCCACCGTCCTCCCCGTCTTTTCTCCGACTCCCCGTCACTCCTTCGACTCCCCGCCAAAAACCCCGTCCGCCGTCCTCCTCGTCTCTCTTCCGACTCCCTGCCAAAAACCCCCGCACATCCGCCGTAATCCCCGTCTCTCCTCCGGCTCCCCGCTAAAAACCCCGTCCACCGTGCTCCCCATCTCTCCTCCGATTCCCCGCCAAAAACTCCCGCACGTCCGCCGCCATCCTCGTCTCAGCCTCCGACTCCCCGCCAAAAACCCCCGCATGTCCGCCGTGCTCCCCGTCTCTCCTCCGACTCCCCGCCAAAAACTCCATCCACAATCCTCCATGTCTCTCCTCCGACTCGCCGCCAAAAACCCCATCCAGCGTCCTCCCCGTCTCTCCTCCGAGTCCCCATCAAAACCCCGTCCACCGTCCTCCCCGTCTCTCCTCTGATTCCCCGTCAATAACCCAGTGCACCGTCCTCCCCGTCTCTCCTCCGGCTCCCCGCCAAAAACACCATCCACCGTCTTCCCCGTCTCTCCCCCAACTCCCTGCCAAAAACCCCCGAACGTCCGCCGTCCTCCCCGTCTCTCCTCCGACTCCCCGTGAAAAACCCCGTTCACCATCCTCCCCGTCTCTCCTCTGACTCCCCATCAAAACCCCGTCCACCATCCTCCCCATCTCTCCTCTGATTCGCCACCAAAAACCCAGTGCACCGTCCTCCCCGTCTCTCCTCCGGCTCCCCGCCAAAAACACCGTCCCCCGTCCTCCCCGTCTCTCCTCCAACTCCCAGCCAAAAACCCCCGCACATCCGTCGTCCTCGCCGTCTATCCGCTGACTCCCCGCCAAAAACCCCCGAACGTCCGCCGTCCTCCTCATCTCTCGTCCGATTCCCCGCCAAGAACCCCCACACTTCCGCCGTCCTCCTCGTCTCTCCTCCGCTTCCCTGTCAAAAACCCCCGCACGTCCACCGTCCTCCCCGTCTCTCCTCCGACTCCCCACCAAAAACCCCGTCACACCGTGCTCCCCATATCTTCTCCGACTCCCCGCCAAAAACCCCGTACACCGTCCTCCCCGTCTCTCCTCCGACTCTCCGCCAAAAACCCCGTCCACCGTCTTCCCCGTCTCTCCTCTAACTCCCAGCCAAAAACCCCCGCACATCCGTCGTCCTCGCCGTCTATCCGCTGACTCCCCGCTAAAAACCCCCGAACGTCCGCCGTCCTCTCCGTCTCTCCTCCGATTCCCCGCCAAAAACTCCTGCACGTCCGCCGCCATCCTCGTCTCAGCCTCCGACTCCCCGCCAAAAAACCCCGCACGTCCGCCGTCCTCCCCATCTCTCCTCCGACTCCCCGTGAAAAAACGCTTCCACCGTCCTCCCCGTCTCTCCTCCGACTCCCCGCCAAAAACTCCATCCACAATCCTCCCCGTCTCTCCTCCGACTCGCCGCCAAAAACCCCATCCACCGTCCTCCTCGTCTCTCCTCCGAGTCCCCATCAAATCCCTGTCCACCGTCCTCCCCGTCTCTCCTCTGATTTGCCGCCAAAAACCCAGTGCACCATCCTCCCCGTCTCTCCTCCGGCTCCCCGCCAAAAACACCGTCCACCGTCTTCCCCGTCTCTCCTCCAACTCCCAGCCAAGAACCCCCGCACATCCGTCGTCCTCGCCATCTATCCGCTGACTCCCGCCAAAAACCCCCGAACGTCCACCGTCCTCCTCGTCTCTCTTCCGACTCCCCGCCAAAAACCCCCGCACATCCGCCGTCATCGCCGTCTCTCCTCCGGCTCCCCGCCAAAAACCCCGTTCACCGTCCTCCCCGTCTCTCCTCCGACTCGCTGCCAAAAACCCCCGCATGTCCGCCGTCCTCACCGTCTCTGCTCCGATTCCACGCCAAAAACGCCCGCACGTCCACCATCCTCCTCGTCTCAGCCTCCGATTCCCCGCCAAAAACCCTGCACGTCCGCCGTCCTCATCGTCTCTCCTCCGACTCCTCGCCAAAAACCCCCCCACGTCCGCCGTCCTCCCTGTCTCACCTCTGACTCCCCGCCAAAAACCCCATCCACCGTCCTCCCCGTATTTTCTCCGACTCCCCGTCACTCCGACTCCCTGCCAAAAACCCCGTCCACTGTCCGCCCCGTCTCTCCTCCAACTCCCCGCCAAAAAACCCTGCACATCCGTCGTCCTAGCCGTCTCTACTCCGACTCCCCGCGAAAACCCCCCGCAAGTCCACCGTCCTCCCCGTCTCTCCTCCGTCTCCCCGCCAAAAATCCTCACACGTCAGCTGTCCTGCCCATCTCTCCTCCAATTTCCTGCAAAAAACCCCCGCTCATCCGCCGTCCTCCTCGTCTCTCTTCCGACTCCGCGCCAAAAACCCCGTCACACCGTCCTCCCCGTCTCTCCTCCGACTCCCCGCCAAAAACGCCCGCACATCTGTCATCCTCGCCGTCTCACCGCCGACTCCCCACCAAAAACCCCCGCACGTCCGACGTCCTCCCCGTCTCTCGTCCGATTCCCCGCCAAGAACCCCCACACTTCCGCCGTCCTCCCCGTCTCTCCTCCGACTCCCCGCCAAAAACCCCGTACACCGTCCTCCCCGTCTCTCCTCCGGCTCCCCGCTAAAAACCCCGTCCACCGTGCTCCCCATCTCTCCTCCGATTCCCCGCCAAAAACTTCCGCACGTCCGCCGCCATCCTCGTCTCAGCCTCCGACTCCCCGCCAAAAACCCCCGCATGTCCGCCGTGCTCCCCGTCTCTCCTCCGACTCCCCGCCAAAAACTCCATCCACAATCCTCCATGTCTCTCCTTCGACTCGCCGCCAAAAACCCCATCCAGCGTCCTCCCCATCTCTCCTCCGACTCCCCATCAAAACCCCGTCCACCGTCCTCCCCGTCTCTCCTCTGATTCGCCGTCAAAAACCCAGTGCACCGTCCTCCCCGTCTCTCCTCCGGCTCCCCGCCAAAAACACCATCCACCGTCTTCCCCGTCTCTCCTCCAACTCCCAGCCAAGAACCCCCGCACATCCGTCGTCCTCGCTGTCTATCCGCTGACTCCCGCCAAAAACCCCCGAACGTCCGCCGTCCTCCTTGTCTCTCTTCCGACTGCCCGCCAAAAACCCCCGCACGTCTGACGTCCTCCCCGTCTCTCGTCCGATTCCCCGCCAAGAACCCCCACACTTCCGCCGTCCTCCTCGTCTCTCCTCCGCCTCCCTGCCAAAAACCCCCGCACGTCCACCGTCCTCGCTGTCTATCCGCTGACTCCCCGCCAAAAACCCCCGCACATCCGCCGTCATCCCCGTCTCTTCTCCAACTCCCCGTTAAAACCTCGTCCACCGTCCTCCCCGTCTTTTCTCCGACTCCCCGTCACTCCTTCGACTCCCCGCCAAAAACCCCGTCTGCCGTCCTCCTCGTCTCTCTTCCGACTCCCTGCCAAACACCCCCGCACATTCGCCGTAATCCCCGTCTCTCCTCCGGCTCCCCGCTAAAAACCCCGTCCACCGTGCTCCCCATCTCTCCTCCGATTCCCCGCCAAAAATTCCCGCACGTCCGCCGCCATCCTCGTCTCAGCCTCCGACTCCCCGCCAAAAACCCCCGCATGTCCGCCGTGCTCCTCGTCTCTCCTCCGACTCCCCACCAAAAACTCCATCCACAATCCTCCATGTCTCTCCTCCGACTCGCCGCCAAAAACCCCATCCAGCGTCCTCCCCGTCTCTCCTCCGAGTCCCCATCAAAACCCCGTCCACCGTCCTCCCCGTCTCTCCTCTGATTCCCCGTCAAAAACCCAGTGCACCGTCCTCCCCGTCTCTCCTCCGGCTCCCCGCCAAAAACACCATCCACCGTCTTCCCCGTCTCTCCTCCAACTCCCAGCCAAAAACCCCCGCACATCCGTCGTCCTCGCCGTCTATCCGCTGACTCCCTGCCAAAAACCCCCGAACGTCCGCCGTCCTCCTCGTCTCTCTTCCGACTCCCCGCCAAAAACCCCCGCACATCCGCCGTCCTCCCCGTCTCTCCTCCGACTCCCCGTGAAAAACCGCATCCACAATCCTCCCCGTCTCTCCTCCAACTCGCCGCCAAAAACCCCATCCACCGTCCTCCCCGTCTCTCCTCCGACTCCTTGCCAAAAACTCCCGCACATCTGCCGTCCTCCCCGTCTCTCCTCCGGCTCCCCGCCAAAAACTCCCACGCGTCCGCCGTCCTCCCCATCCCTCCGCCGACTCCCTGCCAAAACCCTGTCCACCGTCTTCCCCGTCTCTCCACCGACTCCCCATCAAAACCCCATCCACCGTCCTCCCCGTCTCTTTTCCGACTCCCCGTTAAAACCCCGTCCACCATCCTCCCCCTCTCTCCTCCGATTCCCCGCCAAAAACCCCGTTTACCGTCCTCCCCGTCTCTCCTCCGACTCCCCGCCAAAAACCCCATCCACCGTCCTCCCCGTCTCTCCTCCGACTCGCTGCCAAAAACCCCCGCACGTCCGCCGTCCTCCCGGTCTCTCCTCCGACACCCCGCCAAAAAGCCCCGCACGTCCGCCATCCTCCTCGTCTCTCCTCCGGCTCCCCGCCAAAAACCCCGTCCACCGTCCTCCCCGTCTCTCCTCCGACTTCCTGCCAAAAACCCTCGCACCTCTGCCGTCCTCCACGTCTCTCCTCCGATTCCCCGCCAAAAACCCCCGCACGTCCGATGTCCTCCTCGTCTCAGCGTCCAACTCCTTGCCAAAAACCCCCGCACGTCCGCCGTTCTCCCTGTCTCTCCTCCGACTCCCCGTTAAAACCCCGTCCGCCGTCCTACTCGTCTCTTCTCGGACTTCCCGTCTCTCCTCCTACTCCCCACCAAAAGCACCATCCACCGTCCTCCCCGTCTCTCCTCCGACTCCCCGTTAAAACCCCGTCCACCGTCCTCCCAGTCTCTCCTCCAACTCCCCTTCAAAACCCCGTCCACTGTCCTCCCCATCTCTCCTCCGACTCCCCGCCAAAAACCCCGTCCACCATCCTCCCCCTCTATCCTCCGGCTTGCGGCCAAAAACCCCGTCCACCGTCCTCCCCGTCTCTCCTCCGACTCCCCGCCAAAAACTCCCGCACATTCGTCGTCCTCCCCGTCTCTCCTCCGACTCCCCGCAAAAACCCCCACACGTCCGACGTCCTCATCATCTCAGCGTCCGACTCCCTGCCAAAAACCCCCGCGCGTCCGCCGTCCACCCCGTCTCTCCTCCGAATCCCCGCCAAAAACCCCGTCCACAGTCCTCCCCGTCTCACTTCCGACTCCCCGTTAAAACCCCGTCCACCGTCCTCCCCGTCTCTTCTCCGACTCCCCGCCAAAAACCCCCGCACGTCCGATGTCCTCCTCGTCTCAGCGTCCGACTCCCTGCCAAAAACCCCCGCCCGTCCACCGTCCTCCCTATCTCTCTCCTCCGACTCCCCGCCAAAAACCCCGTCCACCGTCCTCCCCGTCTCTCCTCCGACTCCCCGTTAAAAGCCCGTCCACCGTCCTCCCCGTCTCTTCTCCGACTTCACGTCTCTCCTCCGACTCCCTGTTAAAACCCCATCCACCATCCTCCCCGTCTCTCCTCCGACTCCCCTTCAAAACCCCGTCCACCGTCCTCCCCGTCTCTCCTCCGAATCCCCGCCAAAAACTCCCGCACATTCGTCGTCCTCCCCGTCTCTCCTCCGACTCCCCGCCAAAAACCTCCACACGTCCGACGTCCTCTTCGTCTCAGCGTCTGACTCCCTGCCAAAATCCCCCGCACGTCCGCCGTCCTCCCCGTCTCTCCTCCGACTCCCCGCCAAAAACCCCGTCCACAGTCCTCCCATCTCTCCTCCGACTCCCCATTAAAACCCCGTCCATCGTCCTCCCCGTCCCTCCTCTGACTCCCCGCCAAAAACCCCCGCACATCCTTCGTCCTCACCGTCTCTCCTCTGACTCCCTGCAAAAAACCCCTGCACGTCCACCATCCTCCCCCTTTCTCCTCCAACTCCCCGCCAAAAACCCTGTCCACCGTCCTCCCTATCTCTCTCCTCCGACTCCCCGCCAAAAACCCCGTCCACAGTCCTTCCCGTCTCTCCTCCGACTCCCCGTTAAAAGCCCGTCCACCGTCCTCCCCGTCTCTTCTCCGACTTCCCGTCTCTCCTCCGACTCCCTGTTAAAACCCCATCCACCATCCTCCCTGTCTGTCCTCCGACTCCCCTTCCAAACTTCGTCCACCGTCCTCCTCGTCTCTCCTCCGACTCCCTGTTAAAACCCCATCCACCATCCTCCCCGTCTCTCCTCCGACTCCCCTTCAAAACCCCGTCCACCGTCCTCCCCGTCTCTCCTCCGACTCCCCGCCAAAAACCCCATCCACCGTCCTCCTCGTCTCTCCTCCGACTCCCTGTTAAAACCCCATCCACCATCCTCCCCGTCTCTCCTCCGACTCCCCTTCAAAACCCCGTCCACCGTCCTCCCCGTCTCTCCTCCGACTCCCCGCCAAAAACCCCATCCACCGTCCTCCCCGTCTCTCCTCCGACTCCCCATTAAAACCCCGTCCATCGTCCTCCCTGTCCCTCCTCTGACTTCCTGCCAAAACCCCCGCACATCCTTCGTCCTCACCGTCTCTCCTCTGACTCCCTGCCAAAAATCCTCGCTCGTCCGCCGTCCTCCTCGTCTCTCCTCCGATTCCCCACCAAAAACTCCCGCACATCCGCCGTCCTCCCCGTCTCTCCTCCGGCTCTCCGCCAAAAACCCCGTCCACCGTCCTCTCCGTCTCTCCTCCGATTTGCCACCAAAAAGCCCTGCACATCCGCCGTCCTCCCCGTCTCTCCTCCGATTCCCCACCAAAAACCCCCGCACATCCGCCGTCCTCCCAGTCTCTCCTCCGGCTCTCCCCCAAAAACCCCGTCCACCGTCCTCTCCGTCTCTCCTCCGATTCGCCACCAAAAAGCCCTGCACATCCGCCGTCCTCCCGGTCTCTCCTCCGACACCCCGCCAAAAAGCCCCGCACGTCCGCCGTCCTCCTCGTCTCTCCTCCGGCTCCCCGCCAAAAACCCCGTCCACCGTCCTCCCCGTCTCTCCTCCGACTTCCTGCCAAAATCCCTCGCACCTCTGCCGTCCTCCACGTCTCTCCTCCGATTCCCCGCCAAAAACCCCCGCACGTCCGATGTCCTCCTCGTCTCAGCGTCCAACTCCTTGCCAAAAACCCCCGCACGTCCGCCGTTCTCCCTGTCTCTCCTCCGACTCCCCGTTAAAACCCCGTCCGCCGTCCTACTCGTCTCTTCTCGGACTTCCCGTCTCTCCTCCTACTCCCCACCAAAAGCACCATCCACCGTCCTCCCCGTCTCTCCTCCGACTCCCCTTCAAAACCCCGTCCACCGTCCTCCCCGTCTCTCCTCCGACTCCCCGCCAAAAACCCCATCCACCGTCCTCCCCGTCTCTCCTCCGACTCCCCATTAAAACCCCGTCCATCGTCCTCCCTGTCCCTCCTCTGACTTCCTGCCAAAACCCCCGCACATCCTTCGTCCTCACCGTCTCTCCTCTGACTCCCTGCCAAAAATCCTCGCTCGTCCGCCGTCCTCCTCGTCTCTCCTCCGATTCCCCACCAAAAACTCCCGCACATCCGCCGTCCTCCCCGTCTCTCCTCCGGCTCTCCGCCAAAAACCCCGTCCACCGTCCTCTCCGTCTCTCCTCCGATTTGCCACCAAAAAGCCCTGCACATCCGCCGTCCTCCCCGTCTCTCCTCCGATTCCCCACCAAAAACCCCCGCACATCCGCCGTCCTCCCAGTCTCTCCTCCGGCTCTCCCCCAAAAACCCCGTCCACCGTCCTCTCCGTCTCTCCTCCGATTCGCCACCAAAAAGCCCTGCACATCCGCCGTCCTCCCGGTCTCTCCTCCGACACCCCGCCAAAAAGCCCCGCACGTCCGCCGTCCTCCTCGTCTCTCCTCCGGCTCCCCGCCAAAAACCCCGTCCACCGTCCTCCCCGTCTCTCCTCCGACTTCCTGCCAAAAACCCTCGCACCTCTGCCGTCCTCCACGTCTCTCCTCCGATTCCCCGCCAAAAACCCCCGCACGTCCGATGTCCTCCTCGTCTCAGCGTCCAACTCCTTGCCAAAAACCCCCGCACGTCCGCCGTTCTCCCTGTCTCTCCTCCGACTCCCCGTTAAAACCCCGTCCGCCGTCCTACTCGTCTCTTCTCGGACTTCCCGTCTCTCCTCCTACTCCCCACCAAAAGCACCATCCACCGTCCTCCCCGTCTCTCCTCCGACTCCCCGTTAAAACCCCGTCCACCGTCCTCCCAGTCTCTCCTCCGACTCCCCTTCAAAACCCCGTCCACTGTCCTCCCCATCTCTTCTCCGACTCCCTGTTAAAACCCCATCCACTATCCTCCCCGTCTCACCACTCCCCGCCAAAAACCCATCCACCATCCTCCCCCTCTATCCTCCGGCTTGCGG
Organism: Mobula birostris; assembly: GCF_030028105.1. Classification (NCBI taxonomy): domain Eukaryota; kingdom Metazoa; phylum Chordata; class Chondrichthyes; order Myliobatiformes; family Myliobatidae; genus Mobula; species Mobula birostris. The sequence continues at coordinate 33,586,749 of NC_092389.1, read as the reverse complement.
CCAAAAACCCCGTCCACCGTCCTTCCCGTCTCTCCTCCGACTCCCCGCCAAAAACTCCCGCACATTCGTCGTCCTCCCCGTCTCTCCTCCGACTCCCCGCAAAAACCCCCACACGTCCGACGTCCTCATCATCTCAGCGTCCGACTCCCTGCCAAAAACCCCCGCACGTCCGCCGTCCACCCCGTCTCTCCTCCGAATCCCCGCCAAAAACCCCGTCCACAGTCCTCCCCGTCTCACTTCCGACTCCCCGTTAAAACCCCGTCCACCGTCCTCCCCGTCTCTTCTCCGACTCCCCGCCAAAAACCCCCGCACGTCCGATGTCCTCCTCGTCTCAGCGTCCGACTCCCTGCCAAAAAACCCCGCCCGTCCACCGTCCTCCCTATCTCTCTCCTCCGACTCCCCGCCAAAAACCCCGTCCACCGTCCTCCTCGTCTCTCCTCCGACTCCCCGTTAAAAGCCCGTCCACCGTCCTCCCCGTCTCTTCTCCGACTTCACGTCTCTCCTCCGACTCCCTGTTAAAACCCCATCCACCATCCTCCCCGTCTCTCCTCCGACTCCCCTTCAAAACCTCGTCCACCGTCCTCCCCGTCTCTCCTCCGAATCCCCGCCAAAAACTCCCGCACATTCGTCGTCCTCCACGTCTCTCCTCCGACTCCCCGCCAAAAACCTCCACACGTCCGACGTCCTCTTCGTCTCAGCGTCCGACTCCCTGCCAAAATCCCCCGCACGTCCGCCGTCCTCCCCGTCTCTCCTCCGACTCCCCGCCAAAAACCCCGTCCACAGTCCTCCCATCTCTCCTCCGACTCCCCATTAAAACCCCGTCCATCGTCCTCCCCGTCCCTCCTCTGACTCCCCGCCAAAAACCCCCGCACATCCTTCGTCCTCACCGTCTCTCCTCTGACTCCCTGCAAAAAACCCCTGCACGTCCACCATCCTCCCCCTTTCTCCTCCAACTCCCCACCAAAAACTCCCGCACCTCCGCCGTCCTCCCCGTCTCTCCTCCGACTCCCCGCCAAAAACCCCGTCCACAGTCCTCCCCGTCTCTCCTCCGGCTCCCCGCCAAAAACCCTGTCCACCGTCTACCCCGTCTCTCCACCGACTCCTCATCAAAACCCCATCCGCCGTCCTCCCCGTCTCTCCTCCGGCTCTCCGCCAAAAACCCCGTCCACCGTCCTCCCCGTCTCTCCTCCGACTCGCCGCCAAAAACCCCGTCAACCGTCCTCCCCGTCTCTCCTCCGACTCCTTGCCAAAAACTCCCGCACATCCGCCGTCCTCCCCGTCTCTCCTCCGGCTCCCCGCCAAAAACCCTGTCCACCGTCCTCCCCGTCTCTCCTCCGACTCCTTGCCAAAAACTCCCGCACATCTGCCGTCCTCCCCGTCTCTCCTCCGGCTCCCCGCCAAAAACTCCCACACGTCCGCCGTCCTCCCCATCCCTCCGCCGACTCCCTGCCAAAACCCTGTCCACCGTCTTCCCCGTCTCTCCACCGACTCCCCATCAAAACCCCATCCACCGTCCTCCCCGTCTCTTTTCCGACTCACCGTTAAAACCCCGTCCACCATCCTCCCCCTCTCTCCTCCGATTCCCCGCCAAAAACCCCGTTTACCGTCCTCCCCGTCTCTCCTCCGACTCCCCGCCAAAAACCCCATCCACCGTCCTCCCCGTCTCTCCTCCGACTCGCTGCCAAAAACCCCCGCACGTCCACCGTCCACCCGTCTCGCCTCCGACTCCCCGCCAAAAGCCCCCACACGTCCGCCGTCCTCCTCTTCTCAGCCTCCGACTCCCCGCCAAAAACCCCCGCACGTCCGCCATCCTCCCCGTCTCTCCTCCGACTCCCCGCCAGAAACCCCGTCCACGATTCTCCCCGTCTCTCCTCCGACTCCCCGCCAAAAACCCCATCCACCGTCCTCCCCGTCTCTCCTCCAACTCCCAATCAAAACCCCGTCCACCGTACTCCCCGTTTCTCCTCCGACTCATCGCCAAAAACCCCCGCACGTCCGCCGTCCTCCCCATCTCTCCTCTGATTCCCTGCCAAAAACCCCCGAGTGTCCGCCGTCCTCATCGTCTCTCCTCCGACTCCCCTTCAAAACCCCGTCCACCGTCCTCCCCGTCTCTCCTCCGACTCCCCGCCATAAACCTCCACACGTCCAACGTCCTCTTCGTCTCAGCGTCCGACTCGCTGCCAAAATCCCCCGCACGTCCGCCGTCCTCCCCGTCTCTCCTCCGACTCCCCGCCAAAAACCCCGTCCACAGTCCTCCCATCTCTCCTCCGACTCCCCATTAAAACCCCGTCCATCGTCCTCCCCGTCCCTCCTCTGACTCCCCGCCAAAAACCCCCGCACATCCTTCGTCCTCACCGTCTCTCCTCTGACTCCCCACCAAAAACTCCCGCACATCCGCCGTCCTCCCCGTCTCTCCTCCGGCTCTCCGCTAAAAACCCCGTCCACCGTCCTCTCCGTCTCTCCTCCAATTCGCCACCAAAAAGCCCTGCACATCCGCCGTCCTCCCCGTCTCTCCTCCGATTCCCCAACAAAAACCCCCGCACGTCCGCCGTTCTCCCCATCTCTCCTCCGACTTCCCGCCAAAAACCCCGTCCACCGTCCTCCCCGTCTCTCCTCCGACTCCCCGTTAAAACCCCGTCCACCGTCCTCCCCGTCTCTGCTCCGACTTCCCGTCTCTCCTCCGACTCCCCGCCAAAATCCCCATCCACCATCCTCCCCGTCTCTCCATAAACTCCCCGCCAAAAACCCCGACAACCGTCTCCCCGTCTCTCCTCTGACTCCCCGCCAAAAATCCCCGCAGATCTGTCATCCTCGCCGTCTGTCCTCTGACTCCCAGCCAAAAATCCCCGCACATCCGCCGTCCTCCTCGTCTCTCCTCCGATTCCCCGCCAAAAACCCCCGCCCATCCGCCGTCCCCCCCGTCTCTCCTCCGACTCGCCGCCAAAAACCTCGTCCACCGTCCTCCCCGTCTCTCCTCCGACTCGTTGCCAAAAACTCCCGCACATCCGCCGTTCTCCCCGTCTCTCCTCCGGCTCCCCGCCAAAAACCCTGTCCACTGTCTACCCCGTCTCTCCACCGACTCCTCATCAAAACCCCATCCGCCGTCCTCCCCGTCTCTCCTCCGGCTCTCCGCCAAAAACCCCGTCCACCGTCCTCCCCGTCTCTCCTCCGACTCGCCGCCAAAAACCCCGTCAACCGTCCTCCCCGTCTCTCCTCCGACTCCTTGCCAAAAACTCCCGCACATCCGCTGTCCTCCCCGTCTCTCCTCCGGCTCCCCGCCAAAAACCCTGTCCACCGTCTACCCCGTCTCTCCACCGACTCCCCATCAAAACCCCATCCGCCGTCCTCCCCGTCTCTCCTCCGACTCGCCGCCAAAAACCCCGTCCACCGACCTCCCCGTCTCTCCTCCGACTCCTTGCCAAAAACTCCCGCACATCTGCCGTCCTCCCCGTCTCTCCTCCGGCTCCCCGCCAAAAACTCCCACACGTCCGCCGTCCTCCCCATCCCTCCGCCGACTCCCTGCCAAAACCCTGTCCACCGTCTTCCCCGTCTCTCCACCGACTCCCCATCAAAACCCCATCCACCGTCCTCCCCGTCTCTTTTCCGACTCCCCGTTAAAACCCCGTCCACCATCCTCCCCCTCTCTCCTCCGATTCCCCGCCAAAAACCCCGTTTACCGTCCTCCCCGTCTCTCCTCCGACTCCCCGCCAAAAACCCCATCCACCGTCCTCCCCGTCTCTCCTCCGACTCGCTGCCAAAAACCCCCGCACGTCCGCCGTCCACCCGTCTCGCCTCCGACTCCCCGCCAAAAGCCCCCACACGTCCGCCGTCCTCCTCTTCTCAGCCTCCGACTCCCCGCCAAAAACCCCCGCACGTCCGCCATCCTCCCCGTCTCTCCTCCGACTCCCCGCCAGAAACCCCGTCCACGATTCTCCCCGTCTGTCCTCCGACTCCCCGCCAAAAACCCCATCCACCGTCCTCCCCGTCTCTCCTCCGACTCCCAATCAAAACCCCGTCCACCGTACTCCCCGTTTCTCCTCCAATTCGCCACCAAAAAGCCCTGCACATCCGCCGTCCTCCCCGTCTCTCCTCCGATTCCCCAACAAAAACCCCTGCACGTCCGCCGTTCTCCCCGTCTCTCCTCCGATTCCCCGTTAAAACCCCGTCCACCATCCTCCCCGTCTCTGCTCCGACTTCCCGTCTCTCCTCCGACTCCTCGCCAAAATCCCCATCCACCATCCTCCCCGTCTCTCCATAAACTCCCCGCCAAAAACCCCGACAACCGTCTCCCCGTCTCTCCTCTGACTCCCCGCCAAAAATCCCCGCAGATCTGTCATCCTCGCCGTCTGTCCTCTGACTCCCAGCCAAAAATCCCCGCACATCCGCCGTCCTCCTCGTCTCTCCTCCGATTCCCCGCCAAAAACCCCCGCCTATCCGCCGTCCCCCCCGTCTCTCCTCCGACTCGCCGCCAAAAACCTCGTCCACCGTCCTCCCCGTCTCTCCTCCGACTCGTTGCCAAAAACTCCCGCACATCCGCCGTTCTCCCCGTCTCTCCTCCGGCTCCCCGCCAAAAACCCTGTCCACCGTCTACCCCGTCTCTCCACCGACTCCCCATCAAAACCCCATCCGCCGTCCTCCCCGTCTCTCCTCCGGCTCACCGCCAAAAACCCCGTCCACCGTCCTCCCCGTCTCTCCTCCGACTCGCCGCCAAAAACCCCGTCCACCGTCCTCCCCGTCTCTCCTCCGACTCCTTGCCAAAAACTCCCGCACATCCGCTGTCCTCCCGTCTCTCCTCCGGCTCCCCGCCAAAAACCCTGTCCACTGTCTACCCCGTCTCTCCACCGACTCCCCATCAAAACCCCGTCCACCGTCCTCCCCGTCTCTCCTCCGACTCGCCGCCAAAAACCCCGTCCACCGTCCTCCCCGTCTCTCCTCCGACTCCTTGCCAAAAACTCCCGCACATCCGCCGTCCTCCCCGTCTCTCCACCGACTCCCCACCAAAAACCCCATCCACCATCCTCCCCGTCTCTCCATAAACTCCCCGCCAAAAACCCCGACAACCGTCTCCCCGTCTCTCCTCTGACTCCCCGCCAAAAACCCCGTCCATAGTCCTCCCCGTCTCTCCTCCGGCTCACCGCCAAAAACCCCGTCCACCGTCCTCCCCGTCTCTCCTCCGACTCGCCGCCAAAAACCCCGTCCACCGTCCTCCCCGTCTCTCCTCCGACTCCTTGCCAAAAACTCCCGCACATCCGCTGTCCTCCCCGTCTCTCCTCCGGCTCCCCGCCAAAAACCCTGTCCACTGTCTACCCCGTCTCTCCACCGACTCCCCATCAAAACCCCGTCCACCGTCCTCCCCGTCTCTCCTCCGACTCCCCGTTAAAACCCCGTCCACCATCCTCCCCCTCTCTCCTCCGATTCCCTGCCAAAAACCCCGTCCACCGTCCTCCCCGTCTCTCCTCCGACTCCCCGCCAAAAACCCCATCCACCGTCCTCCCCGTCTCTCCTCCGACTCCCCGCCAGAAACCCCGTCCACGATTCTCCCCGTCTCTCCTCCGACTCCCCGCCAAAAACCCCATCCACCGTCCTCCCCGTCTCTCCTCCGACTCCCAATCAAAACCCCGTCCACCGTACTCCCCGTTTCTCCTCCGACTCATCGCCAAAAACCCCCGCACGTCCGCCGTCCTCCCCGTCTCTCCTCTGATTCCCTGCCAAAAACCCCCGAACGTCCGCTGTCCTCATCGTCTATCCTCCGACTCCCCACCAAAAACCCCCGCACGTCCGCCGTCCTCATCGTCTCTCCTCCAACACCTCGCCTAAAACCCCGTCCACCGTCCTCCCCGTCTCTCCTTGAACTCCCCGCCAAAAACCCCGTCCACGATTTTCCCCGTCTCTGCTCCGACTCACCGCCAAAAACCCCGTCCACCGTCCACCTCATCTGTCCTCCAACTCCCCGTTAAAAGCCCGTCCACCGTCCTCCCCGACTCTCCTCCGACTCCCCGCCAAAAACCCAGACCACCGTACCCCCGTCTCTCCTCTGACTCCCCGAACAAAAATCCCCGCAGATCTGTCGTCCTCGCCGTCTGTCCTCTGACTCCCCGCCAAAAACCCCGTCCACCGTCCTCACCGTCTCTCCTCCGACTCCCTGCCAAAAATCCCCGCACGTCCGCCGTCCTCCTCGTCTCTCCTCCGACTCGCCGCCAAAAACCCCCACACATCCGACGTCCTCTTCTTCTCAGCGTCCCACTCCCCGCCAAAAACCCCGTCCACCGTCCTCCCCGTCTCTCCTCCGACTCCCAATCAAAACCCCGTCCACCGTCCTCCCCGTCTCTCCTCCGACTCCCCGCCAAAAACCCCATCCACCGTCCTCCCTGTCTCTCCTCCGACTCCACATCAAAATCCCATCCACCGTTCTCCCCGTCTCTCCTCCGACTACCCGTTAAAACCCCGTCCACCGACCTCCCCGTCTCTCCTCCGACTCCCCGCCAAAAACCCCATCCACCGTCCTCCCCGTCTCTCCTCCAACTCGCTGCCAAAAACCCCGTCCACCGTCCTCCCCGTCTCTCCTCCGACTACTCCCAAAAAACCCCACACGTCCGCCGTCCTCCTCTTCTCAGCCTCCGACTCCCCGCCAAAAACCCCCGCACGTCCGCCGTCCTCCCCGTCTCTCCTCCGACTCCCCGCCAGAAACCCCGTCCACGATTCTCCCCGTCTGTCCTCCGACTCCCCGCCAAAAACCCCATCCACCGTCCTCCCCGTCTCTCCTCCGACTCCCAATCAAAACCCCCGTCCACCGTACTCCGTGTTTCTCCTCCGACTCATCGCCAAAAAGCCCCGCACGTCCGCCGTCCTCCCCGTCTCTCCTCTGATTCCCTGCCAAAAACCCCCGAACGTCCGCCGTCCTCATCGTCTATCCTCCGACTCCCCACCAAAAACCCCCGCACATCCGCCGTCCTCATCGTCTCTCCTCCAACACCTCGCCTAAAACCCCATCCACCGTCCTCCCCGTCTCTCCTTCAACTCCCTGCCAAAAACCCCGTCCACGATTTTCCCCGTCTCTGCTCCGACTCACCGCCAAAAACCCCGTCCACCATCTTCCCCGTCTCTGCTCCGACTCACCGCCAAAAACCCCGTCCACCGTCCACCTCATCTGTCCTCCAACTCCCCGTTAAAAGCCCGTCCACCGTCCTCCCCGTCTCTCCTCCGACTCCCCGCCAAAAACCCAGACCACCGTCCCCCCGTCTCTCCTCTGACTCCCCGCCAAAAATCCCCGCAGATCTGTCGTCCTCGCCGTCTGTCCTCTGACTCCCCGCCAAAAACCCCGTCCACCGTCCTCACCGTCTCTCCTCCGACTCCCTGCCAAAAATCCCCGCACGTCCGCCGTCCTCCTGGTCTCTCCTCCGACTCGCCGCCAAAAACCTCCACACGTCCGACGTCCTCTTCTTCTCAGCGTCCCACTCCCCGCCAAAAACCCCGTCCACCGTCCTCCCCGTCTCTCCTCCAACTCCCCGCCAAAAACCCTGTCCACCGTCCTCCCCGTCTCTCCTCCGACTCCCCGTTAAAACCCCGTACACCGTCCTCCCCGTCTCTCCTCCGACTCACCGCCAAAAACCCCGTCCACCGTCCTCGCCGTCTCTCCTCCGACTCCCCGCCAAAAACCCCCGCACATCCGCCGTCCTCCCCATCTCTCCTCCAATTTCCCGCCAAAAACCCCCGCTCGTTTGCCGTCCTCCTCGTTTCTCCTCCAACTCCCCGCCAAAAACAACGTCCACTGCTCTCCCCGTCTCTCCTCTGACTTCCCGCCAAAAACCCCGTCCACCGTCCTTCCCGTCTCTCCTCCGACTCCCCGCCAAAAACCCCTGCAAATCCGCCGTCCTCCCCGTCTCTCTTTCGGCTCCCCGCCAAAAACCCCGTCCACCGTCCTCCCTGTCTCTCCTCCGACTCCACATCAAAATCCCGTCCACCGTCCTCCCCGTCTCTCCTCCGACTCCCCGTTAAAACCCCGTCCACCGACCTCCCCGTCTCTCCTCCGACTCGCCGCCAAAAAGCCCGTCCACCGTCCTCCCCGTCTCTCCTCCGACTCGCCGCCAAAAACCCCTGCACGTCCGACGTCCTCTCCTTCTCAGCGTCCGACTCCCTGCCAAAAACCCCCACACGTCCGCCGTTCTCCCCATCTCTCCTCAAACTCCCCACCAAAAACCCCGTCCACCGTCCTCCCCGTCTCTGCTCCGACTCCCCGTTAAAACCCCGTCCACCGTCCTTCCCGTCTCTCCTCTGACTCCCCGCCAAAATCCCCCGCAAATGACTGAAAAAAAAAGGATGATGCTGACACTGGTGTTTTACTTTCAGCCCAGGATTCAAGCGCATCATGTGGATTTGGCACTCAATAGGTCCTGGAGTTGGCAGGGCAAGGCCACACAGGGAACACCTGAGCAGACATTAGGGTGTCAGTTTGTGGGGAGCAGGTGACTGCTGCTCTTGAGTTTGCACTAGTCTTCTCTTGAGATATCAGCTGACAGCTAAGTGAAAGCATTATCTGGTAAGGCTGGAAGGTAGAGTACTCCCTGCAGTGGAACTGGCGGTGACCCTCTGCCAGTGAGGGCTGAAGAGAGCGCTGGCCTACAGGGAGAAGGGAGGGGAGGAGGCTGGTTTCGAAGGAACCAGTGCTGGTGAGGGAGGATCTGCACTTCCTCTGGTGATGACGAGCCTCACTTAATCGCATTCACAACACTCTTGTCTGCAGTGAGTGCTGGTCCCACGTGTGCTGCAAAACTTTTACCCAAACCTGGCTTTAATGTCGAATTGACAGCTCCTGTCTCCTGCAGCCCCTTCTCTTCCAAAGGGTGAAGAACATGAGGACAAGTGTTGTCCCTCTCTGCAGGGTGCTCTCAATCTATAACGTATGTCAATGGCACTCATGTGCCCATGCACAGGCTCAGATGGTATTGAATTATTATTGTCACATGCACCAAGATACAGTGAAAAGCTTGTCTTGCATACTGATCAGATCATTACACAGTGCAGTGAGCTAGAATAAGGTAAAACAATAATAACACAGAATAAAATGTAAAAGTGACCAAAAAAGGGCAGTGCAGGTAAATGATAAAGTGTGAGGTAGGTTATGAGGTCAAGAGTCCATCTTATTGTACAAGAGGCCCATTCAAGAGTCTGATAACAGTGGATAGAAGCTGTCCTTGAGCCTGGTGGTGCCTTCAGGCTTTTGTATCCTCTGCCCGATAGGAGAGGGGAGAAGTGAGAATGTCCGGGATGGGTGGGATCGCGATGATGCTGACTGCTTGACTGAGGCAACGAGAAGTGTAGACAGAGTCCATGGAGGGGAGGCTGGTTTCTGTAATGTGCTGAGCCGTGTCCACAACCCTCTGCAGTTTCTTACGCCGCGTGCAGGGCAGTTGCCGTACCGAGCCGTTATGCATCCACACAGAATGCTCTCGGTGGTGCATGGCTAAACATTGGTAAGAGTAGATGAGGGCATGCTGAACTTCTTTAGCCTCCTGAGGAAGTGGATGTCACACCTCAGTAAATTCAGGAGAGAGGGGTGATGAGCTTATCACAACCCAAGTAAGCAGCAGGCGGGAGATCACTGGAGGGTCGGTCACAGCCCTGCTCATGGGGTCACAGGCACTGTAACCTGCAGGACTTTCGGAACTGTAGCAGTAAGTACACATTAGTGAAAAGGACAAACTTGAGTGGTTTTCTCTGGAGTATCGGAGGCTGATGAGAGATCTGATTGAAGTATTTAAAATTACAAGAGGCATGGTACATAGAATGTAGCTAAGGTACATAGAATCTTTCTCCCAGGGTGAAATTGTTAGATACCAGAGGACATGGGTATAAGGCGAGAGCAGGAATGTTTAAGGGTACATGGCAAGTTTTTACTGACACAGTGAGTGTTGGGTGCCAGGAGCTCACTACCAGGTGAGGTCGAGGGGGCAAATCCGATAGCAACGTTTAAGAGGTGGGGAATTGAGGGGTAAAAGCCACATGATGGGCCAAAGGATCTGTTCCTGAGCTGTATGTTCCAAATCTGTGAGGCCTGGCAGGTGCCCTGTCTCAAGTGTGCATCCCAAGGTGCTTCCAACAGAAAGGGCAACCAGGTCAGTGGCAACCGCAAACATGCAGCCCTCACCAACGGCTGGTACCACCTTCGGCAGGAGGGACTTCGGCAGGCAGGGAGGTCTTCGAGGTACTTGTAGGCCCGGAAAGGTGAAAGTGTTGGTTCGCTCTGCTGTCGGACTCCATACCGATTTGTTCAGCACCTTCTTCTTGTGTTGAGCCTCACTCATGCAACAACCAGTCGATACCCCCAGTTGAGAGACAGTGCAGCTCTATCTAAGTTGGACAGGAATCACTGTTGTCAGAGTGATACCTGCCTGACATCAGAGCCCATCTTTGGTGCAGGATGCAGACTGTCCTTAAAGAGTGAGATAGGTGTGTTGAGCTGAGGTCTGCTGAAGGTTAGAGCTGTAAATCAGGAAGTTTATAGTCTTACATCAGGGCACTCACACAGACAACCAGACAGAAACACGATGACACCACAGACACACACATACAGACAGACATACACATACACATACACATGCACACACACACACCTTCCTGATTCTTTACTGGCTGTCTTAGCTCAGGGTTTATTCTCAGGGTAATTGGTTCCAAGTGTGTCAGATTACCTCAAATAAAATGCGCTGCCCTTTCTCTCTCCAATCACTCAAAACATTTTGGCAGATACAACAATCTGGTTTTCATTTATCTCAATCACGTTATTATTAGTCAATTTCCTGTTAACCGTTTTATGTCTCCCAGTGCAGGTGATAAATGGCAGAAGGTCTGGTCTCTCAGTCACTCCCCCTCCAATACAAGTCCGGGAACAAGTAAGAGGCAAGTCACGGAGAAGGTCCTATCTTCAGTCCCAGCTCCTCACGTCAGGCTGGGGCGGGTGGATATTACACTTTCTCTGATCACTCATGGTAATGATTTAAATGGACAGGACCCTGGGTGAGAGGTGAAGGATGATTGGCACCCGGACATAGAGAAACTGGCCTCTTGTGGTCACACGAGGAAAGCTGTGGATGAAAATCAAAATAATTGTGATGTCGGTATTCTGAAATACATGCAAACATTTAATGGGGGTTGCTGGAGCAGAGCAGCTCGAAAGGCCAGAAGGGCCTAATTCACTAAATAAATAAATAAATAAAACAATGTCGGAAACAATGGGGGTTGCTGGAGCAGAGCAGCTCGAAAGGCCAGAAGGGCCTAATTCACTAAATAAATAAATAAATAAAACAATGTCGGAAACACTCAGTAGGTCAGGCCGTATCTGTAGAAAGCGAAATAGAGTTAATGTTTAAGGTTGAAAGCCATTAGAGCTGGGAAAGAGGAAATTTTTGTTTTCCAAGTTCTGATAAATGGTCTCTCTCAATGGAACGTTAACCTTGTTTTTCTTACCACAGATGATGCCTGACCTGTTGAATGTTTCCAGCATTTTCTTTTGTTGGGGAAAACTGTGAGCTGCTGAGGAATTACATAAAGTCCTGAAGTAGTTGAAGGAGCAGACTCCCTGAAGCTCAGATTCTTCTGTAGTTCCTTAATGTCCTTCCAGCAACTGGCCTAGACATGCCTCACGGAGAGCCAGTGACTATGCTGTAGACTGAGGTTGGGCAGTAGTGGCACGTGCCACTTAACAGCTTTGCATTCTGTTGAGCTCTGAGCTCCAGAGCCAGGCAGCATGGCCAGTCCAATCTCACCACTGCATGAATGGCAACACGTTGCTAGAGAAGGGCCAACAATCTTCACTACCTTCTGACAATGACCATGCCTGCTGTTTAGCATGAGCTCAAATTCCATCTCCAAATGCCTCAGTAACTCACTACCAATGCCCACATGGGGAAAAGAAAGGAAGGAAGGCAAGAAGGAAGAAAAGAAAAAAGAATGAAAGGAAGGAAGGAAGAAAAAAGGAAGGAAAAATGAAAGGAAGGAAGGGAAGAAAGGAAGAAAGAGATGAAGAAAGGAATGAAGGAAGAAAGGAAGGAGGGGAAGAAAGGGAGAAAGAGATGAAGAAAGTTATGAAGGATGAAAGGAAGGAACGTATGAAGAAAGGAAGGAAGGAATGAAGAAAGAAAGAGAGGAAGGAAGGGAGGAAAGGAGGGAGGGAGGAAGAGAAAAGTTACAAACTTGAACTTATTGCAGAGTGGCAAACTCAGCCCAGACGGAAGCTCGTTGGTCAAATGGAGAAGTTGTTAAAGTCAGTGGAGTCAGAGTAGGCAAAAATTGCTCGAGCAGTTCAACGATTACTTTCAGAGCGGCAAGCCCAGTCCGGGCAGGAAGAACAGGTGTCAATGCTTGTAGCAAAGGTTCAGCAACTCAGCAAGAGACAGCCAGAATCAGGTGGCAGCCATTACTGCTCTCATTACTGATAGCCAGGACAGTACCACTCACAGCATCTTCCACATCTTTATCTGTAACAGTTTCATCAGCCTCAGCCACTATTGCCTATTCGCAGTTTCCAGATCCGAACTGAGTTTTCTTCCACCAGACAGATACTCTGGTGTTCCTGGTGGCTGCAGGAAACTCATCCCCCAGTGTGAGCTGACTTTCTAAGCCCAACCGGGTTGATTCAGTCATGATGCACATAAACCCGCTTATGTAGTGATTTTAAAGCGTAAACACGAGGAATTCTGCAGATGCTGGAAATTCAAGCAACACACATCAAATTATGTAGTGATTTGCTTAGAATGACCTCCACTCAGCCTATCCAATGCTCTTCAAGAATAAGGTTCCCCTGCAGCCCACCGACATCTGGGCATGCACCAAGAGCGAGGAAAGATGCAGTAAATTTCCGCATGCTTGTGGTTGATATTGGGGTAGAATGAGAGTTCCCTCATCACTGCTTTCCATCGTGGGCTGAGCACAGGAGTTTGGCATGAGATCACAATGCATGATGAACAGGACAGTCTGGATGCCCTGATAAATCTGGCCATTCAAATCGACTACTGGACAACCGAGTAGGACAGAGAGTTATATATCCTAATGTACTCTGTATTCTTTTATGTAAGAAATTAATAAATATTGAAAAAGGACAGAGAGAGAAGGTCCCGAGCCTCCTAGTCTTTAGATCACTGTCTGTTTTCACAGTCTTCCTCATCACCTAGTACATAGTCCACGGAGCAGCTGATGCAGGTGAGGGGCATACACCTATCTCAGTAGGAACGAGATTGGTGCAGGAGACCAGGTTACTGCCTCTACTGTGGCATTCCAGGACACCTCTCAGCATCATGTCTCAAGGGTCTGGTAACGGTGGATATCCGTCAACAGGAAGGGGAATTCTGATGGGTCGATTCTCCCTGCAAGCATCTTTCCCTAATTGTGTAATGCTCCCAGCTTCCAGGTCTTGGGGGTCTCAGACCCATGAACCTCAGGCATTTATGGACTCCAGGACAGCTGAGAACCTCATGAATATTTCTCTGGCTCAAAGATGGAGAGTTACATTCAATGATTGAGGGAGAATAACGATGTGAAAGGTCTGAATGGTTGCCTGAGCTTTTGCTTGGCCTTTCCTGGTTATCTTGATAAAACCAACAGATTCATTGATCCTTAAAGACATGCCAAGAGTGGGGACCAGTATGCCTGTCTGGGTCCAACTCAAGCCCTTGTCAGCGTACACACTCCTGAGCCAACTGCTGGTGTGGACCTGTCTGGTGTTCCAGATGAATAGATTAGCCTTCTTGAGGTCTTCAGTAAGAAAAAGGCTAGCTAGCTCCCTGCCTCCACACCAGCCAGAAGACTGTGACATTGACCACTTACCATAAGACCATAAGATATAGGAGCAGAATTAGGCCTTTTGGCCCATCGTGTCTGCTCTGCTATTTCATCATGGCTGATCCAATTTTCTTCTCAGCCCAAATATCCTGTCTTCTCCCCATATCCCTTCATTCTCTGACCAATCAAGAATCTATCAACCTCTGCCTTAAATATACATAAAGACTTGGCCTCCAAGCTGCCTGTGGAAAAGAATTCACCACTCTCTGGCTAAAGAAATTGCTCCTCAGCTCCATTCTAAAAGAGCACCCCTCTATTCTGAGGCTGTGTCCTCTGGTCTTAGACTCTCCCAGCATAGGAAACATCCTCTCCACAACCACTCTATCAAGGCCTTTCACAATTTGATAGGTTTCAATGAAGTTATCCCTCATTCTTCCGAATTCCAGTGAATACAAGCCCAGAGCCATCAATCGCTCTTAATATGACAAGCCATTCAATCCTGGAATCATTTTTGTGAACCTCCTTACCTAGTACTAGACATCCCTGGGGCCAGCTCTTTTCCCTCTCTCGTCCTGAAATGGTGATCATGGAAGAATCCATCAAGGAGACATTGGCCTTAGGATTTTTCTGTCTGTCAACCTCGCCAGTAGGGCAGCCTCTTTTTTGTGAGCAAGAAGGGTGGAAACCTCCATTCCTGGAATAATTATTGGCCCCTCAACAACATCACAGAGAAGAACTGCTACCCTCTTCCTCTGCTTGCCTCTCCATTTAAACATCTCCAGGGAGCAACCATATTCTCCAAGATAGATCTGTGCAATGCTTACAATCTGGTTTGCATCCGAGAAGGGGACAAGTGGAAAATAGTATTCAACAACTCCATTGGTACTATAAGTACCTCATGATGCTCTTTGGTTTGGCCAATGCCCCAGCTCCAGCGCATGTTGAATTAGTTTGTTTTTGTGCATTTGAAGATCATTCTTATCTATTGGCACTCTCAATAGGAACAGTCCAGCATGGCTGGAAGGTTCTCAGTTGGCTCCTCGAGAACAACCTTTGTGCCAAGCCAGAGAAGTGTGAGTTCCACAAAGAGCAGGTGTTGTTCTTGGGCTACATCCTCACCCCTTCCAGTGTTTAATTGGACCCATGTAAAGTACAGGCTGACACAGAGCGTCCCAAACCATCTATGGTCAAACAGATGAGGCTTGTTATGGAGCTTGTAAACTTTTATCGCTGCTTCATCAGAAACTTCAGTTCCATCGCGGCACCCATAAATGTATCCACCAAGAAGACCTCTGCAGGATTCCTATGAAAAAGTGAAGCAAACCAAGCATTCTCAGAGCTAAAGCCACATTTCATCACTGCCCCGGTGTTGCAGCATCCAGACACATCTCATCCATTCATCATCAATGCTGATGCGCCAGAATTCAGCATTGGAGCTGTACTCTCCCAGTGCTCTTCTGTAAATAATCACCTGCACACCTGTGCTTTTTTTATCCCATCGCTTGACTCCTGCAGAGTGTAACTATGATGTTGGGAGCTGAGAACTTCAGGCTGTTAAGAAGGCCCTGGAGACATGGTTACATTGGCTGGAGGGGGCAGCACACCCTTTTCTGGTATGGACGCAGCACAAAAATCTCTCTTACATCCATGACGCCAAAAGCCTCAACTCCCATCAAGCCCATTTAGCTCTTTACTTTACCTGGTGCTCTCCCCTGCCAGTTTGACATTGCTGAGCACAATGCCACTCCAGAGCCCATCCTTCCTCACTCCTGCGTAGCTGCCACTGGCATTCGGGGAATAGAAACAGAGGTGAGGGCTGCCCAACAGGCAGATTTAGGCCCAGGTGAGGGAACTCCTAATTGGCTGTTTTACCTTGCTACTGTGCATCCCTGAGTGCTGAACTGGGGTCACTCTTCCCATCTGGTTGGCCATTCAGGGATTCAGTGGACCCTTGAATTTATAAAGAGACAACTTTGCTGGCCGTCTATGTCCCAGGATGTCCACAACTTTGTCTCTGCCAAACGTCATGTCAGTGCCCCACTGCTTGTGACTCACCGCTCCTGGTCCACCTCTCAGTAGATTTCTTCACTTGTCTGCCTCTATCAGATGAGAACACTACCTATCTGGTAGTTGTGAACTGGTTCTCCAAAGCTGCCCACTTCGTTGCTCCCCTCAAGCTTCCATCAGCTGATGAAATTGCCACCCTAATGGTTCGGTGTGGTTCTGCATGGCTTCCCTCTGGACAGAGCACCTGATTGAGGACCACAGTTCAAGTCCTGTTGTTGGAAGTATTTTTGTTCTCTTTTAGGAGCCACTGCTAGCCTCTCATCAGGCTGGCTAGACTGAGAGAGTGAATCAGGAGTTGGAGACAACCATGAACTATCTTGTTTCTTCCAACCCCATGACCTGGACCGGACAACTGCTTTGGGTAAAGATTGCCCACAATAACCTTGTCGTTCTATACTGGCATGTCGCCTTTTGAATGCCAAAAGGGATTTCAGCCATCACACCTCTCTGACCAAGAGGTTACCGTAGGAGTTCCTGCTGCTGAGCAGTTGGTCCAACACTACAAGCGTACGTGGAGACGGGCTAGAGCTTCTCTGCTGTGCACTTTGAAATAACACGGCCAGCAGGCTGATCCATTCCACCAACAGGTGAAGCCTCTCAGGCCAGAGGAGAAAGTCTACCTGGTGTATAGCGATCTTCCTTTGAAAGTTGAGAGCTGTAAGTTGGGCCCATGCTATATGGGACCATTTATAGTGGAGAAGGCTATCAACAGAGTGCACCTACCATCGTAGAGTCATAGACTCATAGAAAAGTACAGCACAGAAACAGGCCCTTCAGCCCATCTAGTCCATGCCAAACCATTTAAACTGCCTACTCCCATTGACCTGCACCTGGACAATAGCCCTCCATACCCTTACTATCCATGTACCAATCCAAACTCATCTCAAAAGTTGAAATAGAGCTCGCATACACCACGTCCACTGGCAGCTCTTACCACACTCTCATGACCCTCTGAATGAAGAAGTTTCCCTTCATGTCCCCCTTAAACATTTCACCTTTCACCCTTAACCCATGACCTCTGGTTGTAGTCCCACCCAACATCAGTGGAAAAAGCCTGCTTGCATTTACCCCATCTATACCCCTCATAATTTTGTAAACTTCCATCAAATCTCCCCTCAATCTTCTAAATTCCAAGGAATAAAGTTCTAATTTATTCAATCTTTCCTTCTAACTCAGGTCCTCCAATCTCAACAAAATCCTTGTAAACTTTCTCTGTACTCTTTCAACCTTATTTACATCTTTCCTGTAGGTAGGAGACCAAAACTGTAGAGAATAATCCAAATTAGGCCTTATCAACATCTTAAACATAACATCCCATCTTCTGTACTCAATACTTTGGTTAATGAAGGCCAATGTGCTAAAGCTTTTTTTATGATCCTATCTACCTGTGACACCACTTTCAATGAATTATGGACCTGTATTCCCAGGTCCATTTGTTCTACTACACTCTTCATTGCGTAAGACCTACCCTGGTCGGTCCTATTGTTACGTACTGTAACCTTTAGAAATAAACCAGCAGCAAGAAATTTCACACTGACACGAGGAATTCTGCAGATGCTGGAAATTCAAGCAACACACATCAAAGTTGCTGGTGAACGCAGCAGGCCAGGCAGCATCTCTAGGAAGAGGTACAGTCGACATTTTGGGCCAAGACCCTTCGTCAGGACTAACTGAAGGAAGAGTTCCTTTAGTTAGTCCTGACGAAGGATCTCGGCCCGAAACGTTGACTGTATCTCTTCCTAAAGATGCTGCCTGGCCTGCTGCATTCACCAGCAACTTTGATGTGATTTCACACTGAGTCGGGTTTTAATGTTAAAACCACTATCTTTATTAGTATCTACTTATAATATCATAACTTAACCAAGATAAACAAATGTTAACAGTGTTATGTGTATATATGCGTGTAATATAGCTCCCAAACTAAATTGAGCTTGGGGAAACAAAGCTTAGCGTCTTGAGATGATAAAGTAGGAAAGTTCAGTTCATCCACGGAATGTGTGATAGGAGAGAGATATTTGTAATCCAGGGTGAAACGTAGAGAAAAGGTGGTTACGTCGAATTCCACAGATAAACGAAAGTATTCCACAGATTCCATGATGGTAAAACAAGGTAACAGTCGCTGTAGATCCTGTCCGTCGGGTCGTTCCAAATCCACATACGAATTATCATCTGTCACAGGGATATCGTCTTCAAGGGGTTGCGACACAACATACCCAGGCAAGGGTTAACACATAAGTGGTCCCTACAGGATATCCCAAACAAAATCCACTCTTTTGGATTATACGAAGTGATAGACACCCATTTGCAGTGCACGGTGTGCGGATACTTAACCCATCCTTGTGGGCATAAGAGAGTTTCGAAGCATCGCAGTGGCCAGCTGAAGTTTCAGCAGCTGGTGTCTCTCTCTCTCTCTCTCTGTCCTTGGTTTAAAGATAAACAAGCTGCAAGTCAGTCAGTGAACAGCGTCATAGTCCCACCTCATTTAGGTGCTCTTAAAGTGACAGTCCACAGTAAAGGAAACCTGTGGGTTCGTAACACTACTAAAGAGCAACACCTTGCACTTGTCTGCATTAAATTCCATCTACCATTTTTCAGTCCATTTTTCCAGTTGGTCCAGGTCTCACAGCGAGCTCTGATAGTCTTCCTTGCTGTCTACTGCACCCCCAATCTTGGTGTCATCCACAACTTTGCTGATCCAGTTAACCACGTTATCATCCAGATCATTGACATAGATGACAAATCAACAGTGGACCCGGTATCGATCCCTGCGGCACTCCACTAGTCTCAGGCCTCCTGTCAGAGAGGCAACCATCTGCTACCACTCTCTGGCTGCTCCACAAAGCCAATGTCTATCACAGTTTACCAGCTTGTCACGAATGCCAAGAGACTGAACCCTTCTCACCAACCTCCCATGGGGGACCTTGTCAAATGCCTTGCCAAAGTGCATGCAGACAACATCCACTGCCTTGCCTTCATCACCTTTCCTGGTAACTTCCTCAAATAACTGTATGAGAATGGTCTGACACAATCTACCATGCACAAAGCCATGTCCCTGTGTCAGTCCCTGTCTATCCAAATACTCCTTTAGAATACCTTCCAATAACTTTCCCACAATTGATGTCAGGCTCACCAGCATATAACTTCTTGGTTTATTTTTTGAGCCTTTCTTAAACAGTGGTCCATGACCTTGCTGCTGCTTTGCCTCACTTCTACAGACTCTGTGTCCATCTCCCAAATAAATACAGATGAAAATAATCTATTTAAGATCTCCTCTATCTCTTTTGGCTCCACTCATGGATTGCCATTCTGGTCTTCCAGAGGACCAAGTTTGTCCCTTGCAATCCTTTTGCTCTTAAAATACCTGTAGAATCCCTTAGGATTTTCCTTCACCTTGTCTGTTAGGACAACCTTATGCCTTGTTTTTGCCCTCCTATTCCTTTCTTGTGTTACATAAGCATCTTAATGCTCTCAATGGGATGTCTATGTACTGATTAAGGAGGCTTTCCTGGACACATTTGACAAACTCTATCCCATCTAGACCTTTTACAGTATCGGAGTCCCAGTCAGTCTGTGGCAAGTTAAAATCACCTGCTGTGGTAACCTTATGTTTCTTGCAATAGTCTACGATCGCTCTACAAATTTGTTCCTCTAAATTCTGCAGATTGTTGAGTGGTCTATAATATAGCCCCAATGACATGGTCATACCTTTCTTATTTCTCAGTTCCACCCATAACGCCTCACTAAACTGGTTCTCCAATGTGTCTTAATTGAGCATTGCTGTGACATTTTCCCTGACTAGTAACGCCACCCCTCCCCCTTTAACCTGTCCCACTCTGTCGCATCTAAAGCAATGGAACCCAGACAGTATTGAGCTGGCAGTCCTGCCCCTCCTGCACTTAGGTCTCACTAATTGCTACAATATCATAATTCCATGTTTTGATCATCAATGATGATTCACAAAGTGTTCCTTGTTTCCCAGCTCAAGCTGGTGACTTCCTCCCCCCTAGCTCCAGTCACTCCCCTCCCCTTCCACTCTGCTTGGTGGATGGGTCCCAAGACTACTCTGCGTGGTGCCTCCTGGCATCTCATGGGGTGCAGGGCAAGGTCCAGTACCTTGTGGATTGGGAGGGGTATGGACCAGAGGAACACTCTTGAGTTCTGACTCATGACATCCTGGACGTCTCTTATCCAGAATGTCCTGCAGGCACAGGTCTCTGGCACCTTGCGATCTGTATCTGGGGTGGGGTCCTTGTTGAAGCCACTGACTCTGCCATGGAGTCTGGGCGCCCTTGCAGGTGGGCAGCTGAATGGGGCCAGCAACCACGCTAGTGACAATGCATGTTCCAGCCAATTATGGTTTAATTATGATTGTATTTAACTCCCTTTTTTTCGTTTTAGTCTTGTCCAGTCTTGATTTAGGCATAGCGACAGCAATGACCCGTGCTTACCTTAGTCCACATTCAGGGAAAGAAGATCGTAATTTAGATTGACACTGCAAAGAAGCAGTATTAGGTTAGTATTAAGTTACTGCTTCCAAGCTGCAGTGATGGCATTAGATTTTGTTTGAGAGTTTTAGTTTGCGACTCTGTAGGCCTGGCATTTATTTGTTTTTACAGTTCTTGTTAAAACTCAGTGAAGTGTTCATTTTTCCACTGTGTCTCTTCCTCTGCACTTGGACCATCACCAAACACCATGTCAAATATAGTAAAAGCTCACTATGACTTCACACTCATGATTCCTATGTGCTGCCCAGTGACATAGTTGGATCTTCTCTCTCCAAAGTTTGAGATAAATGGATGTTTGCAGGTTTCCCCACTCCAAGGATGATTGAAGACAACCTCATCCTGCTTCCCCAGCTAACAGCAGAGCCAAACACCTACCACATTCCTGACAATCACCAGCAGTCACATTGGAATGGACAGCCCAGTGATGGTAGTTCTCTGATAGAGTCCCAGTCGTGGAGTCTAATGATGGGACCTCCCTGATGGAGCCAAGCAATGGGGCCTCTCTTATTGAGGTCCAGAGATGGGACCTCTCTAATGGAAGTCTAATGATAGGACCTCTGTGATAGCCCTGCAATGGGACCTCTGTGATGGAGCCCAGCAATAGGATTTCTCCGATGGAGCCCAGTGATGGAAACTCTTTGATGGAGCCATCACTGGGGCTTGTCTAGGACCACCAATGAAGATGGGATTTCCCATCAGTTCTCCCAACGTGCAGAAACAACTCCACTGAGGATTGTTACTGTAACAATTGAAAGTGCATGATGGTACCTGACAGGATAGATAAATTGAGCAAATAAGTAGCTGCAGCTGGACTGATCTTCAGAAATAATGTCAGTCAGCTAGAAAGAAGTGAAGCTTTATTTCAAGGTGTCTCTCAGCTCTCTCACCAGACACTGCCATTCCCACAGGCCCGTGGTCACAGCCCACCATCTTACCCAGGATCTGAACAAGGGAAAGCCATGCCAGAGTCAACACCAAGGAGAGACACATTTCAACCCTCATGTCCATGCAGATTCTTTGCCGGAACGACATCCCAGCTTGAATTTCTAGCCAGATCAGAGTGTTCATTTAAAATTCTTAAACAAATGTTAGTTGCTCTAAGTTTTTGAACCTGTGTCTCCTTCCACCACTACTGCCTGACCTGACGAGTGTATTCAGCATTTGCTGTTTCTAGTTCCAATCATCCCTACACTCTCATTTTGAGCACCGCCAGCATATGTAAGCGGAGCTTCATATCTTTGCAAGTAACTCTTGGTCTTGAAAACAGGCCAAGATACAACTCCCTGGGAGGGTGAGAGAGGAGTCCTTCGGAATACTTGCCTCTCTTTAGTCCAGGTCCTTCCTGAGGATGGACAGGTCAATGAGAAAAAGGTATCATCTAGTCAGGCATCCAGCAGTTTATCTGTGTCAGTGCTGACTTTTACCCTCCCCACCTCCCACTGCTTCATACTAAATCCTTTTAGTCTAACAATTTTCAAATGTCACTTTCTGCTTGTTAAGCCCCTCTCTATCCATCCTATGCACTTCCCTTTCTAGTTCATCTCCCTTCTACAACAACTCTTCTGGGAATCATTGCTGAAAACCCACATTCCCTTCATCGAGTCCAGGACCAAAACTCCCCACCTTGCCTGAAACGTCGACTGTACTTTTTTCCTTAGCTGCTGCCTGGTCTGCTGAGTTCCTCCAGCATTTTGTGTGTGGTGCTTGAAAAGCACCTATTCCATATCCAGACTGACCTGAACTCCCTCACATACTCACTAATTCAGTTGTCTGTGAACTCAACATTTGAGTCTGCAGACAATTGCAGTCAGAATAAGTGATCTATAGTTACCTAATTATTCTTGTCCTTCTTGAGAAGAGGTAATGTACTGGCAACTCTCCAGTTCCACAGATCAACACACGGTGAAGGATTGCATCCGCTATCTGCCATTTGACTTCTATCAGCCGACCGAACTGAGCTCTACTTCCCTGCTGTTTCTGTAGTTCTGATGAGCTGGTGCTCTTGATCAGCCATAGAATTACTGCTGGCAACTCAGTGTGCCAGAAGTGCTCCAGTGATATCACTTAACTCCTTGCTGGTACTACCTGCTAGGAAAGCTGCCCCTCAGGTTCTCTGAAGGTTGAAGTCTGCTTCAGATTTGTTTGAAGGATCTAACCTTCCCTGAGGAGTCTAAGGAATCTGTCTTACAGTAGGTGGGTAATTATAATCTTCGTCACAGATTGTACAGGAAAATCATCAGGTAACACTTGCTGTTAATCCACATAAATTTGGTCTTAAGGTGTAAAGGGACAGAAACACCAAAATAAAATAATGCAGATGATGTAAATCTGAAATAAAACCAGAAAGTGCTGCAATACTCAGTAGTTCTGGCAGTGCCTGTGGAGACGGAAAGAGAATTAACCTTTCAGGTCCGTGACCTTTGTTCAAAATTCAGAAAACTTGAGAGATAAACAAGTCTAAGGTGCAGCAAAGGTGAAAGGAGAGTTAGAACAGTTTAGAGATGAAATGGTTTTTGGCCTCAGGAAGTGGTGGGATGACAAAACCTCTTGAACATCAATCTGCTGTTTCTCAGTAACATCATACCAAAGAGTGCAAAAACTTCTGTGAGTGTACACCAAAGAGTACAGTGAGAGTTACTTCATCAAACACACAGCAATATGGACAGCAGCCACTGAATGTCGATGATGATCAGTGGTCCTTATTCTCATTCTCACTCTCTCCCATTCTGAGATGAGCCTTAACTTCCTGCAGCACAGGAAAGGCCAATGTTATCACCTGCGCACCCACTCTCAAAGGCTCTAGTAATTGCTGCTTCCTTAGTACTTAGTTTAGTCCTGAGCTGAATAAAACCAACCATTTCCATTCCTTCCATGTCCTATCTATGCATTAGCTCATCCCCTGCTCTAATCTGCATCCACAGTTTGTTCCTCCCCAGATCACCTTGGGTGGACATTTTTGACGGCACAAATGTATCTTCATTGTACAGTCTGCAACAGTGCAAGTAGATGGTTCACCACTGGTTTCTCATGGTAACCACGGACAGATAATGATTGTTGACAAATTATCATTCTGTTGACAATCATCAACCTGAAATGTTAAACAATTCTCCCCAACGATGCTGCCTGTGGGTAATTCCTAGCATTTAATTTTCATTTCATTGTGTTGGCGCGTGGCCAAGTGGTTAAGGCATTCGTCTAGTGATTTGAAGGTTGCTAGTTCGAGCCTTGGATGAGGCAACGTGTGTGTCCTTGAGCAAGGCACTTAACCACACATTGCTCTGCGACGACACTGGTGCCAAGCTGTATGGGTCCTAATGCCCTTCCCTTGAACAACATTGGTGTCATGGAGAGGGGAGACTTGCAGCATGGGCAACTGCTGGTCTTCCATACAACCTTGCCCAGGCCTGTGCCCTGGAAACTTTCCAAGGCGCAAATTCATGGTCTCATGACACTAACGGGTGCCTATAAAATTTTCATTTCAGATTTTCAGCACAGCAGTTTTTCTTTGCATCATTAGATGTTAGTTCTTTTGGTTCTTGGAGGTTTCTCCAATGACACACAAGTGCGAACATGACACAGTTCATTGTGTGAAGCAACCTCAGTCAAGTGCACCCTCAGGCCACTTGGCAATAGTTTTCTTTCATGAGCTTATGGCCCAGTTGCTAGACACTCACTTCCTTCACAGGATCATGGTACGGCATCCTGTGTCTGATAGCAACTAGACAGCAACTAAGAGCTTCTGTGCTTAAATCTGCTCATGTCAAAACCCTGAACTAGGTTTTAGAAATCAGGATGGCATCAGGCAGAATCAACAATTTTGTTCTTTGTCCCTCAGTGCACATGCCATCTTTACCCTCTAATCTATTTCTGACTCAGTGGCTGAGGTTAGGTGGCTAGAGCCTAATGCACAGGGCCTGCTTTTGATTGGACTGGGTTTTTATATGGAAACGGGATATGGAGGAACCTTTACTGTGGACCTGGAAATGACTGCAAAAATCAGTCACACTGGGATGATATTAGAACAACCTGTTAAAAACTAAATAAAGATATAATAGAGAGAGGGTAAATAAAAGATAAATTGACAATATTTATACTTTTAGCTCTTCAACAATGCTACAAATGTCAAGGACTGTAAGTTAATTTTCAAAGACATTGATTATTTGGGAAGTTAGCACACAAGCAGGAGTCAATGTTTCAGGTTAGTAACTTCCACTAGCATTTTTTTTTATCCTTTCAAACCTGCATTCCATATTTCTATGTCTGAAGTTCCTTAGATATACTGTCAACTCTCCAGCGCTTTAGTTTGAATTAGACCAAATGAGTTCTGTTAGTTCTGAAGTTTCCAATCAGCATTTGATCACAAAAGTAAGTAACAAAGATAAGAAGGTGTGAGGAGAAACTCCATCCTGAAGAACGGATGCTGTTGCCATAGTTTCAAATTGTCGTGCACGATTGAGCCCACAAGTAATCTGATGGAGGAACTCAGCTTTATTGGGGAGGGGATAGATGGGGGTGCAGGGAGAAGGGAAGGAATTGTTGACATTTTGGATCAACTTCCTGCATCAGGTCTGAAAGTGGAGAAGAAAGATAGCCTGTGTAAAGAGGAGTGTGTTGAGACGGGAGCCCGAGGTGATTAGTGGACTGAAGAGAAGGGTAAGGAGATGGGCAGGTTATGCCAGGAAAGGCAGGGGTGTAGGGATAGAGTTGGGAAATAAGTATGGCATTGGCACCAATGGAACTGTGAATGTGAGCATTCAGATGAGGGGGAGGGGGAATTTCAATGGCATGAACATGTATCCCTCCCTCCCATGTGTTTCCTCCTTCACGTACCCCCTCTCCCCACCTCGCTCCATCTGCCTCTCCTTTTCTCCCCCTGTCTCCCTCCATCTATCATTCAGCTCCCACACTGTCCCACTCATATCCCCTACGTGGCACCATCTCTCTACCATCTTTCACCCCTCATTGGTTCACCAATTATCATCTTTCACCCCTTATTAGCTCACCAATTGCCTTGGGCTCCTGTATCACTACTTCCTCTCACCTCTTTACACTGGCCATCTTCCTTCTCAGTCTGAGAACAAAACACAGAGAACAGGACATCACAACGCAGGCCCTTTGGCCCATGATATTGTGCGAAACTTTTAACCCCCTCTAACATCAATCTAACCCTTCCCTCCCACATAGCCCTCCATCTTCCTATCTTCCATGTGCCTATCTAAGAATCCCTTAAATGTCATTCATGTATCTCCTTTAAGGTTCCTTAGGTTGTTATAGCCGGAACTGGTAGTGGGGATAAACTAGACGCTGCTAATGCTCCCAATAGCGTGAGTCTCAAGTGGCCTCTGTCAACCAGCTCCAGCTTCTAGCCTTCATGTGTGGCTTGGCTACTAAGCCCAGTGGAACCATTTCAACTGACAGGAGAAGGGGCAAGGGTGAGTTACTGATGCCTTAAAACCAGTCACTTCGGACAGATGGGGCTCAACAGCCAAGGCCGGCAGCTCATCTAGGAGAAGGAAAACTCTGATCTCAAACCTGTACTGCCTTGCGGCTACACCCACTCACTGGGGAAGGCTTCAGGAGTAAACTTCAAGGAAAAATCCAGAGCTGGAGCCCCTAATGAAATCCTATATTGAGTGTAGTGCTGACTGGCAACTCCTGCGATGCCACTGTCGTCAAATCGTATTGATCTCTGCTGCTTTTTTAAATTCATCAGCTGCGTGGAGAGGGAGAGCCTCCTACATGGGCAACAGCTTGCTCTCCATATCGTGCTGCCTTGACTTGCCTATCACGGAGAATGGACGCATCATCCATTGTCGACCCCGAACAATGGAGGGCCTCAAGATCTACCTTTACAACCACCCCTGGTGGCACGTAAACTACCCTCATAAGATACTGTACATTCTCTAATCCAGATAGCTTTCTGGTAATTCACCAATACATCATATATCTTCTTAACAACTATATTAACTTGAGTAGCAACTTTGCGAGACGTGCACCCCAATATCCCTCTGTTCCTACATTCTGCTAGGAATCCTGCCAAAAATGTTGTACAGCTGCCTTCAAGTTCAACCTTCCAAAGTGAATCACTTCACACTTTTCTGGATTGAGCTCCATCTGCCATTTCTCAGCCCTGCTCTGCATTCTATCAATGTCCTGTTCTAATCTTTGACAACATTCAACACTATCCACAACACCAGCTGCAGACAAGCAACTCTTCTGCTTCCTCATCCAAGTCATTTATAAAAATCACAAAAAGCAGGGGACCCAGAACAAATCTCTGTGGAACATCACTGGTCACTGACCTCCAGGCCAAATATGCTGCATTTACAACCACCCTGTGCTACTATGGGCAGGCCAATTCTGAATCCACACAGCCAAGTTTCCTGGATCCCATGCCACTCACCCACCTCTTTTAGCCTTCTTGCTGTCCATTTTGACACATTAAAACCCCAGCCATTCCTACCCTTGTAACAGCCAGGTCTCTGTAATGGCCACAATGTTGTACTTCCATGTACTGACCCATGATCCAAGTTCTTCACCTTTGTTCCTGGTATTTCTTGTATTAAAATAGACATAATTCAACCTGTCCAACTGACTGCAATTTTAACCACATAACCATATAACAATTACAGCACGGAAACAGGCCATCTCGGCCCTTCTAGTCTGTGCCGAACTCTTACTCTCACCTAGTCCCACCAACCTGCACTCAGCTCATAACCCTCCACTCCTTTCCTGTCCATATATCTATCCAATTTAACTTTAAACGACAACATCGAACCTGCCTCAACCACTTCTGCTGGAAGCTCATTCCACACAGCTACCACTCTCTGAGTAAAGAAGTTCCCCCTCATGTTACCCCTAACCTTTTGCCCTTTAACTCTCAACTCATGTCCTCTTGTTTGAATCTCCCCCACTCTTAATGGAAAAAGCCTATCCACGTCAACTCTACCTATCCCCCTCATAATTTTAAATACCTCTATCAATACCTCTTCTACGCTCCGAAGTATAAAGACCTAACTTATTCAACCTTTCTCTGTAACTTAGGAGATGAAACCCAGGCAACATTCTAGTAAATCTCCTCTGTACTCTCTCAATCTTATTGACAGCTTTCCGATAATTTTGCCCTATCAAATGTCTATTCTTCCTTTCAGTCTCTCTACACGCTGCATCGGCCTGGACACTGGCTGCCCTATCCTCTGACCTATCATTCAGGTTCTCATCCCCATAATAAACTAGTTTAAACGCTTCCCAACAGGTCTACAAAACCTGCCCACAAGGATATTGGTCTCCTTCAAGTTTACTTGTAATCCCTCCTTTTTGTATAGGTTATATCTTCCCTGGATGAGATCCCAATGATCCACAAATCTGAAACCCTGCCCTATGCACCAATTTCTCATCCAAACATTCACCTGCCAAGTCATCCTGTTCTTACATAGGAACATAGAAAACATAGAAAATAGGTGCAGGAGTAGGCCATTCGGCCCTTCGAGCCTACACCGCCATTTATTATGATCATGGCTGATCATCCAACTCAGAACACCGCCCCAGCCTTCCCTCCATACTCCCTGACCCCCGTAGCCACAAGGGCCATATCTAACCTCCCTCTTAAATATAGCCAATGAACTGGCCTCAACTGTTTCCTGTGGCAGAGAATTCCACAGATTCACCACTCTCTGTGTGAAGAAGTTTTTCCTAATCTCAGTCCTAAAAGGCTTCCCCTCTATCCTCAAACTGTGACCCCTCGTTCTGGACTTCCCCAACATCGGGAACAATCTTCCTGCATCTAGCCTGTCCAATCCCTTTAGGATCTTATACGTTTCAATCAGATCCCCCCTCAATCTTCTAAATTCCAACGAGTACAAGCCCAGTTCATCCAGTCTTTCTTCATATGAAAGTCCTGCCATCCCAAGAATCAATCTGGTGAACCTTCTCTGTACTCTCTCTATGGCAAGGATGTCTTTCCTCAGCTTAGGGGACCAAAACTGCACACAATACTCCAGGTGTGGTCTCACCAAGGCCTTGTACAACTGCAGTAGTGCCTCCCTGCTCCTGTACTCGAATCCTCTCGCTATAAATGCCAGCATACCATTTGCCTTTTTCACCGCCTGCTGTACCCGCATACCCACTTTCAATGACTAGTGTATAATGACACCCAGGTCTCGTTGCACCTCCCCTTTTCCTAATCGGCCACCATTCAGATAATAATCTGTTTTCCTATTTTTGCCACCAAAGTGGATAACTTCACATTTATCCACATTAAATTGCATCTGCCATGAATTTGCCCACTCACCCAACCTATCGAAGTCACCCTGCATCCTCTTAGCATCCTCCTCACAGCTAACACTGCCACCCAGCTTCGTGTCATCCGCAAACATGGAGATGCTGCACTTAATTCCCTCATCCAAGTCATTAATATATATTGTAAACAACTGGGGTCCCAGCACTGAGCCTTGCGGTACCCCACTAGTCACCGCCTGCCATTCTGAAAAGGTCCCGTTTATTCCCACTCTTTGCTTCCTGTCTGCTAACCAACTCTCCACCCACACCAATACCTTACCCCCAATACCGTGTGCTTTAAGTTTGCACACTAATCTCCTGTGTGGGACCTTGTCAAAAGCCTTCTGAAAATCCAAATATACCACATCCACTGGTTCTCCCCTATCCACTCTACTAGTTACATCCTCAAAAAATTCTATGAGATTTGTCAGACATGATTTTCCTTTCATAAATCCATGCTGACTTTGTCCGATCATTTCACCGCTTTCCAAATGTGCTGTTATCACATCTTTGATAACTGACTCCAGCAGTTTCCCCACCACCGACGTTAGGCTAACCGGTCTATAATTCCCCGGTTTCTCTCTCCCTCCTTTTTTAAAAAGTGGAGTTACATTAGCCACCCTCCAATCCTCAGGAACTAGTCCAGAATCTAATGAGTTTTGAAAAATTATCACTAATGCATCCACTATTTCTTGGGCTACTTCCTTAAGCACCCTGGGATGCAGACCATCTGGCCCTGGGGATTTATCTGCCTTTAATCCCTTCAATTTACCTAACACCACTTCCCTACTAACATGTATTTCGCTCAGTTCCTCCATCTCACTGGACCCTCTGTCCCCTACTATTTTACTCTTACCCTCAGTGGCACATGGCACAGGCAACAAATCAATGGTTATTACCCTTGAAGTCCTGCTTTTCAGCTGCCTACCTAGCTTCCTATATGCTCTCTTCAAGAGCTCATCCTCTTTCCTACCTACGTCGTTGGTACCAATATGTACCATGACTTCTGGCTGCTCACCGTCCCTCTTTAGAATGCTGTGGACCCAATTTGAGACAACCCTGACCCTGACACCTAAGAATCAACACACTATCCAGGAGTATCTTTCACATCCACAGAATCCCCTATTACCACTGAACCAGGTCTCTGAACCGAGGCTGGTTCTGTGCCTCTTCCACCTTCCTTTCTGAGGCACAGAACCAGCCTCGGTTCAGAGACCTGGTCACTGTGGCTTTCCCCTGGCAAGTTGCATCTTTGATCCGTCTGTTGATCTCCAGGCACCAGGAGATTGTGTCTAATGGTGGGCAATTCTTAAGGAGTGTGGAAGGGTAACTGAACAGTCTGTTCAGGAGCACTTTGGGAGGAGGAGAAGACAGGATGTCTGAGGTGGGAGTTGAGTGGGGTTATTGATTATGCTGCAACAGTGAGAAGTATAGACAGTGTCTATGGACACTGGTTTCTGTGATGTGCTGAGCTGTGCCCACAGCTCTCTGCAGTTTCTAGTGGTCACATGCAGAGCAGTTGCCATCCCAAGCTGTGTTGCATCGAAACAGGATACTTATACGGTGCACCGATAAAAATTGCTGGGAGTCAAAGGAGACAGCCTGGTCTGATGTCTGTGATGGGGACTGTGGGTCCAGGTGTATCAGAGGCTGTTTGGGTGATCGCGTCATTCATTGACTTTCTGTTTGCAAAATGCACATTGAAATCATCAAGCTCATTGGGAAGAGAAGTGTTATTGCCAGCAAGTGTTACTGCCCGACTCGGTTTTGTACTCCATTATAGCATGCAAAACTGCCACAACTGGTGACTTGCCTAGTACTGTCTCTTGTCATCCCTGATAGCTTTGCTAAGGCTTCACCTGGATTTCATGTATAAGTCAGGGTCACTCGATTTGAATACCTCAGAGATGTATATCAGCAGGGTGTGGATCGTTCAGTTCATCCCTGGTTCCTGGTTTGAGAACAACCAGCTTGATAGTTCTCGTTGTTTGAAATACAGCATATACAAATAACTTTGCTGGGAATGTAAGGGATATGATTAGTAATTCTGCAGACAACACAAATATTGATGGAATTATAGATAACAAAGGACATGGTGGAACACAGATCAGCTGGAATGTTGGGCAGAGCACTGGCAAATAGAATTAATGCAGACAAGAGTAAGGTAATGTACTTTCAGTGGTCAAATTCTGCAGGATATGTGGAGTATATGGCATGGACTTTCATGGTGTTGATGTTGTGAGACATTGGGGTACATGCTCAAAACTACTGGACAACACAAGTAGACAGGGTAGTGAAAAACCATTTGGTATGCTTCCCTTCATAGGCTGGGGCAATCACTAAAATGTTTTGAGAATTGTGCAGCAGTTGTACGAAACATTGATTTAACTGCATTAGGAGTGTGGTGTGCTGTTCTGGTTGCCACACTACAGGAAGCACGTGTTATAACAGAAAATACAGAAGAGGTTTACCAGGATGTTACCTGCAACAGAGGGCTGTAGTTATAAGGAAAGATTAGATAAGTTGGGCTTGGTCTGACTGGTATGTAGGAGGTTGAGGAGTGAACTTGCAGAAGATTTTAGAACTATAAGGTGCTAAGATAGTGAAAGTATTTTCCCCAGAGTAGATGTTTAAGGTGAGAGGGGAGATCTTGTATTTAATAAAGATTTAAAGGATTTGATGTTCAGAGAGGATGCTGGTTATCTGGAGTGAGCTGCCAGAGGAGGTAGCGGAGGCAAATGTTTAAAAGGCATTTGGGCAGGTACGTTGGTAGAAAAATAATGCTGGGATATGAACTTAATGCAGACGAATGGGATAGCCATCACAGTCAGCATGGGTGAGGTCTGTTTCTGTGTTGAAGGTTTCTATTTTCTATGAATATGTGACTTCATCTCTCCTCATGACATAAAAAGCAACCGTTCTGCCCATCAAATCTGTTCTGGCTCTTGGAGAGATATGATTCTACAGGTAATTTTCCCTGTAACTAATTCCCAAGGATGCTGCACACTATGGGAAATTAACCCAACACTCCACACATCTGAGGGCCATGGAAGGAAAACTGAGCATCCAAAAGAAATCCACACGGTTACAGTGAGAAATTGCAAACTCCACGCAGACTCACGAGGTCGGGATTGGACCTAGGTCACTGGAGTTACGAGACAGCAGCTCTGCCTGATTGGACCAGCCCACAGCCTCACATATACTTCATAAAATCAAATCAGCTGCACAGAAATTGAAATTCAATGGTGCTGGGTGTGAACACAGGCCAGTCGGTTCAAGGGTAGAGTGGCCGATGAAGGGTTCAATTGGCAATGTCAGCCCTACTTCCAAATTTAAGTTCCTTTCCCCACTGGGCTGGGCTATCAGTCACCTTCAGAGGGAAGAAATTCTGTCAGTTCCTACTGGATACAGGTTCCAAGTAGTCACAGGCAGTGCTGGGTCCTGCAAAAGTGGGCGAAGAGCTGGGCAGACCCCATTCACAGTGTTGACTGCACAATGTAGCAGTCGTCATACTGCGTCCCACTCATAATCACCTGAGCAGGGAACAAGTGCGGGATCCAGCAACGGGAGACAAAACCTTGAGTCTGCATTAGAAATATGTCAGGAGTGCCTGTTCTGTTCAGATCATGACAGCAAGAGGAA
The DNA here is from genome assembly GCF_030028105.1 of Mobula birostris. NCBI lineage: Eukaryota > Metazoa > Chordata > Chondrichthyes > Myliobatiformes > Myliobatidae > Mobula > Mobula birostris. Next base: position 33,554,488 of record NC_092389.1, on the reverse strand, counting down.
TTCCTGAGGGTAACAGGAATGTGTGATGGGGAATTAATTCCTGATGTTGAGATACTGAAGGCAAGTGGTTGTGGTTTACTCAGAAGCAAGTGTACAGCTCAGGAAAATGAATTGGCTAAGTCCATAAAGGCTGTGTCAAAGCATGATGGCGGACCGTACATTTATTTTTGAAGAGGGAAAGCAGAGTAAATATGTCATGTGGTTCTGGAATATAATCACATGCTGTGTATATGTGCTGTCAGCATCGTTTATTGATAAACACAAGAGATTCTGCAGATGCTGGAAATCTTGAGTAACACATGCACAGAATGCTGGAGGAACTCTGCAAATCAGGCAGGATCAATGGAGGGGAATAAACAGTCATCCAGGAGTCCTGATGAAGGGTCTCTGCACGAAACGTCCATAGATGCTGCCCGGCTTGCTGACATCCTCCTCATTTTATGTGTGTTGCTATTGTTTATTGAGGTGCCTTGCAGTTAGGACCATAAGACCATAGGAAGCAGGGTGGCACAGGAGCATAATGCTTTACAATACAGGTGAATCAGGTTCAAATCCCACTGCTGCCTATAAGGAATTTTTCTTCCGGGTTCTCCAGTTTCCTCCCATAGTCCACATACATACTGGTTGGTGATTGTAAATTGTCCGATGATTAAGCTCAGATTAAATCAAGGGATTGCTGGGTGGTGTGGCTCAAAGAGCCAGGGGTGCCTATTCTGTCCTATAACTCAATAAATAAATAAACATAGGAGCAGAACTAGGCCATTTGGCCCATCGAGTCTGCTCCACCATTTCATCATGGCTGATCCAGTTTCTCACTCACCCCCAATCTTCTGCCTTCTTCCCATATCCCTTCATGCTCTGGCCAATCAAGTATCTATCAATCTCTGCCTTAAATATACATAAAGTCTTGGCCCCCACTGCTGCAACGAATTCCACAGATTCACCACTCTCTGACTAAAGAAATTCCTCCTCATCTCCATTCTAAATGGACGCCACTCTATTCTGAGGCTGTGCCCACTGGATTTAGACTCTCCCAGCACAGGAAACATCCTCTGCACATCCACTCTATCAAGGCCTTTGACCAGTTAGACCAGAATAAAGTCAATAGCTTTGTTTCGAGGTCCTTGGTGTCCTGTGAAGATTACAGTGGTTAGGGTTTCCTAGCAGTACCCTCTCAGGTACAGATAACCCTGAATATAGTCAGGCTTCTTGGTTTCAGACCCTGTGTAGCAGTGTCCAGGCTGTGCCAGCAGGTGTCAGTGTTGGCACACAATGGTGGCTGGGACTGACTGTTCTTGTTCCAGTGCTAACCCTGAGACAAACCTTCATCCAGCACACACCACACCCACCCCTGGCCATAATAAACACTGCCTGCTGCTAATTGCTGGTCACCTAATCTGAGGCAGTGCATTTACAGGGTCAGTGACAGACCCTGCGGGGAGGGAGGAATTACAAGTATGTTGCTGGGACTTGAGGACTTGAGCTACAGTATAGGAAAAGGTTGAATATGTTAAAACTTTATTCTCTGGAATGTAGGAGAATAAGGGGAGTTTTGATAGAGGTATACAGAATTATGAGGGGTATAGACAGGGGAAACATAAACAGACCTTTTCTACTGAAGCTGAGTGAGACTGGAACTAGAGGTTAAGGGTGAAAGGTGAAATATTTCAGGGGAACTGAGGGGGCACTTCTTCACCCAGAGGGTAGTGAGAGCCCCAGAGCCCTCGTCTGAAACTCCTGTTGTTGGAACCTCAGTCTTTGAATCCAGTTCTGAATCCTAGAATCCTGGTAACAAACTCCTGGGTCTCAATTCCTGGTCCTAGTCCTGGTCTCCTGATCCTGAAATCCAAATTTCGAATTCCCAGTTTCCAGATCCAAAGTTGCAGTGTCACAGAGTTGTTCAGCACAGAAACAGACCCTTCAGCCTGCTAAGCCGATGCTAACCTTCTCTGCTAACCCCCTTTACCAGTGCTTGACGTCTTCTTTGTAGTCCTAGTCCTGGACTCCAAGTTCTGGGCTCCTGCTCCTTATCTCCACATCCTGGCACTGATTGTAGATCCTGATCCCAGATCACAGTCTGTGACTCTTGTTCCAAGACCCCAGACCGTGATTCCTGTTGTTGGATACTTGGTCCTGCCTTTTACTCCTGATCTCTTGGCTCTCAACATCTGATGTTGGAACCCTGGTCATAGACTTCTGGTCCAACTCTCCCGCTATTGGATTCCGGCCAGGACTCCAGTCTTGGTTGTACCCATACAGCACAGAAGTGGGTGATTCAGTCCAACATGACCATGCTGATCACCTGTCTATCTATACTATTGGCACTAATCCCATTTATCAGTACTTGCTCCATAGCCTTCTATGCCCTGGCCAAGTGCTTGTCCAGACACTTCCAAAATATTGTGAGGTGACATTATTCTTCTTCGGATCCTCTCTAAACCTCTCACTCCTTTCCCTAAACCTACCATTCTGGTTTTAAGTACTTCAATCTGTCCCTCTCATTATTTTCAGCTGTTATCAGGTCATCTCTAAGCCCCCGTGGCTCCACAGAAAGCAAACAGAGTCTATTTAGTCTATCTTCATAACTGAAACACTCGATCTCCTTGGCACCCTCATCCATCCTGTACTAATGGAGGGTCTCAGCCCAAAAACATCAACTGTTTATTCCTGTCCATAGGTGCTGGCTGACCTACTGACTTCCTTCAGCATTTTGGGATGTAATGTTGAAATTGTACAAGGCATTGGTAAGGCCAAATTTGGAGTATTGTGTTCAGTTCTGGTCACCGAATTATAGGAAAGATGTCAATAAAATTGAGAGAGTACAGAGGAGATTTACTAAAACGTTGCCTGGGTTTTATCTCCTAAGTTACAGAGAAAGGTTGAACAAGTTAGGTCTTTATTCTTTGGAGCATAAAAGGTTGAGGGGGGACTTGATAGAGGTATTTAAAATTATGAGGGGGATAGATAGAGTTGACGTGGATAGATAGAGTTGACGTGGATAGGCTTTTTACATTGAGAGTAGGAGAGATTTAAGCAAGAGGACATGACTTGAGAGTTAAAGGGCAAAAGTTTAGGGGCATCATGAGGGGGAACTTCTTTACTCAGAGAGTGGTAGCTGTGTGGAACGAGCTTCCAACAGAAGTGGTTGAGGCAGGTTCGATGTTGTCGTTTAAAGTTAAGTTGGATAGATATATGGACAGGAAAGGAATGGAGGGTTATGGGCTAAGTGCAGGTCGGTGGGACTAGGTGAAGAGTAAGAGCTCGGCACGGACTAGAAGGGCTGAGATGGCCTGTTTCTGTGCTGTAATTGTTATATGGTTTATATAGTTTTGTGTGTGCTGCCCAAGAATCCCAGCTTCTGCAAAAGCTCTTGGTCTCTTTTCTGCTGCTAATTGCTTAATCCGAGACAGTGACAGATCATAAGACCATAAGATATAGGAGCAGCAGTAGGCCATTTGGCCCATCGAATCTGCTCCAACATTCAGTCATGGGCTGATCCAATTCTTCCAGTTACCCCCATACCCTTTGATGCCCTGGCTAATCAAGAACCTATCTATCTCTGCTTTAAATACACCCAATGACATGGCCTCCACAGCCACACATGGCAGCAAATTCCATAGATTTACCACCCTCTGAATAAAGTAATTTCTCTGCATCTATGTTCTAAATGGACATCCTTCAATCCTGAAGTTATGCCCTCTTGTCCTAGGCTTCCTTACCCTGGAAAATAACTTTGCCATGTCTAATCTATTCAGGCCTTTTAACGTTCAGAATGTTTCTATGAGATCCCCCCTTATTCTCCTGAACTCCAGGGAATACAGCCCAAGAGCTTCCAGATGTTCCACATGACCCTGGGGGGCATGTAGGCAAAGGAAAGGGGGAGGCAGGTGAGATAAGTTGAAACAGGTGTAAGAGGTGGAAATGAGGGAGAAACTGGGAGAAGAGAAGGAAGGAGGGAAGGAAGCATTAGGTATGAGACTTGTATGCAGACAGTTTTATATAGGGGGAAGGGTTGTGTTTGTGTAAGCATTTCCCAATAAAACTAAAGGCTGTCTAACATATCCCTGATGCTGAGTGATATGTCCAAGCTGAGTGATAGTTCTCCAGACAGGGATTCCAGTCCAGAAAACCAGCAACCTGGGTAGAGGAGAGGAGTAGTCTGTAGCAGAACGTGGCTGGGGTGACCCTGGTGCTCACTGATGGCTCACACCTCTCCTGTCTCCTGTTTCCCAGAAGGCATATGGGCTCACATCTGACCTGGGATAGCAGTTGGTTATCAGGGAGTTACCGAGTGATGATGAAACCCCTTCTGACTTGGCAGTGGTCTCTTTCTGGCCCAGTCTCTCTGTGACTTCAGACCCAAACACCCTGAAGGAACCTTTCTGGTTTTATGTGTTGACTTCCAGCCAGGTTGTTGCAGTACAGTTACAACACAGGATGGGGAAGGGGAAGATGCTCCTCTGAAATCGTTGACTGTGGTGGCTGGTGAATCTGTGGAATTCATTGCCACAGACGGCTGTGGAAGCCTTGTCATTGGGTATATTTAAAACAGAGATTGATAGGTTCTTGGTCAGTAAGGGAGTCAAAGGTTACAGGGAGAAAGCAGAAGAAGGGGGTTGAGAGGGAAAATAAATCAGCTATGATCAAATGCTGAGCAGACTTGATGGGCTGAATGGCCTAATTCTGGTCCTATGTCTATGATCTTCTGGTCTAATCACTCTTCTCATGTACATTCAGAGAAGTTATCTCAAAGCACACGGAGACTCTGTGCTCCAGCAGCACTGTCCAGGACCCAGGGGCAACTCCAGCAGCTTCCAGTTACTCCTTGCCCTCCGTGCATTCTGCTACCTCTCGGTGAAGCTGCTGGAGTTGCCCCTGCGTCTTGGACCGTGCTGCCGGAGCGCAGAATTATAAGCCCATTGAGCTATACAGCATATGGAAATAGGTCCCTCAAACCAGCTGGTCCATACTGACCCAGAGACCGATCTCTACAAACCCCATCTTAGTGGGTTAGACCCATAGCCTTGAAATCTTCCTTGTCCATTGAGCATTGTAATTGTACCAAGCTCTACCATTTCCTCTGCCAGCTCGTTCCATCCACCCCACACCCTCTATGTGATAAACTTATCCCTCAGGCTCACTTTAAATTATTCCCCTCTCACCTTAAACCTACTCCCCTACCATGAAAGCCTAAAACCAGAGGGCAGAGGTTTAAGGTAAGAGGAGAGATATTTTAAGGAGATCTGAGGGGCAACTTCTTCACACCCAGAGGATGGTCCATACATGGATCAAGCTGCCAGTGGGAGTGGTTGAGGCAGGTACATTCAGAACTTCACACAGTACTCCAAGTGCATCCAACCAACGTTAAGAAACTGTCCAGCTGTAGCAGTCCTCCTTATCGTCCATCTGCTTTATGATATTTGTATGAGAGCTGCTGGGCACAGAGGGGCTGTGTGAGTGAGACAGAGGGTGCAAGGCAGGGGCTGGGGCAAGGACAGGCTGTTAGACAGTGTCCCACATAGGGCTGCGGGTGGAGCTGGAGCAGGTACAGGGGCTGGGGCAGGGTGTCGACAGTGTTGCAGACGGGGCTGGGGCTGGGGCAGGGATAGGGGCTTGGGCTGGTGTGATGGTGTCCTACATATGTGCACTCGGAGTGAAAATGTTACTGTACATTCCCGCGACAGAGCCAGGCTGCTTGAGAAGCTCTCTGTTTATTTGCAGAGAGAGCCAGGGGCACTGCAACATTCCCAGAATTGCATGTCTAATGCACAGAACTATGAGTGAGGTTCCAGGGGAATTCTGCTCTAGAATTTTTACAAGACTGTATTCTTTCATTACATTTCAAAAGGTTAAGATGCACAAATGGATTTAACCTAAAATTGTGTGACAAACAATGCACAGTGATTAATGCAACTTATAAGGTCTGGGGCCTCGAGTGCTCCCACTCATAAAGGCACACATTTACACACAGGCAGAAACAGAGTCAGATTCACAGATACAGACAGATGAGATGCATGCATCCTCCACTTCATCCTAGTCTATCCCTTGGTATTGTGAACATACAATATGCACTCACTTACATGCATGGATGCACAAAGTCTCACACACACACACACACACACACACACATACACACACACAGACACACACACACGAACATAAAAACTAGGAGCAGAAGTGGCCATCGAGCCCTTTGAACCTGCTCTACCGTTCAACAAGATCCACTGTAAAGCAGGAAAGCAGCAACAAGGGTCTGCAGCTTCCAGGCCTTGCATTCTTCCCACTGTTCCAATCAGGAAGACAGCACATGAGCCTTAGGACTCGCACCACCAGATTCAGGAACAATTACTATCCCTCAACCATCAGGCTCTTGAACCAGATAGGATAAATTCACTCAACTTCACTTGCTCCATCATTGAAATGTTCCCACATTCTATGGATTCTTCATCTCATGCTCTTGATAGTTGTTGTTTATTTATTTATTTATTTATTATTTATTTTTTCTCTTTTTCTTGTATTTGCAGTTTGTTGTTTTTTTTGCATGTTGGCTGTTATCTGCTCTTTGAGTGCGGTCTTTCATTGATTCTATTGTGTTTCTTATATTTACTGTGAAAGTGAACCTCAGGGTTCTATATGGTGACATATACAGTATGTACTTTGATAATACATGTACTTTGAACTTTGAACTTTGATCTTGCCATTGACTAGGCTCCACCTACCTGCCCTTTCCTCAAAGCCCTTAATTTCCCTGCTATGCAAAACTCTATTTAACTATGTCTTAAATGTATTTAATGATGTAGCCTCCACTGCTTCCCTGGGCAGAGAATTCCACAGATTCACTACTCTCTGGAAAAAGCAGTTTCTCCTGACGACGAAGGGTCTCGGCCTGAAACATCGACTGTACCTCTTCCTATAGATGCTGCCTGGCCTGCTGCGTTCCACCAGCAATTTTGTGTGTGTTTCCCCTCATGTCCATCCTAAATCTAATCCCCTAAATCTTGATGCTACATCCTTAAACCTCATGCACACAAGCACAAACATATAGGCTTACTGACATACACACATGCGTGAGTCTCATATACATACACACAGAGTGTAGTTCTGAAGATCAGCTCCATTCTGCGGGGAGTTGTAAGAGATGAGTGCATTGTAACAATGAGAAAGGTTGAGAAAAGAGTTGGGAGATGTGGCACCTTTGTCTGACACCAGTCCTCTCTCCAATTGGTTTGCTGTAGCTCTATTGCTTGATATCAAGGCCTGCATATACATGCATGGAGCAAATGCCAGGTGGAGCTGAAACTCTCTCAGGCCAATGTCCCAGGCATCATCTGTGCCATGGAAGGGGGTTTCCAAGCAAACAGAGGAACTACACCATCCGCATTGTCTCCAAGGACCCTTTGGCAAATGGTCGCTTCATAAAGAGGGGGGACAGTGGATGACACCGAGGGCCTTGAGGCCCTGCATCAGGGGCCACCACGAGCCCAGCATAAGCGAAAGTTGTAGAGCACCATATCGCCAGCTACCCACCAACACGCTCTGTCAGTCACCTTCTGCTTCACCCGAGGAAGAGTCCACGTTTCCCACATTTGCCCCATCAGTCACCTCAGATCTTACAAAACTGGAGTGGAAGCAAGAGACCCTCAATCACAAGGGACAGCCTAAGAGACCAAATAGATGCACCCTCTCTGCTTACGTTTTGTAATTTTCTTCACCTCTTGTGACAAAATTGCTGCCTCATTGCGCAAGACCAGACTCAAACCAAGAGCTTGATCACACGTTGTGGACTTACTCTTTGCTGTACTAGCATCAAGGTCAAGGCTCCCTGAGAGTGGACTTGTGAGTGGGTGAGTGGGGTAAAGCTGTGAGCAATTGTTCTCAGTATGGCCCTGGGCACGGCCTGTAAGCGTGTTGAGTGCCTGTTGTGGTTAGTGCAGGGAGCAATCCAATGAAGGTGAGGGCAGGGACAGGGTTGGACAAGTAATGTGCAAGATGGAGTCTTGTCCACTGAACCAACAAAAGACCAATGAACAAGCCATGGTTAAAGAGAGCAGTGGTAAATTCTTCAGGGACAGTACTGGAATCCATCCAGTACACAACACAGTTTCATCTGATGGCAAGATTATACAGAACTTGCACTCTTGTTTACATTCTCTCTTATTACTTCAGACAATTTTTGCTAAATTCCTTTTTCAACTTTCCGTGCTTTGACCTCATTCCCTGGAATCATGTTGAAGGAATTTGCATCAGTTCTGGGCTGCGGAAAATTCTTATCCTCACTTTACTCAGGGGTCAGTGGAAAGTTGGATTCAGTTCTCCAGAGTACCGATGGGTGCAGGAGCCAGCACCTCATCCCCACAGGGGACTCTCAGCTGGTGCAGTATCATGGGACGGAGGGGCTGAATCTCAAGGTTGTTACAAACTCTGCTGCTCACGTCCAGACCCCTAGCAGATACCCCTGCTAACCAACCTGCATAGTCCAGCGAGGAACGTCTTTTACAAACTCATAGCTATGTGTGTTTAAAACCCTCCATGTCTATGTCCCTCTCAATCCCTGAATGTCTTCCAGTCTTATTGCCTATGACATCACGGCAGTCTGCATCTGGACCTCTGCTGCTTCCTCAAATTTAACTGCTCTATCATTAGCAGCTGTGCGTTCAGTCACCCAGTGCCCAAGTTCTGGAATTTTCTTTGATTCTCCACCCCTTGCTCCTAATGCAAGCCTCTGTTATGGTGGAATTCACCCATTCTTCAGCTGTATCTTCCATAGAAGACATTGCATATCCTCAAACTCCACCTATTTTCCCCTTCATCTTCCAATCTCTTTCCCTAAATTTGAAGGGGGATATTGATGTCCACCCTCAATTCATCTGGATCAGACCAAACATCCTGAACCAAACCAGAATCAGGTTTATTTTCACTGGCATATGTTGTGAAAGTTGTTGTTTTGTTACAGCAGTACGGTGCAAGGCATAACAATTACAATAAGTTACAATAATTAAATAATTAGTGAAAAGGAGAAATAGTTGGTTAGTATTCATGGATTCATTAACTGTTCAGATAGAATCTGTTGCTAAGATGTTGAATGTGGGCTTTCAGGCTCTTGTACCTCCTCCCTTATGGTAGTCACGAGAAGAGGACATGCCTAGAATGAAGGGGGTCCTTAATGATGGATGCTGCCATCTTGAAGCATTGTATTTTGACGATGCCCTAGATGGTAGGGAGTGCTGTGGCCATGGTGGAACCTGTTGAGTTTACAATCCTCCGCATTGGAGCCTCCATACCAAGCGGCGATGTAACCTGTCAGAAAGCAGCCTTAGTACATTTGTAGAAATTTGCTAGTCTTTGGTGACATATTAATCTGGTCCAGCTGACAGCTCCCTCTGTGAACTTGGTCTGAGGGTAGTGGTGAGTAACTTTGTGTTGAAAGCAGTACTTAGCTGTCTTACCAAGAAATTATGGATATTATTCTGGATCCCTCTGCTGATCTACCCCCATGGGCAACATTAGCTGGGCTGGTATTTAATGCTGAGAATTGTTTCCTGAGATGGTGATATTGGCTCTAAATTCTCCTTGTGCCAATACCATCCTCATGACACAATGGCACTGGGGTCTGTGCGATCCATGTTGTTGGATGGTGAAGGTGATGAGTGGAAAGTTCAGACTCCAATGATGTCTAAAATCCTTCTAAACATTGACGCAAGAGTCAGGGAGCATAGTGATTTACCAGAGATTATTATAAAGCAACAGCTCACCAGCATTAAGTAAGTCAAGAAACAGCTATGAACACTATATATAATTACTCTGTCCAGTTGTACTGATTTGTAATGTTGTTGTCAGTAACTTTCATATTTGTTTTGAAATGAAAGACAAAAAATCATTTCCAACACGGAGGTTTGTTTTAAACACATCAGTGATCGGACCCAAGGCTGAAATTCTATCCAAGTTGTTTTATTTCAAGAGGACACTTTGCACAGTCATTACCAGGAACCTGTGAGTGATGGACTGTTTTGGGTATGTGTAACAATCGATCCACAGCAGCTGGAAGGAGCATTGTGGGCAGGCGCCCTCTGTTCAGCGTTTTCAGCAACATTGTAAATCCCTCCAGCGAAGCGCTTTAATGATGTCACTTGACATAATGGCAGCAGCCCATGTGTGTGAGGATTGGTTGAACACCTTCATAACAATCTGCTGATTGACCTGTGGGGCAAGTGGCTCATAAATAGGACAGGCTTCTGGTTTACAGCCCTGTGAGAGTAGTGCAAGAGGAGACCAATGGTACTTTCTGCCAACACCGAACAATAAGGCAATCGGGCAGCCACCAGTGATTAAAATATACACTTCCTGTACGTCAAGGAACTTGCAATCATAGGAGCAGAAAAGGTCACAACAAGTCCATCACCATGAGAATCTCAGCAGGCTAGAGCCACACAATATTTAATGTAAACAGAAAATGGGTGGAGAGGGAGACGGTTTTTAATTTTGACCAACAACTTGAAAGCAAATCCTCATCTCTCTCTCTTCAAATAACACAGGAATGAGACTTTAATAAAAAGAATTACCTGATGTAGCTTTCTGTAGATTACTAAAGAGGCAGTAAAGTAAACAATGCTCTCTGGCATCTTCTCAGTGGTTCTGTTTAAACACCCACTTGTTTAGGATTTAATACATATTTTAAATACTTGTGGAGCCATTAATTGCAACGGCCTCCTCCCACCATCCTCTCCAACCACAACTAAAGATAAACGGACTACACAGTCATGAGGGATAAAAGAAGAATGTCATTTTTATCTTGCTTCTGCTAAAGTGGCACCACCCTGTCAATGTGCAATTTTCTGTGATTGTGCATGTTTATAACCAAATGATCAAAGACATGCTTTGAAGTTTGAATCACAATGATTGTTTTGTTATTGAAGAACCAAAGCTAGGAGTGGTTCCAATTCCTGCCCTCCCCAATTCTCCTCAGATAGCTTCTCACAACCATCTGTTTACTTATTACAGTCCCACTCTTCAGGTCAGCTGTGGATGTGGGGAGGTGAAGGCAGGAGGAAAGGGGTGTAGTTGGGGGGATTTGTTGATTCCTATAGCTTTTCATAGGGAAGGATTTCAGCCTCCTCAAGGTGTCTGTCACTTTGATGCTGTTAAGATCTTCCAGAGTCACCAACCTGGGTTCAACAACCATAAGAACTGTTGTCATATCAATTGAAAATGGGCCTTTTCAATATACAGTTCAATACCAGCTGACAGCTTGGAATCCCATTCAAATCTGCAGCTTGGAATTCCATCGCCCAAAGCCTGGAATTCTCTTTCTGGTTCAGTCTCTGGAATTTGATTTACATCTGCTATCCTGAATTTTCTGACAAGCTCAGTGTTCAGAATCCAACAGCTGCACCCTCTGGAGTTAATTCCTTGGTCCGACATTTGGAATTTCTCTTCTGTTCCCTCTCCACAATTCTGTTTCCAGACTAGCATCTGAATTTTTAATTCCGGTTCCTTTGTATTCAATCCAATTTCTTTTCCAATGTTCAGAATCTGGTTCTTGGCCCCCAATATCTGGAATTCTGATTCTATTCCATCTGTGGAATTTTGTTGATGGCTCAGAGTTAGGCAGCATCTAAGGAGGAAAATGGACAGTTAATGTTTCAAGTTGAGACATTTCATCAGGCTAATATTTTGGATCAGGATAAGGTAGCTTCTCTATAGTAAGGTAGAGACTGTCCATGGCAAATAAACTACGAATAAATTCCAGACTGGAGCTATGCCTGAAGTTCAGAAATGCATTTCCTATTAGATAGGTAGAATTTATAAATATGGAATTCAAGATTCAAGGTTCAAATTCTTTAATGTTATTTCCAGTACACGAGTGCAAAGGAGAACAAAATAACTATTACACCAGATCTGATGCGGAACAATAAAAAGACACAATGAGATAAAGAATACAATAATAATAAAAAGACATAATGCATATGAACTCCATTCTCCATTCTCCATTCTATCCCCTTGGTCCAGTCCCTTCCCTCCTACATCCGCAACACTTCTCATGCTCTCAAGCTCCTCAGTAACTTTTAATTCCCTGTCCCTGACTGCCTCATTTTCACCATGGATGCCCAGTCCCCATACGCTTCTATCCCTCATTAAGAAGGCCTTCAAGTTCTCTGTTTCTTTCCCAATAAAAGAACCAACCAAATTCCCATGTATCCATAAGACCATGAGGTATAGGAGTAGAATGAGGCCATTTGGCCCATCGAGTCTTCTCTGCCATTTCATCATGTCTGATCAAATTTTCCTCTCAGCTCCAGTCTCCTGCCTTCTCCCTGCATCCCTTCATGCCCTGACCAATCAAGAATCTATCAGCCTCTGTCTTAAATATATATAAAGACAGCTTCCACAGCTGCCTGTGGCAAAGAATTGCACAGATTCACTACTCTATAGCTGAGCTATTTCTCCTCATCTCTGTTCTAAAAGGCCGCTCCTCTGTTCAAAGGTCGTGTTCTCTGGTCTTAGCCTCCCCCCACCATGAGATCCATCCTCTCCACATCACTCGATCAAGGCCTTTCACCATTCAATAGACTTCAATGAGGTCACCCCTTATTCTTCTGAACTCTAGTGAATACAGGACTAGAGCCAATAAAAACTCTTTTCATATAACAAGCCATTCAATCCAACCCTGGAATCATTTTCGTGAGCCTCATTTGAAACCTCTCCAGTTTCAGCACATCCTTTCTAAAATAAGGGGCCCAAAACTGCTCATAACACTCCAAGTGAGGTCTCACCAGTGCTTTATAAAGTCTGAACATTACAATCTTGCTTTTATATTCTAGTCTTCTTGAAATGAATGCTAACATTGCAATTGCTTTCCTCACCACAGACACAACCTGCAAATGAACCTTTAGGGAATCCAGCACAAGGACTCCCAGGTCCTTTCCACATCATTATTTGTATTTTCTCTCCAGTTAGAAAATAGTCAACCCTTTGATTTCTTCTACCGAAGTGCATGACCACACACTTCCCAACACTATATTTCATCTGCCATTTCTTTGCATATTCTCCTAATATGTCTAAGTCCTTCTGTAGCCTCTCTACATAATCAAAACTACCTGCCCCCTATCTATCTTTGTATCACCTGCAAACTTTGCAACAAAGCCATCAATTCCATCATCCAAACCATTGACATTTAACGTAAAAGAATTGGTCCCAACACAGACCCCTGTGGAAAACCACTTGTCACTGGCAGCCAGACAAAAAAGGTTTCCTTTATTTCAACTCTTTGCCTCCTGCCAATCAGCCATGCTAGAATCTTTCCTGTAATACCATGGGCTTGTAGCTTGTTAAGCAGCCTCATGTGTGGCACCTTGTCAAAGGCCTTTTGAAAATCCAAGTACACAACATCAAGCGATTCTCCTTTGTCTATCCAGTTTCTTATTTCTTCAAAGAATTTCAACAGGCAAAATTTTCCCTTGAGGAAACTATGTTGACTATGGCCTATTTTATCATGTGCGTCCAAGTACCCTCACACCTCATCCTTAATAATCGACTCCAACATCTTCCCAACCATTGAGGTCAGACTAACTGGCCTATACTTTCCTTTCTTCTGCCTCTCTCCCTTCTTGAAGAGTGGAGTGACCTTTGCAATTTTCCAGTCTTCCAAAATCATTCCAGGATCTAGTGATTCTTGAAAGATCATTACTAATTCATCCACAATCTCTTCAGCCACTTCCTTCAGAACCCTAGGGTGTACATCATCTGGCCCAGGTGACTTCAGACCTTTCAGATTCCCAAGAACCTTCTCTCTAGTAATGATAACTTCACATACTTCGTGTCCCCTGACACCTAGAGCTTCGACTATGCTGCTAGTGTCTTTCACAGCGAAGACTGATGCAAAACACTTATTCAGTTTGTCCACCATTTTATTGTCCCCCATTATTACCTCTTCAGCTTCATTTCCAGTGGTCTGGTGGCCACTCTTGCCTCTCTTCTACACCTTATGCATCTGAAGAAACTTCTGGTATCCTCTTTAATATTATTGGCTAGCTTACTTTCGTATTCCATCTTTACCTTCTTAATGACTTTTTTAGTTGCCTTCTGTTGGTTTTTAAAAGCTTCCCAATCCGCTAACTTTCTGCTATTTTTTGCCTTATTATATGCCCTCCCTTTGGCTTTTATGTTGGCTTTGACTTCTCTTGTTAACCACGGTTGTGCCATCTTTCCTTCAGAATACTTCCTCCTTTTTAGGAAGTACATGTCCTGTGCTTTCTGAATTGCTTCCAGAAATCCCACCCATTGCTGCTCTGCCATTATCCCTGCCTGCGTTCAAATCTGGCCAACTCCTCTCTCATGCCTCTGTAATTCCCTTTACTCCACTGGAATACTAATGCATATGACTTTAGCTTCTCCTTCTCAAATTTAGAGTGAATTTGATCATTTGTCCCCAAAGGTTCTTCTACCTTAAACTCTCTAATCAATTCTGGTCATTGCACAACACCCAATCCAGAATAGCTGATCCCCTAGTAGGCTCAAATATGAGCTGCTCTAAAAAGCCATCTTGTAGGCAGTCTAGAAAATCCTCCTCTTGGAATTCAGCACCAACCTGATTTTCCCAATCTACCTGCATTTTGAAATTCCCCGTGACTATTGTAACATTGTCCTTTTGGCACGTGTTTTCTATCTCCCGTTGTAATTTGTAGATGACATCCTTACTACTGTTTGTGGGGGGGGGGCAGTGGGGTGGTCTGTATATAACTCCCATCAGGGACTTTTACCCTCGCAGTTCCTTCATTTTATCTACAATGATTCAACACCTTCCAAACCTATATCTCCTCTTTCTAATGATTTAGTTTCATTTTTAACCAACAGAGTCACACCACCCCCTCTGCCTTCCTGTCTGTCCTTTTAATGCAATGTGTATCCTTGGACATTCAGCTCCCAGCAAAAATCTTCTTTCAGCCATGATCCAGTGATGCCTACACATCATACATACCAATCCGTAACCGTGCTGCAAGTTCATCTGCCTTATTTGGTATACTGCGTGCATTCAAATACAACGCCTTCAGTCCTGTATTTACCCTTTTCGATGTAAATACATCTGCCCCCACAATCTCTCCACCAACTGTTCTGGCACTCTTGTTCCCATCCTCCTGCAACCCTAGCTTAAACCCCACTGTGCAGCATTAACAAACCTTCCCACTAGGATATTAGTCCCCTTCCTGTTCACGTGCAAATCATCCCATCCGTACAGGGCCCACCTTCCCTGGAAGAGGGCCCAATGATCCTAAAATCTTATGCCCTCCCTCCTTCACCAGCCCCTTAGCCATGTATTAAACTGTACAACCTTCCTAGTTCTGTCTTCACTAGCACGTGGCATGGGTAGCAATCCTGAGATCCCAACCCTGAAGATCCTGCCCTTTAACTTAGCACCTAACTCCCTGAAATCCCTATGCAGAACCTCGTCACTCATCCTACACATGTCATTGGTGCCCACATGGACCACGACTTCTGGCTGGTCACCCTCCCACTTAAGAATGCTGAGGACTTGATCCGAGATATCTCAGACCCTGGCACCCGGGAGGCAACATACCATCCTGGAATCTTGTCCTTGCCCGCAAAACCTCCTATCTATTCCCCTTAGTAACGAATCCCCTATCACCACAGCGTGCCTCTTCTACCTCCTTCCCTTCTGAGTCACAGAGGCAGACTCAGTGCCAGAGACCCGACCACTGTGACTTTCCTCTGTTAGGTCAACCCCCACCCCCCAACAGTATCCAAAGTGAAATACCTGTTGTTGAGGGGGATGGCCACAGGGTTACTTTGCACTGGCTGTTTCACCCCTTTCCACTTCCTGATTGTCACCCAGTTTCCTGTGTCCTGCACCTTGGGTGTAACTGCCTCTCTATATGTTCTGTCTATCACCCCTTCAGCTCCTCGAGTGATCTGGTGTTCATCCAGTTCCAACTCCAACTTCTTAACACCAATTGAAAGAAGCTGCAGCTGGACGCACTTCTCGCAGTTGTAGACGTTAGGGACACAGGACGTCTCCCTGCCTTCCCACATCCTGCAGGAAGAGCATTCAACTATCCTGCCTGGCATCTCTACTGTCCTAACTGAGCAAATATAAAGAAGGGCAGGGAAAAAACATAACTGAGAGATTTTCTTTTTTTTTACTTTCTCTTAGAGAAGCCTCTCTTTGTTGAAGCCTCGAAAAGCTAAAGCGTCAAGATCACCACTCTGACTCTGCCCACTCAGATGATGGCTGCTGCGCTTGTCGCTGCCTTCCTTTAATTTGCTCTTGCTAATCAATCCCAAATGCTGATCGGTCACTGGTCAGTGCTCTTTTTTGCTGTAGCGACTCGCTGCTGTCTTTTGTACCCAGGTAGTGGACCTGATTGAAGTTCCCTCCTCTCAAAGTTTCCAATGTCCGGTTTGGCCACTGGCATGGATGTTACATAGACTCCTCCCTGATGGGAGTGGGGCAAACAGTCCATGAGCAAGGTGAGTGGGATCCTTCATGATGTTACTGGTCCTTTTCGACACATTTCTGTAGATACAGAATGTCGTTGATGGAGGGTAGGCTGGTGCCAGTGATACATTGGGCACTGTTGACTATCCATTGTAGAGCCTGTCTGCCACAGTCCAATTTCTGTACCAGGCAGTGATGCAGCTTGTTGGGATGCTCTCTACTGCGCGTCTGTAGAATGATGTGAGTATAGATGTGCATAATCCAGCTCTCTTCAGTCTCCTCAGAAAGTAGAGGTGTTAGTAAGTTTTTCTGATTGTGTAGAATGTCCTCTGGGACCATGAGAGGTTGTCCAAGATGTCACTCCCAGGAGTTTGAAACTGCTCACAGTTTACATTGCTGTGCCGCTGATGTAAAGGAGGGTGTGAGTGGTATGAGTTCTCCTGAAGTCGATAACCATCTCCTTTGTCTTGTTAACATTGAGGAAGAGGCTATTTGCCTGGCACCAGGCCTCAAACTCTTCCATGTCCTCTCTATAGGCTGTCTCATCGTTGTTGGTGATGAACCCCATCGCTGTTACGTCGTCGGCGATTACTCGGTTGTTTGGCGATGGGCTCTGCACACAGACCTGGGGAGCACCCATGTTGAGGATGATGAGGAAGGAGGAATGATTGTGCATCCTGACTGTCTGAGGTCTGTTGGTTAGGAAGTTCAACACCCTGTTGCACAGTGGATTAATTAGACTGAAAGTAGGAGTTTGTTCACCAAGGCCTGTGGGACATTAGTGTTGATTGACAAAATGAAATACAGAAACAACATTCTGACATTAGTGTCCTTGTTTTCTAGGTGTGTCTGGGCCAGATGAATGACAAATGCTATGACATCTGTTATAGAGCGGTCTGTCTATAAGCATATTGGTGAGTGTCCAATGTGACAGGAATGTAGTTTTTATGCAGCCATTCAAAGCATTTAAATGATGATTGGTATCAGTGCCACTGGGCAGTAGTTATTTAGTTCTGAAGGTGTAGAGTTCTTTGGCACAGGGATGACGGTGGCTGATTTGAAGCACGTGGGGACAGCAGTCTGAATGAGTGAAGTGTTGAAGTTGTTTGTGAAGACGTCAGTGAGCTGGTGTGCACACTCCCTGAGTACTTGGCCTGAGATGTTGTCTTGCCCGGCCGCGTTATGGGTTTAGCTCTCTGCAGGGTCCATCTCAGATCTGCTGCTGTTACAGACAGTAGCTGCTCACCTGAGAGAGTGGTAGCTTTC
The DNA here is from genome assembly GCF_030028105.1 of Mobula birostris. Lineage (NCBI taxonomy): Eukaryota > Metazoa > Chordata > Chondrichthyes > Myliobatiformes > Myliobatidae > Mobula > Mobula birostris. The sequence goes on along the minus strand of NC_092389.1, from coordinate 33,536,772 downwards.
ATGGCTGAAAGCTGAACAGACAGAACAAAGCATTCTGGAAATAGTGAAAACTTAGAAGAATTACAACTCTAAAGTGAGCTAAGGTATTAATGCCCATGAAACATCACATGTTCTAGTGTGATGTGAAGGTGGCACCAACTTTTTAATCAGTTTAGAATAGTGATATTATACAGTGCATTAATCTTGTGATATGTCCACCAACATTGTAAAAAACACTGGTGTGGTGAATTATCATGTGACAGAATGTGATGGGAGCTTCTTGGATCATGTGTATAATTGAGGAAATTTTGCGTTGATTGAGTGGGATGGGGTGGTGAGCAATGTTTCCTCTAAGGTGTGTGTGCGCGCGCGAGCAGACATCTTCTACTACTACCGCACGAAGGAATTCAAACAGCGCACAAGAGGTTGTCACCTTCTACCTCGTAGGCATGTTGAGTATATTTCACAATTGTACACAATCACATCTCCTTTTCCGGTCTCTAATGCGGATGGTGATGACAATGTGGAGTTTGTGATTGATTTGTCTGTAGATTTTAGAACTGGCTTATTTATACGGTTTTTATTGAAGAAACTATTAATTCACTATACTGAATTCCAAAGAAGCAAAGGGTGTGAAAGGCAAAGGATCTGCTGGTTCATTTAAGGTAGAATGGCTTAATGAGATGGTAGAAACTGCTACACTGAAAGCTCATGAGGTCAGGAACGTGCAGCTATGAGAAATATTTATGTACAATACAGAAACTGGTGTTACCTGCATATATTGTCACAATGCAGAAGTTGCTGAAGAATTTGCAAGTGGGAAGAAGTGGAGAGCTACTTGGAATCATGACTTTTTAAAGCATCATTTAGCAAACAAATCACATGTGGATGGTGCGCAAAAGCTCCAGCGAGAAAACCCTTCATTACCCGCTACAGGCCTGCTACGTATGTTTTGTGAGAGTGCAGATGAACGAGAGCGAAAATGATCAAACCCAGAGGAGATCAAAGTTTCTATTGGCAGTGTTTTGGTAGCTGTTAAAATGAATACCTCTATATATAAAATTCAGTGCACACATGTTGTTGTGAATGGGCAAAATTTGCACAGCACAAGAGTTTTGCGCACACTGGTCATTACAAATTACAGGGAACATTGGTTGTGCGTTGTGGCAAGGGCCCTAAACAGAGAAGGTACCGTGGAATATCAGAATACTGACTTGTCTGGGAATTTGGAAAGCGGCCATCTCTTTGATCTGTGATCACAAGTGGTATCAATGGCTATCGAAGACTCTTGCGTTTGCTGTTGCCAGGAAGATCCCATCAGCAGAAGGGATATGAAACCCATATTTACTTTAATAGGGCAAACTTCATTTGCCTCCTCACCTTATTACTAAGTGTTTAATAAAACAATTTTTTTGAAGATATTGATTGCAACAGAGCCATTATGGAATAAACTATGCTTTGCATCATGTTTTGGACTGCTGTGAGAAATAGTCAAAAGTACTACTGGATTATCAGACTTTGTATTGTGGGGTGCACAGCCCAATGTTGGTGCCTTTAATTTGTGCATGAATTCTTCTCGCTTGGGTTAAATTTCCAGGGTCATCTTCTGCTGTTTTACTATCAGCTTGGAGCAGAAAACAGCAACATCTTTTCCATTTGTAGTAAGTCAATATGTGCCTGGGATTTAAGGAACTCCCTTCAAAGTGGCTTAATGAGGAATTGAATTGTTATTGTAGGATCCATGTTTACTCTCCAGAATAATCTTTCAAGCATAAACAAGAGAAATTCTGCAGATGCTGGAATTCCACAGACACACACAAAATGCTAAAGGAACTCAGCAGGTCAGGCCGCATCCATGAAAATGAATAAACAATCAAGGTTTTGGGCCGAGACTCTTCTTCAAGACTAGAAAGAAAGGGGGAAGACACCAAAATAAAAAGGCAGGAGGAGGAGAAGGAGGATAGCTAGAAGGTGATAGGTGAGGCCAGGTTGTTGGGAAGGGTAAAAGGCTGACGAGGAAGAAATCTAATAGGAGAGGAGAGTAGACCATAGGAGAAAGGAAAGGAGGAAAGGACGCAGGGGGACATGATAAGCAGGTGAGAAGAGGTAAGAGGCTGCGGGGGTGGGGGGTGGGGGGATGGTGGCGGTGTGGCTGGGGAAAAGGAATATTTTTTTTACCAGAAGGAGAAATCGACACTTATGCCATCAGGTTGGAGGCTTCCCATGTCGATCCATGACAAACAAACTAATTCTGATTCACATTCATGTCGGTCTATGGCCTCCTCTTGTGTCATGATGAGGCCATCTCAGAGTAGAGGAGCAAAACCTGATATTCCATCTGGATAGCCTTGAATTTGATGGAATGAATATCAATTTCTTCTTCTGGCAAAAAATATATTTCCCTCCCCTCTCCTCTTTTTGTGGTCTCTTATCTCTTCTCACTTGCCTATCACCTCCCCCTGGGTCCCCTCCTCCTTCCCTTTCTCCTATGGTCCACTCTCTCACTATTAGATTCTTTTCTCTCCAGCCCTTTACCTTTCCTACTCACCTGGCTTCACCTATCATATTCTAGCTTGTCCTCCTTCCCCTCATCTTTTTTTTTATTTTGCCACCTTTCCCGTTCTTTTCCAGTCCTGAAAAAGGGTCTCAGCCTGAAATGTCAACTGTTTATTCATTTCCATAGATGCTGCCCGACCTGCTGAGTTCCTCCAGCACTTTCTATGTGTATCTTTGAAGCAATAGCCTATGAACGTATGCCCAAAATTAGCAATGCTCATTTCCGAATAGATCAAAAGACAAATTAGTAGAAGGACTCAGAGAGCTGAGCAGCATCTGTGGAGGCAACGTGATAGTGAATCGGTAGTTTATTGGTTGATTTATTTATTACTGTCACATGCACGGAGATGCAGTGAAAAGATTGTTTTGCATACTGTTTATATTGATAAAATCATTACTCAATGCGCTGAGGTAGATTAAGGTAAAACAATGACATTTCAGAATAACTGTAACAGCTACAGAGAAAGTGCAGTGCAAGTAAACAATAAGGTGCAAGATCTTAACAATGTAGATTGTAAGCTCAAGAGTTCATCTTATCATACTAAACAACTATTCACTAGTCTTATAACAGTGGGGTACAAGCTATCCTTTAGCCTGGTGATTTGTATCTTCTGCCTGATGGGAGAGAGGAGAAGGGAGAACGTGTAGTGTGTATGGGGTCTTTGAGTATGCCGGCTTCTTTATGATGCAGTGAGAAGTATAGACAGAGTCCACAGAGAAAAGGCTGGTAGAGGTTGAGGGGTGAAAGTGAGAGGGAATGGTGAGACAGTGGCAGGTAGATGATAGATGGAACCAGTTAAGGGAGGCAGAATGACCCTAAAGCATGGGATGAGTGTTGGGACAGAGACTAGTAGGTATTGGGTGGAAACAGATAAAGGAGGGATGATTGAATATTGACAATATGTCATGTTCCAGGTCAATTATTGAAGAAGATAGTGAAATTACTTCAGAAGACTAGGGAAATTGTTAAGAAAATATTTAAGGACTTGCATTTGGAAAAGTGTGGACTTACTGGGATAGTCAGCATATGCAGGGGAGGTTACATCTTACAAACTGGATTAATAATTCTGAGGAGGTAACAAAATGAGGGCAGGGCAGAGGATGTTGCCTACATAGACTTCAGCAAACACATTTGACAAGGCCCCTCATTGTAAGTTTATCCCGACATGAGATCCATGGAAACTGAGTAGGTTGGATTTAAAAAGCAAGAGATTCTGTAGTTGTTGGAAGTCCAGAGCAACACGCACAAGATCCTGGAGGGTCTCTGCAGGTCAGGCAGCGTCTATGGAGAGGAATAAACAGTCAATGTTTGGAGCCGAGATTCTTCATCAAGATTGGTGAAGGGTCTCAGCCAAAACATCGACTGTTTATTCCTCTCCATAGGTTGGATTTAAAATTGATTTGGCCATAGATGACAGAGGCTAGTGGTGGAAGATATTATTTTGAATGGAGGTGTACGCTGCAAGCATTAGTGCTGAGATCTATTTCGTTTGTGATTCCACTATATAAATGATATGACCATAAAACATAAGAACAGAATTAGGCCATTTGGCCCATCGAGACTGCTCCACCATTCCATCATGACTGATTTATTATCCCTCTCATCTACATTCTCCTGCCATCTCCCTGTAACCTATGACACCCTTACTAATCAAGAATCTATTAACCTCCATTTTAAATATACCCAATAAATTGGGCTCCTCACCTGTCTGTGTCAATGAATTCCACAGATTCACCACCCTCTTACTAAAGAAATTCCTCCTAATCTCTGTTCTAAAGGGACATCCCTCTTTTGTGAGGTTGTGCCTTCTGGTCCAAGATTCCCCCAATATTGGAAATGTCCTCTCCATGTCAACTCTATTTTGGCCTTTCAATATTCAATAGGTTGCAGTAAGAGCCCTCTCCCATCCCATCCTTCTAAACTCTAGCAAGTGCAGCCTCAAAGCCATCAAATGCTCCTCATAAGTTAACCCTTTCATTCCAGAGACCATTCTCATAAACTTCCACTGGACCCTCTCCAATGTCAGCACATCCTTCCTTATAAAGCCTCAGCATTCCACCCTTGCTTTTATATTCTCATCCTCTGAAAGTAAATAGTATCATTGCATCTTCCTTCCTTACCATCAGCTCAACCTGCAAGTTAACCTTTAAGGAATCCTGCACAAGGACTCCCAAGTCCGTTGCACCTCTGATTTCTGAATTTTCCCCTGGTTTAGAAAATAGTCAATCTACACTATTATTCCTTCTACCAAAGTGTATGTCCATATATTTCACTGCACTATATTCCACCTGATACTTCTTTGTCCATCCTGCTAATCTGTCCAAGTCCTTCTCCAGGCGACCTGCCCCTCCACCTATATCATCTGCAAACTTGGCCACAAGCCATCAATTCTGTCATCCAGATCATTGGCATGTAACGTGAAATGAAGTGATCCTAAAATTGACTCCTGCAGAACACCACTAGTCATTGGCAGCCAGCTAGAAAAGGTCCCCTTTATTCCTTCGCTTTGCCTTCTGCCAATCAGCCAATCTTCTATCCATGCTTGTATCTTTTCTGCAATACCATGGGTTTTTATCTTGTTTAGCAGCTTCTAGTGTAGCACCTTGTTAAAGGCTCTCTGAAAACCCAAGTAAACAAGATCCAACGACTATTCTTTGTGTATCCTCAAGAATTTCAACAGATTGCTCAGGCAAGATTTCCCCTTAAGGAAACCATGTTGACTTCACCTTATTTTATCATGTGTCTCTAAGTGATGATTTGGAAGGACAAAAATGACTTGGAATAAAATATATGTAGGCTGACAAGAAAGCTTAAAATGATATAGAAAATGATGGAGCTATGATTGGTGAGGAAGGCTGTCAAGCGATACCACAGGATATAGATCAGTTGGAACTTTGAGTGGGGAAATAGTAACCAGTGTTTAATCCAGACAAATGTGAAGTGATATATTTAGGGAGGTCAAATGTAAGTGAAAAATATGCAGTAAATATGAGGATTCAAAGGAGCATTGATATACAAGGGGATCTTGGGGTCCAAGACCGTAGCTCTCTGAAAGTAGCAATAAAAGGCTATAGGGTGGTAAAGACAAACAACACACTTGCCGTCATTGGTTGAGGTGTTGTGTACAAAAGTCAAAAAGTCATGTTGCTGCTGTATAAAATGTTGATTAGGCCACATTTGGAACATTAAGTGTGGTTCTGGTTGCTGAATTATAGGAAGGATGTGAAGGCTTTGGAGAGGGTTTAAAAGTGTTTTACCAGGTTGCTGCCTGAACTGGAGAGTAATCACTATAAGGAGAGTTGGACAATCTTGGATTGCTTTCTCTAGAGAACTGGAGGGTGAGGAGTGATCTGGTAGAATTATATAAGATTATGAAGGGGATGGATAAGATAGATAGTCACTGTCTTTTTCCAAGACTGGAAATGTCAAATACTAGATGGAATAGGTTTAAAGTGAGAGGGAGGTTTGTAGATTAAGATTTTTACACAGAGGGTGGTGGGTGCTGAGAAGGTGCTGCCTGGGGTAGAGGGGTGACAGAGGCAGATATGGTAGTGATTTTTAAGATGTATTTGAACAGAGAGATGAATAGACAGAGAATAGAGGGATATGGACCATATTTAAGCAGATACGATTAGTTAGGTTGGCATCATGGTTGGTCAAGGCGTCTGCCCCTGTGCTGTATTGTTCTGTGTTTCGTGTTCTATATTCAAATGCTCAGTTCATTTTAGACTTCTGCTATCTCTAAAATGTTACTATTCAAAGAATGTTCTGTCTCTTCAGTTTCCAAGTTGATGACTACATTTGCTTATGGTAAAGTTCCGTGTGCCCATCATCCTACCTCTCATCTGAATCCACTGATCGCTCAGCAGCCTCTGTCTCACCCCTCCCTCTCACTGTGGTCTACTGGCAATCTTCCATCTGCATGGTCAGGCTTGACGCTGAGTCTCAGCCCGAAACATCAACCTTTCCTTTCCCTCCACAGATGCTGCTCAACCTGATGCAGCATCCCGCAATTTGTCTTCTGCTCTGAACTCCAGCTATGCAGTCTCGTGTGCCTCCTTTTGTTACCCCCTTATTGTTTTGGGGTAATAGGGATGCGGAATAGTGTGGTGGCACAGCCTGCCAGGTACGCTCAGCACTGATGAGAAGGAAGGTGAGGAAATTACTGCAGGCTCAGACCCCTTGGCCCAGGAATCAATTTTCATTCTCCAGGCTTCTGTTCCCACAGTGATTCTATGGAATGTAGTTACAGCAAGACAGTAGTACCTCTCTGTTTGTTCCACGAGCCTGTGTGATAAACAGTGATAGAGACAGGCGTTTCCAACAAAACCAGTTCATCGTCAAGATGCTCCCCTACCCTATTAATGTCAGTGTGACTCAGCGAGCAGTGCCTCCAGCGCTCCATCAGTGTATCGTGACCACACAAATCTGGGCTGACTCACTGTTCTCAACCTGAAAAGGAGTTCCTGCTTCAGAGGAATTGTCTGTCAGAAAGAAGTTGCACTGATATTCCTTCTGTCTTTGCAGAGGATGTAAAAAGTCGCTTGGGTTTATTTCAAAAAGGAGCCAGGGATTTATCCCTGGTGTCCTGGTCTATATCTATTCCTCAATCAACATCGCTAAAGAGTCAACCTTATCACTTTCATCTTGCTGTATATAAACTGACTGCTGGATTTCCTACACAGTGGTTACACTCAAAAGTCAACTTTGATTGTTAATAGCAAAGATGCACTGTGAGGTTGTGAAATGGAAATCCTTCTTTAAAATGTAATCATTCCTATGTGAAGCTCTCACAGAGAATTTGGTGTGAATTTTCAGAATTGATCATGCGGATCATAGTCTGATTCAGGATTTAAGCAAAATGAATGTAGAACCACTGACTACAGTGGAAAGGGGGTGAGTGGGAGTGAGTGGGAAGCCGCTGATGAAATTGTCAAGAAGTCACATTCAAAGCACATTTAATAAATTTAATATCAAAGTAAGTGTATGTCAACATTTGCTATTGTTCTGCTTTCTTGTGATAGCACTTTTTGTAAATGTGCTCAATGATAGGAAGGGCTTTGCCTATAACAGACTGGCTATGTCCATGACTTTTCCACACCTGGGCATTGGAGTTTCCATACCAGGCCATGATGCAACCAGTCAGGACACTCTTCAATGTGTGTTTGTCAAATTTCTAAATGACATGCTGAATCTACACAACCTTCGAAGAAAGTCGAGGCACTGTCGTGCCTTCTTTGTGATAGTGCTTGCGCTCTGGTCCCAGGACAGACCCTCTGAAATAATAACGCCAAGAATTGTTTCATTTCCCATTGGTTACATGGATGCTCTTCTGCAAGTTCTGTCCCCTTGAACTTAACTTACAGGATGCAGAGGGCTGGTCAGGGTGAACCCAATACCCAGAACCTTTCTGGAAGATCGGAGAAACATGTGGGCCTCAGGACATCTACCAGAAAATTCTAATGATTTGTTGCAGCTCAGAGGCTTTTGTAAACTTTCAAAACAGGCTTAAATAATTTAAAATTTTTTAATTTAAAAGTTTAAAATATTTTAGAAGTTTAAAAGAAAATAAGTAATTAAAAATATTCTAAAATACTGGATATCAAAGTGAATGAACATCAGTATATATAAGTCAGTTACCTTCCCCAAGAGCACGGGCTGTTTGCTTGGCCTGCTGTGAAGCTGAGGGAATGGATGTGTTAGTGTCTGGCACTCTCTAGCACATCTGTGATCTCCTGCTGAGCTCAGTTCTGAGCCTGGTGAGGGTGAAAGGTCAAGAGCAACTGATACGAGGCTCATCCCAGGGTTATGTGTTTGGTGAATTGTGTTTGGACAAGTGCACTTGCCAGTTCCCACAGAACCAAAGCTGTCAACAGCCTGACCTGATCCATTCCACACGACACAGGAGAAGTGGTAGGAACTGCGTTGGTCAAACAGCATTCCAACAAATCTAGTGAGGTTATCTGGAGTCAAACGACCAAAGTAAATTATGTATCATAACTGGAGCTGTGACTACTCTTAACAAGCATGACCTTTTTCTATGCATTTTTGCTTCAAGTTGGGCAGCACTGTTGGAGGAAACTTCTTGTCATGCTGAGAATTCATCTAACCCCTTCTGGGTTTCTTCAAATTAGGCTTCAAATGAAAATGTTTGATTTAACACTGGCCAAGACGATGAAATGGTATTAACTAAAATGATATCATTTCTTTCTTGTCAATCAGTGCTGGGTGAATCGCTCAGCAGCTCCAGTTACGATCACGTGCATGATTTTCCTTCCAGACCTGCTTAGGGCTCTGAATGAAAATTAATGCCACAAAATGGCCACTTCGCTTGTTTTCAATGTTGTCCCCTAATTTTAGGGAAAGATGAGTATGAAGACAAAGCAGGGAGCCGGATTCCTGTCATTGAGGCTATAAATTGTCGGCAAATCTCTCAGCAATTGCAGTCCTCAGATTGCAACTCTGTTAAATCCTTATACACAAGCTTTACCAAATGGAAGTTCTGCTAGGCACATACTATATGATAAATTAATTACTGCTTCAATTGAACAGTGTCCTCTGCGTGAGGGGTAATGATGTCAAAGTCACTCCTTGACAATTCACCCTTGGATATTGTACCTTCAAAAACTTGGGACTGATGAGAAAATTGAGAGTTGTCCCTTAGATTACTTATGCAAAAGATGACCTGGTCACTCTCGTAACTTTATGAGTGTGTCCTATCACGAGCAGGAAGGACTCACTGGAAGTGGCATCATAGTTACATAGAGGTAGGAAGAAGTGGCTGTGGAAGTCCTCATCATTGGAAATTGGACCCTATGGAATCAGGTAAAAGATGAACAAAATTAATATTTCCTCTGTATCATCACTTATTCCCGTCTTGCAGGGCTCCTCCAGGTTTGCGATCACTTGGACAAAGTTACAAGGTCACCAAATGTCCTCTGGCTGGGAGACATTAATGTCCAGTACCAGTTATGATCCACTTTGACAGACATAGCAGTCACAGTGGTTCTGTGGCAGAAAATGAATGAGTTAATATATGAGATAGGACAATTTGACCTTTGCCATATGAATCTGTCCATTGCAGATGCCATGATTCAGTGGTAGGAGAGACCACTGCACCATAGGGGTTGTGGGCTTTCCCATGGTCTAGAGGGCCTTGAGAGTGTCCAAACTGCTTTGTGGGCATCTCATTCCAATTTCAGGGCTGGAAGTGACTTACTCCTGGTGTGTGACCACACACATCATACAAGTTGACCTACATTACCCAAAAAAAGTCACTATACTTCATTGTGAAACAGTTCACTGCAGAACTAACCACCATGCTAAACATGACACTTGGTGATAACACCTACCCACTGTGGGCACGCATGCTTCCTCTTGGGGAAGCACTCACAAACTCATTGCAATATGAATGCAGGAAAGAAATTTTACTATATTAAATGTGAAAGACCAGAAAGCTGGGATCTCAGCCAATGATCTGGCGTCTGAGTACTCTGCAGCCCAGCAGTGCTTAGTCACGACAGGTGGGCACAGCACTGGCATTGCTGTCTCTGCACCCTCCCATTGGCTTTTCAGCAAGAAGCTGTAGAAAAGAGGAAGTATGGGTGAAGAGGGGAAAGAAGAGGGAGGGGTTCGGGAGAAAATGTTGATATCCATGCTCTGACAGGAGTGGTAGTGAGCAAATCATCATTCATTTGCCTCAGATGTGTATGTTCTGAATGTTACTCACCACAGACCAGCTCACAGTGAATGGTGCTTAAAGCTTCTTGCATATAGGGATGAACTATTATTGTCTGAGAATTCACTAAAGTATTGAACAGTATAATTATGAGCAAAAAAAAACATACTTCCAATCTTCTGATGGAAAAGCCACCATCTAGGAAGCAGTTGATCCCACATGGGGCCAATGCACAGACCCAACACACTCATGCGGTGATATCCCTGTGTCGGGACAATTGACAATCCTCCTTTGTCTGAGGTGTGATGCAAGGCACTGAAACCACCAACAAGATGGCTCCCACCTATTACCTACATTAGGGTAATTTGATGTAATTAGATATGGTAAGGATATGGAAGGAAACTAGACCACATGGGGATAAACCAACACAGCCATAAGGAGAACATGTAAACTCCAGATAGCCAACACCAAAGATCAGAATTGAATCTGGGTCCCTGGACCGGTGTGACAGTAGCAGTAGCTGCCACTCAACTACCCATCCATGTCCACATCATTCTTAATTTGCCAGATCGTTTCCTCCTCCATTGGCAGTGTTGCATCCATCTGGCTTCCTCACAACTTTTCTTTCTGTCTTTGTGCCATGAACAAATTTACCAGCTATACCTTCAGTGCCTCATCACCCAACTCAGCTCTGTGAAGTTTAGGCCCAGCATTGATCCTTGCATCACTCTACTTATTACCCAAATGCTGACTCTCTGTTCCTTTATGGCCAGTCAGTTTTCCATCCACCCCAAACTGTTACCTCCTCAACCATGAGTTGTTATTTTCTCCAATCACCAATGCACATCCATTCATCAACACACATAAATGGAACATCTGAGCACACATGCAAACACACTTACACCCACACATCAACTCATCTGCACCCACACATCAACTCATCTGCACCCACACACCAACATACTTACACTAACACACCAACACATTTACACCCATACACGAGGAAATCTGCAGATGCTGGAATTTCAAGGAATACACATAAAAGTTGCTGGTGAACGCAGCAGGCCAGGCAGCATCTCTAGGAAGAGGTAAAGTCGACGTTTCGGGCTGAGACCCTTCGTCAGGACTAACTGAAAGAAGAGCTAGTAAGAGATTTGAAAGTGGGAAGGGGAGGGGGAGATCCAAAATGATAGGAGAAGACAGGAGGGGGGGGGGATGGAGCCAAGAGCTGGACAGTTGATTGGCAAAAGGGATATGAGAGGATCATGGGACAGGAGGCCTAGGGAGAAAGAAAATGGGGAGGAGGGAATCCCAGGGGATGGGCAAGAGGTATTGTGAGAGGGACAGAGGGAGAAAAAGGAGAGAGAGAAAAAGAATGTCTGTATATAAATAAATAAATAACGGATGGGGTATGAAGGGGAGGTGGGACATTAGTGGAAGTTTGAGAAGTCAATGTTCATGCCATCAGGTTGGAGGTTACCCAGGGGGAATATAAGGTAAAATTTCAAATCTCTTACTAGCTCTTCTTTCAGTTAGTCCTGATGAAGGGTCTCGACCTGAAACCTCGACTGTACCTCTTCCTAGAGATGCTGCCTGGCCTGCTGCGTTCACCAGCAACTTTTATGTGTTATTTACATTTACACCCATAGATCCCCCTCAGCACGAACACATCATACACATCTACACCACACTTGAACACGTCACATCTACTTGTAATCCAACACATTCTCCCCATATATCAATATCTCATCTACATCCTTACAACAATTCACCTACACCTCCACAACACCCAACAAGCTTACAAAAAGTGGTGGATACAGCCCAGTTTATCATAAAAAAAGTCCTCTATTCCCACTTATTGAGCACATCTATAAAGAGCACTCCCACAAGAAAGCAGCATCCATCATCAAGGACCCCACCATCCAGGAAATGCTCTCTTCTTGCTGCTACCATCGGGAAGAAGGAACAGGAGCTTTAGGTCCCAAACCACCAGGTTCAAGAACAGTTATTACCCTTCAACCATCAGGCTTCTGAACCAGCATTGGTACCTTCAGTCACTACAACACTGAAATGATCACTGAACACAATGTATAGACTCACTATCAAGGACTCTACAACTTGTGCTCTCAGTTTTGTTTATTTACTTAATTATTATCACTTGTTTCCTTTTATATTTGCACAATTTGTCAGTCTTTGTGTGTAGTTTTTCATTGATTCTATTGTACTTTTTTGTTCTACTATGAATGTCTGCAAGAAAAAGAATCTCAGGGTAGTATTTGGTGACATAAACGTGTAGGCTCTATGATAATAAATATACTTTGAACTTTGAATCCTTCATAAATAATTAAAGCAAAAGGAAATGGGGAAGCAATTGATATGTCCAAGAGTTCAGTCCATGCACCAGAGTGTTCTGGGACTGGGGACTCGGAGGGTGGTGAGTGATAGGTTAGAGGTGGGTCAGTAGTGTGCAAGAATCAAAAATGGACAAATGGCCAATATAGATCAAGAAGAGCAAGATTGGTGGATGGATGAATTTTAGTGAGAGATGGGTGGTGGTTAACGAAAGTCTCGATGGCTGAGAAGATTGAAGGTAGGAGACCAGTCATAATGTGAGTGGATGAGTCAAGTTAGGAAATGGTGAAGACATTGATGAAAGTTTCAGCAACATAGGATTCCTTGTGGTGAAATAGAAAACTGCTCAAAGGTCCCCCTTTCCCTTTGGTTGTGAGTTTGTTAATGCTTTGATTTAACCTGAGCCTGACTTGTGGTAATAGTTGTTAACATAACATGGAGCATTCAGCATTCCAATTTTTAAGTGGAGTATGTTGTGTGGAATAAATAACCTGCATAAATAGTGGAACACCAACAATATTCATATGGACATTAGCCCCTTGCCTCCTGGTGGTATCACCACATCAGAAGTTATTCTCTGAGTGAGAAATGTAGAATAGAAATCCGTAATGTTGTCCTTCTCTACCTAACCAGTGCTGTATACAGCTCCAGAATAACTTATTTCCTCTTATGTTCTATGTTTTAGCCAAATAAAGGAAGGTATTCAGTGTGCAGATTGATACAATAATGGGCCAAACGTCCTGCTGTGCTGTGCTGTAAATACTTTCTGATTCCATGATATTCCCACTACTTTATGGTTATAATGTTGTGACACTTATTTACATTACAATAATGTTGATGGAGAGCTGAAGCTGGTTTACCCTTTGTTATAATATTTCTGCTATTTATAAATGTGGATTTGAGTGAAGCAGAATTTCTGAGTTCTAACAGTTAGGTCTAAACATTAGGAATTGCTCTAATTGTTAATGTCTCCCACAGGTTCCTATACCATCTGATCTCGGCTTCTTTCACCACCTGCGGACGGCCAGTCCCTGGATGGACAGATCAACCTTCCAACCTTCCTTAGTCTTTCATTGATTCTATTCTGATTATTATTCTATTATGATTTATTCAGTACACCCACATGAAAATGAATCTCAGTATGGCAACATATATGCACTTTGATAATAAATTTACTTTGAGCTTTGGACTTTGTACTTTCTCTACAGCCAATGTCTGAGCTGGCCGATGACAGATTGTATTATTGCCACAGATCCAATTTAATATGAGATCTGGTCACTTCTTTTAAGATTCAATACAATTCTTTTAAGACCTTGTCCAATATCATCTGGACAAGGACTTCTTTTTAGAGGTTATGAACCTGCATAGTGTGACCTGCATTTGTCCTTCAGATGCTGTAAGATGCCAAGCCACTGAAAAACATGAGCATGCTTCGACTGACACCTTAGATGGACCTGGCAGCTCACAGTGGGTGATGGAAACATCAAAGGAGTTTTTAGAAATGATTCCCTCTGGCAGAGTCGATGTTTTTTTTTGAGTTCCGTACAATCTGAGTGGGTTCGAGAGTTGGAGTAACTGGTCCTATTCCCTAGCAGTCTGAAAACACCCGCTTATTTCTGATGCTGAGAGAAAAGCTTCAAACCACTGAACATAATCACTTGCAGGACAAGGTACCACCAGCTAACTGCTGGCAAACAAGGCTGGCCACGTCACCTCTCTCCCTTCAGTGAAGACAATGCCTAGGACAATTAGAGTAGCATTTACTTATCTTGGTAATGAGGATGTCTCCAGCAACACAAACATTTATTTTCCATCCCAATTGTCTCTGGACATTTTGAGGTCGTCAAAGGTCACCTATTTTGGTGGGTCTGGAGTCATACAATGGCTGGACTGGGAAGAGATGACTGATTTCCTGAATGTAGGGAACCAGGACAATTTTCAGAATCAGAATCAGGTTTATTATCACTGCCATATGTCATGAAATTCGTTGTTTTGTAGCGACAGTACATTGTGAGACATAAAAATTACTATAACTTACAAAACTAAATAGTGCAAAAGACAAAAAAGGAGAAAGTAACAAATTACAATAATCCTGTAGTTTCATGGTTACAGCCTCTGAGATGGGCTTTAAACAAAATTCTACTTAACTGCATGAATTTAACTTTCCCAGCTGCTGTGATGGGATTTGAACTCAAATTTGGATTAATGGTGCACAGGTTGAGTCTCAGTTCTACCAGGCATTCCCCTCAAGATGTTTGCAGTGCTGTTAAGGACATTACTTGTCTATTTCTGAAGTGTCAGCTTGTGTTTTGGAGGATGAACCACTGTGTAGCTGGTGACTGTCTCCATTATGGAGGTTAGTACCCTTAGACCTGGCCCTGGCCTTTACATACTTCCATGTTTATTGCCCCAGTGTGCAGATGAACAGAAAAATCTCGAGCAGTTGATGGTGTAGGTTTTCTCAAATGAAACAGCATGAGGCATTTTACGTTTAAGAAAAAAGGTTCAACTCATTTAATGAACTCCCAAAAAGCTGAAAGTAAAGCTCCATAAAAGCCCTTTATATAATTACTTTATCACATCAGACCAGCCTCTTAAAGTGAACCCCAACTCAATGTTGGTGGTTGTGGATTATGTACATTTCCAATTTTCCCAATTTTGGGAAAACTAATTATGGGAAAATTAAGACTTTAAGACCATAAGACATAGGAGTAGCATTGACTTGATTTATTATTCCTTTTAACCCCATTCTCCTGCCTTCTCCCAGTAACCTTTGACACCCTTACTAATTAAGAACCTAACAACCTCCGATTTAAATATACCCAATGATTTGGCCTCCACCGCCATTTGTGGCAATGAATTCCACAGATTCACTATCCCCTGGCTAAAGAAATTTCTCCTCATCTGTGGTCTAAATGGACGTTCCTCTATTCTGAGGCTGTGCCCTTTGGTTTTAGACTTCCCCAATACAGGAAACATCTCCACTTTCACTCTATCTAGGCTTTTCAATATTCCAAAGGTTCCAATGAGAACCCACTGTAATTCTTCCAAAGTCCAGTGAGTACAGGCCCACAGCCATCAAATGCTCCCCATACGTTAACCCTTTCATTCCCAGGATCATTCTCATGAACCTCCTTTAAACCATCTCCTGTGCCTACATATTCTTTATTAGGCAAGAAGCCCAAAACTGTACACAATACTCCAAGTGTGGTCTGACAAAGGCCTTATAAAGCCTCAGTATTACATCCTTGTTTTTATATTCTAGTCCTCTTGAAATGAATGCCTTCCTCATCAAGTGGGGATTGGAATATTCTGTGAGCTGGCATAGGTGCGATGGGCAAAATGGCCTCCTTTGCAAGGAAATGTGATGTATGGTATGGAGTTCAATGAAACCTAGTATATAATAGCCAGATCTACTGGCAGCCCAATCACCACCTTAAATATTCATTCTCTCCACCAATTGTGTATGTGCCGTGTATGGCAAATTTACACTGCTGCTACTCCCACGATTCCATCAGATCCTCATTCCCACAACCTCTGCCAATAAAATGGCCAGCACTTGCAACTGGTCCACCATATCACCCTTCCTTCTGATTTGGAAATGTATCCAAATCACTGTTCATTTATTTTTGTTGAAAACTAAATCCTGGAAGAATTTACCCAACAATATCTTGGCTGGAGTGACTGGTGGGATTCAAGAGGGAAGGTCACTACTGCATTCTCAAAAGCAACGAACACATTAGGATCAAAGCCAATTAAATAAACTAAAAGGAAAGGGATGAGAGGAACCCCTCGATATTTTGTTTAACGCAGCAAGTTGTGGTGATCAGTTATGCACAACCTGAAAGGGTGGTGGGCAATGTTCCCTCTAACATGTACGCCGCTCATATTATTTGCTGCCTCTGCATAAAGGAATTTAAACTGCACACAAAAGGTTGTCACCCTCTACCTCGTTGGCATGTTAAGTATATTTCACAATTGTGCATAATCACATTTCCTTTTCCGGTTTCTAATGTGGACGGTGTTGACAACGTGAAGTTTGCGATGATTTGTCTGCAGATTTTAGAACTGGCTTATTTACACTGTTTTTATTGAGGAAAGTATTGTTTCACTATGTCAAATTCCAAAGAAGCAAAGGGCATGAAGTGCAAGAGAACTGCTAGTTCATTCAAAGCGGAATAGCTTAATGAAACATAAAAACTGCTACACCGAAAGTTCATGAGGTCGCAAACGTGCAGCTGTGAGAAATATTTATGTACAATGCAGAAACTGGTGTTACCTGTGTGTATTGTCACAATGCAGAAGTTGCTGAAGAATTTGCAAGTGGGAAGAAATGAAGTGATATTTGGAAAGTTGACTTTTTAAAGCGTCATTTAGCAGGCAAATAACATAAAATTCAGGGCGCACATTTTGTTACTGGGCAAAAAAAAAATTGCACAGTACAAGATTTTTGCACACACTGGTCATTATAAATTAGAGGAAACATTTGTGGTGGGAGCCAACCTCAGAATGAAAAATGGAAGAAATAGTTGAAATGAGGAAAGGTTGCAGTGTTTGGGGACAGGGCTGACAGTTGACTGATCGGGTCACTCTGTAAGGATTAGAACCGACCTGTGCACATGTGGCCAGAGTAGCAGTCAGCTGTTGAAGAATCTGTCACATTCAGAGCAGGGCTGGTATCACCCACTCACTGCCTGAGCAAAGTTTAACTGGCTGTGATAAGATAGGCCTGGGGTGACAAAGCTTCAAAGATTTTATGCGCAAGAGCTGAAGAACAGTGCTAAGAGGAGAACATGGAGGCTGAGGACCATCAGTATCTCCCTGACTATCAGTTGGGTAGCACATCTGCCACGCATGTTAATTTGAATGTGGCTGCAGACACACAGACAGCACAGACCAGGATCTCAGCCGGAGCACGGATCACCCTGGCCTGCTAGGAAAGAACATGCAGGGTTTCAAGAAATTCAGTACATGTGCTGTTGCTGTGAGGCTATCTGTCTATGCACATGTATATTTGGGTACATGCTGTATATATGAATATTTATGCATATATGTACAGGTTTATATCTCTACATGAATGCATATGCCAGTGTACAGATATTTTGCTCTGTGCATCTATTCACATATGCTGTGTCTGTGTGCACAGGTCCCTGCATGTTGCCATTTGTCTGTCTACACTTATGTGTGTGAGAGCACTAAAATCATTCATGACAGCCCTCCAGACTGTTACAGTGTTCAACAGCAGGACAACAGACTACCTGACCTGAGACTTCCATCCAATGAACATAACTCCAGAGCCTCCACTCTTCAGAAACCTTCCTAGCTGAGCCATGAACATGCTGAACTGATCACCCACACGCACTGTGGGCTCAGACTACCCCACGTTAGGAACATATAAATCAGCTACTTTGCAGTGTTTTGGGTTGTATATGAACCAAACAGTATGCCAATATCAGATGCTCTTCCTCATTTCATCTGCTGCTGAAATCCCTCAACTATCTTCTGTTTCCTCGAGCCAATTTTCCAATGGACCACACACTCAATCCTCTATCCCCTATAAACTTGAGGCCCTTCACAATGATGCTATCCAGTCCTCTCCTGGTGTAATTTGACATCTGATTAGGCAGTGCTTGCAAGTTTTAATTCTCATTTGTATTTTCAAAATCTGTTTTCTTCACAGCCAGCTCTCCACCAACCCCCTGCCCCGACAAACATATTCCCTGTCACACACAACTCATTTTTTATGGTCCCATCCAGAATTGTTACTCTGAGATTTAAAAGCAACCCAAATGCACCCTCAACCCACCCCACCTCTCCCCCACCCTCACCCAACCCCAATTCCACCCCACATCACCCTGACCCCACCCCAATCCCACCCCACCTCAGCCCAGCCCACCCTAACCTCATTCCAACCCCACACTCTCCCCACCCCATCCTCACCCCACACCAAACTCACCCCTCATTCCAACCCCCCACCCTCACCCCCATCCTGCCTCAAAAACCCTAACCCAACCCAACCCAAAACAGAAAATGGTAGAAACATTTAGGTTACGTCAACAGAAGGAGAAGCAGAGTTAAAATTTCATCCTTCGAACTGACTCATTTTCTCTGTCCACTTATGCTACCCGACCTGCTAAGCATTTCCAGCATTTTCTATTTCTATTTCTGAAACCCAACCCCCACAGTTTTGTGATTTTCAATGCTCTGTGTTTCAATACTTCTGTCACTCTGACTCCCTGATCAGGAGACAGAACCTAGTATGTGTTTAGATCCTAATTCTTAAGTGCTCTGGAACTTTCTCTCAAAGTTCCCTGGTTCTTTATCCCTCTTCTTTCTGTGAGAATGCCCTTGAAATATGAAATCTGTCCATGCTTTTAGTTATGCGCCCTGAAATCTTCTTTAAAAGTTTGATATCAAATTGTCCTTGGAAAAAGCACCAGAGCAGACGAAAGAGAGTCAGCCATTCTACTGATGCTCTGAAGTTGACCAGTGAGAGGCGTCTGAAGATAACAGCTCAGAGAAGGGGTCTGGAACTGACTAAAGGGAGCAGTTTGAAACAATACAACTCCAACAGAAAGCATATCTTTGCCCTGTCTCCTTCCTGAAAACAGTGGGAACTCCATCTGTCAGTTTTTCTCCTCCATTGCTTCTCCTCATCCCTCACCAAGGCGGAAGAGCAGCATGTTCTGGACACCATTAGATTCATACATAATAATGGAACTTGCTGTAACATTGTCCGTGAAACTTGTGCTGGTAGGTGGGATTAGGCTTGATAGCTCTTTCCCAACTCCCCGTGTACCTGATGGGAAAAAGTATCTCTTTCTGTGTGCTAAATCTGTCATGATTCTATGGTCACAGATCTTTTCCCAGTTAGGAATGGACTTCATTCTTACCTCCCTCAGTGTTGCCTCCCTTCTCATCACAGGGTGGCCTCTACATTAGGGAGACCAAATAGAGTCAAGGCCAGCACGTGATGCCCAAACCCATCAATCTGATCCACCTGAGGCTCACCACTTCAACCTTGCCTTTATTGCTGCTCTTTGCCACTCCTTCAGCTGACCTCGGCCTGACTTCAAACACCAGAATCATTTGTCTCCTGAGTGCAGTGCAATTTGAAGGCTGAATGTTAACAAAAGAATAATTCGCACAGTAATACAAATCTTCATCTTGTACTTTACACAAAATCCCCTTTCAGTCTGGTAAGGCTTAACCATCCCGTTAGTTGCTTTATTCAGGTATAACCAATTTACCTCACAGTGGCTGCTATGGGCCAGCAGCAGCACTCCAGTCTGCTCTGCTTCCTTCCCACTTCCCAAAGTCATGTAGTTGGTTAAATTACAGTAAGTGTGGATGGGTTAAGGGAGAAACAGGAGAGCTAATGAGAAGATGGCGGCGCGACACAGCGCACGCGCGGCCTCTCCGGTGAATGATGTCTGTAATCTGTCAAGTAGGGGACCGTGCACAATCCTGATTTGATGGACACAGATGTGAGAGTACGGAGGAACATCTGGAGAAACTTCTGAAATGCCTGCTTCGCTGCCGCTGCTACTGTGTGATCTGGAATCTCCGGAGCAAAAGGCCCCGATTCCTCGGCTTTGCTTGTTTCAGTGGCCGGGGCGAGGTCGAACGCGCTCGACAGAAGATGGTGCTCAGTAGGCTTTATCGGAGGGGTTGGTCGGAGGCTCGAAGTTTTCGGACGGACGGACTCAGTGTTGGCTGTTGTTGGGTGCTTCCAATGCATCGGCAGTTGTCGGTGCCTGGAGGTTTATGGCAGGGAGTTTCTCCCTTTTGCCGCCTGCTATCGGGGACTCAGGAGTCGATCAGGACTTGAGACTTTTTTTTTACCATGCCCATGGTCTGTTCTTTATCAAATTATGGTATTGCTTTGCACTGTTGTAACTATATGTTATAATTATGTGTTTCTGTCAGTGTTAGTCTTTGGTTTGTCCTGTTTTTCTGTAATATCACTCTGTAGGAACATTGTATCATTTCTTAATGCATGTATGCATTTCTAAATGACAATAAATGAGGACTGGGTGTTCTCATAATCTAATGAGGATGCGAGAAACAGCTAAACATCGAGCTTCTCTTGACTATTAGTTTAATAACCAAAAATAGTGAAAATTAAGTTGGAAACTGGGATTCCTCTCTTGCTTTCTGAGTCATTATAGACTGTATGGACTGAATAGTCTCTTTCTACGAAGTCAAGTCTCACTCCGTGCCTGGAGCACAAAATCTGCAATAAAGCCTCTCTGCGGTCCAAATACTTTCAGCCCACAGCTCCCTGAAAGTGGCCATGCAAGGGAAAAGGGTGGTAAAGAAGATTTATGCATGCTTGTCTTCATTAATTGATGCATTGAACTCAAGAGTCATGCTGTCGCTTTGTAAGACTCTGGTTAGGCCGTATCTGGAGTATTGCATCCAGTTTTGGTTGCCCCATTATGGGAATCATGTTGTGGCTTTGGAGAGGATACACAAGGTGCTGCCTGGATTAGAGAGCATGTGCTATAAGGGGAGATTTATCAAACTTGGGCTGTTTTCTCTGGAGCGATGGAGGTTGAAGGAAAACCTGATAGGAGTCTATAAAACACTGAGAGGTATATGTAACCCAGGTTAATTAAACCCAAAGATGTAATGTGAGAAAGCTCCACCTGGGAAGGGATGAAAACGAAGTTTACCAAATTAAAAAAAAGAGAACTTGAGGAAAGAAGCTATGTGAGAACGAGACGTGGCTGACACCATGTGGGACAGCGGGAAAAATGCAGCAAACTATTAGAAACTAAAGACATAAACTGGTAAAAGTGGAATTTGTAGTAAGTATCTCTACCTTACTTGAAAATTTCAGGGTGACACCCCTGGAGGAGAGACGATAGTGATAAAAGATTTATTGAAGCCACAGCTATAACAAGCAGCAGCTATAAAGAGACAATATCGGCAGAGACAAGTGTCCAAGATCTCTACTGTGTAACCAGGAATTAGTTTTGTTAAATCACACCAAGGGATTTGGTGAGTTAAAACTCTTTTACTGTTGCGAGTATATAATTTGTATGTGAAATATGTTCAGTACTGTTGTAACTGAGAAATGTTTGGAAATGTCAATGTGATATTGAGTTATTTTGAAATAGAAAATGGGATGTGCATAAAAACTTACCGATTGTAATCCTGTTGTATACAGATCACGCTTTTTTTGTACAAGTTCGTGAATCGACTTTCCGTGGATGATCAACTATTTCATCCAACCAAACAAGAAACAAGATGGCGAGCCACCCAAGTTCAAAGAACCAGCGCGGGAACGAAATGTTTCATGATGTAGAGAATTTAATACAGTTGGATGTATAAGTTTATTTTCATTTGAAGGATCTGAATTTGATTTTCTTCAAGAACTAATTATTTTTGCAAAGATTTTGTTAAGTTACTGAAAAGGATTTACTTTGTTTAAAAGTTGTGATGTTGGAGAATTGCTGTGAAAGGGGTTAAGCTGTATATATATGTAATTTCTGAATTTGAATTTAAATTTGTAGACATACTGACTTGAACTGAAACTGAAGTTAATCATAATACTTAAGAATAGGAATTCAATTAGTTTTCTAACTAACTAGGGAAAAAAAAAGAAACATTAGTCCATAAACCTTTAAAAAGGGAATAACACTAAATCTAACTAGTTTGAGAAATTGGAGTAACAAAGGTTATTCTTATGAATATCATTGATTCTAACGGAACAGGAATTTGGTTTTTGTTGATATCTGAGATTTGGAACCTAAACAGAATGTTGGAATTCTGAATTGTTCTTACTCATGTAAGTATTTTGTATATCTTGTTTTTTTTATATAAACAAAGTTTACCTCCAGAAGTGTGTGTTTTCTATTCACTGTCTCCTTCCGATATCTAGAGCTTCTGATGGCCTTCTAGCATTAGTGTAGCACTTGTGTAATTAGATTTTTCTCATAAAGAATAGACAGCTGGTAATTTTCTTCCCAGTTAACAAGGCCTAACTAACTCTCTGGAGCAATTTCAGGAGCACTCTTGTTTCAGATAAAGAGGCAGCCAAATGAATCGATAAGTAACTGGTGATTAGGAGTATATAAGGAGACATCCAGAGTTTGGGAATTCTGAGAGGATATGGTAACAATAAGAGTTTGGTCCAGAATGACTTGGGAGAATTTGTAAGGGCTGATGTTTAAGCTAGGTAGGATTCATAGTTTGGGAAGAAGGGAACAAAGGGGAAGAGAGAACATTATGGTTGGAATTTTAGATCTGGGCAGCTTGCTGTGTTACTGGGGACAATTAACAAATTGTCACCTTTTGATTTTAGTTCAGTTTGGGGTGTTCATCAGATTTTATTAATGTTTGGCAAAATGGGATATTTCCAGTTACTAAGTTCAAAGTTCAAAATTCTAAGTAACTTTATGATCGAAGTATGTATATGTCACTACTACTCTGAGATCCATTTTCTTGCAGGCATTCACAGTAGAATAGAGAAATATAATAGAATCAATGTAAAACTACACACAAAGAGTGACAAATTGCCAATGTGCAAAAGAAGACAAACTGCAAATAAAAAAAACCAAAATGAATAAGTACATACATAATACTGAGAACATGAGTTGGAGAATCCTTAAAGTGAGTCCATAGGTTGTGGAATCAGTTCAGAGTTGAGGTGATTGAAGCTATCTGTGCTGGTTCAGAGACTGATGTTGAAGAGTAATAACTGTTCCTGAAGCTGGTGCTGTGGAACCTACGACCCCTGTACCTCAATGGCTGTAGAGGGAAGAGAGCATGGCTAAGGCGGCGGGAGTCCTTGATGATTGATGCAGCTTTCTTGTGGGACTGCTCCTTGTAGATATGCTCAACGGTGGGGAGGGCTTTATCCATGATGGACTGGGCGGTATCTACTACTTTTCGTTGGCTTTTCCATTCATGGACATTGGTGCTTCCATACAAGGCCATGTTGCAACCAGTCAGGATACTCCCCACTGTGCATCTATAGAAGTTTGTCAAAGTTTTAGATGACATACCAAATTTATGAAAACTTCTAAGAAAGTAGAGGTACTGTTATGCCTTCTTTGTAATAGCACTTATATGTCGGTCCCAGGACAGATCTGCTGATAAGGTAATACCGAGAAATTTAAAGTTACTGAAGCTCTCCACCTCCGATCCCCTGATGAGAACTGGCTCATGGACTTTTGGTTTCTTCCTGCTGTAGTCAATATTCAGCTCTTTGGCTTTGCTGATGTTGAGTAAGAGGTTGTTATAGCACCACTCAGCCAGATTTTCAATC